>NW_020837946.1:28106146-28263684 GCF_003676395.1 Aethalodelphis obliquidens | reverse complement strand
TGTGTGTGTGTGTGTGTGTGTGTGTGTGTGTGTGTGTGTGTGTGTGTTAAAGCTTGCTTCTCTTTGATTCTGGCACTTACTTTTCCTGGACTTCCATTGAAAATTGTTAACTTTTACCATGCCATAGATGCCATAGACAGTGGTAAATAATACAGCTACTTTGCAAACATTTCTGCTTATTTTTTAGATTCAAATGTAGTCTGTTTACTTTCTTTTTTGGTATAGGTAAGTAGTCATGAATCCTTTCGGAAGCCATAGGTTAGAGGCAGCTGTGAAAGCCTCTGCCTGTCATTTTGTGTACAGCTGAAATAATTTATTTTCCCATTGTTTAATTTTTCAAATATGTAGGAGAAAAAAACTTTAAAATAATTGTATGGGTCTTTTACATAAAAATGTTGAATAGAATATTTTCTCCAAAAGCAGCTTGATAAACTTCAAATTCAGTGAAGGAATTTTCATGAAGAACAAAGCAGTTGGTTTAGCTATGTAAATTACTAGTGCTGGCAGTAACATTAAAATGGATGGCTCAGATTCCTGTTAAAATGGGAAGTCCAAAATTACTGTTCGTGCAAAATTCTTTGTGGGCGGGAAAAGGGGATTCTAGGTAGATACATTTGTGAAATGCTGGGTTAGACAGAATTCACTACTAGACTAATTAGTTTTTAATATATCAATGTGTGTATTCTTTTGATTCTCTAAGAGGCAGGGATATATTTGTATTTCACTTTGACCATCAAACCCCTCTTTCAAAAATAGATCAATTATTATGTGGTTTGGGAAATAATTGCCTTAACCATTACGCTTTATCTGAATCGTGGTCCAGTTTCTTAAAAGATTGGTTAATTGGTTTGAGATGGACTTTGCTAAGGAAGTGTCATAGGGCTTCTATGTTTGTTTGTTTTAAACAACAACCTTATTATCCTGTGTGGTAGCTTGTGCTTGTTTTGTATTGTATTTCTGCCTAAATAGAAGACACTATCCCACCTTGGTGCGAGGTGGACTACAGGCAGACCCACCTTTTTATGTAGGTGTGGCCAGAAGTGTTTTTCAAGTAGCCCTATGATCTGCCCCAGGAAGTACTCTTATTGAAGCCCCAAATTAATCATGCAGCGTGGAATGAAGAAGTGAGAGTTCAGCTTTGGAAATAGAGGGCAAAGTTAAAAATCACTATCACGGAAGTGTTCCTATAGATTAGAACATTGAACTTTTATGTAGTCCTCTTAAATCTGCCATGATGAATAGCCCCCAGATAAACCACAGCCAGTTAAATGAGTTCATTTGTTGAATGGAGTTAGAATTAGCCATTTGATTGTCTGAAGAACATTTGCCAAAAGCAACTCACTTGGTTTTGGCATATTTGATACGTTGAGCTGGTATCTGACAGTAGTTGGCTACAGCATAACTTGCTTCTTGAGACTGTTCCTGGAATGTGCTAGTAATATCAGCTTTAAAGGAGGGTGACTGAATTTTTAATTGATAAGTAGGAGGGGAGTCACATATACGATTCATCTAAAAATGGCATCGATTATTTAGGTGCAAGTTAAAGAAGTCTAAGACATAGCCATGGTTTTATTCCACATGTATGGAGAGTTTCTACAATTTTGCTGTTTCCCAATAGAATTTTTATATTGTGCCTTTACTAAAATTGCCTTTTTGTCATTACTAAAAGCTCTTCTCAAGACTATTAAAACTGATTTATATCAATGTGTTGTTATCTTTAAAATCACGTATTTTTCTACTCAACTAAATCACCACACCTTTTTCTCTTCTTCCTATACAGACTTAGCTTTGGAATCAAACCCTTCTGACCACCCAAGAGCAAGCACAATTTTCCTGAGCAAATCTCAAACGGATGGTAAGACAATGTTTTTTTTCTTTTTCCCCTGAGAAAAAGAGTGAAAACTGTTTTTGTTTTGTGTATTATAGGAAGTATTTAGAAAAACTCTTACAGTGGTTTAAATGTTTCACTTTTTCATGTATTCACTTGTCTTATTTTAATATGTTGATGATGCACTTTCCTTTAGTTGTCAGTGTTTTAGTGAGGAGAACACTTAGACTGTCTGTTTATACATTTCGCCACCTCTTTATCAACATAGTCAACTGGCCACATGATTTAGATGTGGTCTATTTCTCTGTGCTACTTTGTCCTTTTCCGCTTGCTCCAAAGAGCACATATGTTAAAGATGAATGATAGGGTTTAGGTCACAGTTAGATTTTCATTTGATCAAATCAGAAAAATCAGTTGTTATATATGGGAATTGAGCCTTGTGATTTTGGCCCTGTTTTACCCAGTGTTCAACCAGACGAGCCTATCTCACATCCAGATTTATGCTACTCAGAACTTTTAAGCTATTCAAAACTTTCTCATCCTAATGTAGTGCTGTGCCAGGGTAATGAGAGCAACATGCCTTATGGGGTTTCCCAGAAGATTATCCTCAGCATGTGAAACTCATATAAATTTCCTCTGTCCTCCTTGTTTTAAGATGGGAATCAGAACTGTAGAATTTTTTGCACTCCTGCTTGCCTGCTTGTCTTCCTTAATGTTATGTTAAATCCTAGTTTATTTGCTAAAAAGCCATACATGACCAAGTTTTTCAGTTGATAACGAGAGCAGGAATACAAGAAGTGAACATTCCACAATATTTAACGTGATGCAGCACAATAAAAAACGGAGGTTTGTTTTTTTGTTGTTGTTGTTTTTTGTTTTTTTCCATTAGATCACTGGTTTTTATAAAAGGATATAACTCAGGAACAGCCAGATGGAAGAGATGCAAAGGGCCAGGCATGGGGACAGGGCATAGAGCTTTGATGCCCTCTGCAAGGGTACTACATGTTCACCAACCTGGAAGCTCCCGGGGTTTCTAACTTGCATTTTTCTAGTGTGTGTACTTGAGCCACTCATTTCTGGTTAGGATTGCTCTGTTTCTCAGTTTCTTCCAGAGCCATGAGCTGCTCACATGTAGAGGGGCTCTGGAGACAGTAAAAGAAAAGCTGCCCCATGCCTGTCTCTCTCCAGCCTTAAGGAATCTGTGCCTGTGATGCCCGTCTGGAGTTAAAGGAGGCAATGTGAGCAAGAGTGTGGCCTGAGACCCTCTTCAAGCTTTTATTTTTCTGGCCTTTGTTGGAGCAAAACAGTTTTGTGTGCTGTAGATGTGTTCATTTAGGTTGGCACACTCATTTTAAAATTTACCTTTAACATAGATTACTTTCCAGTTGTGTATTTTTTCAGTAAGGTATTTGAGTAGGTTACCATTAAGTGGTTCAGGATGCTTCCAGAGACGAGTGCCTGGCCAGAAACTAGTTCTTAGGGTCGTCATCTGTAGATTGTGGTAATTAAAGTAGGCTGTGTGTAAATGAAGAATTAGAAAATACTACTGGCTAGTAGTTCAGCTAGGCAGCAGGTAAATTTTTTTATTAGCTAAGTTTCTCACCTGGCCTAATGTGCTTTGTCCTTTTCTTTTGTAAATGGGGAGTCCTTCATTTGTGCCTAATACAGAATATCTATTAGGTCAAAAAAGTAAAACTAAGTTTTTAGATTTTATTTATAGGATTCATCTTGCTGGGTGATTTAAATTATATATTTTGTTGGAAATTATTTTAAAAAATAGAATGGAATTTTATCTCGTGTTATTGGTAACCCATCAAATAATTTTAGCGACTACTTTTATTTTTCTATGGCATTTGTATCAGAATTCATCAGTTAATTTTTTTTATTCTTAGTGCGAGAAAAGAGGAAGAGCAACCATTTAAACCATGTAAGTAAACAGTTGAAAAGTTAAGAAATTAATAGTTTGAATTAAAAATATGTCTGCCATGATTCCTAAAAAATATGATGGATCCAATACTGTAGAATCTTTTTTGTGGATTTTCTAAATCTCTATTTTCCTAATTATCAAATGTATTCAGGAAAGTCTTTGACTTAGTAGTGCCCATTTTTAAGGGTTCTGACATTTAAGTTAAATTTCAATAATACGGTTGTAGTATAAAGATCTGCCTTAAATTCTTTTGCCTTATTTTTTTGATCTTATTTTTTAACCAAAGTAATAAAAGTATAATAGGTAAGTTAATTTTTAGCACTGTCCATTGACTTCTTGTCATAGCAGGTGAAAGCTTAGCTTCTTCACTCCACCATGACGTTATTTCCCTCCCTCTGTTCCCTCAACATGTATCAGTTTTTATTAAATCAGAATCAATGTTTACATTACTACGACTCTGCAAATTTGTGTGTGCATTGCTGAGCCATATAGTTCTCGGACTGTGCCTCATCCTTGTACATCCTTCATTCTTTTTCTTAAATATTAATGACATTGGAGCACTTCTGCACTTCTCTAGGATAATCCAATCCCCCTTTTCCTAACCAACGTGATCTCACACAGCCAGATACAGTAAGTAGCTCCCTGCCCAGTCTCCCTGCTTTCACATTCTTCATTTTTTCTGTGGAATTAATTTCCTGACTATATTCACTTGCCTGTTTTCTAACAGCTATTTTCTTCCCCAAATGTTTTACCATTTGTCACATGCCTATCAAAAATATTTTCCATCTACTAAGCCACATCTGTTCCATTTTTTTCTTGGAGACACTTTTCCCCAATCTTTTGTCTTCCTACTCCCATATAGACTGGTGTTCCCCTAGGCCTGCTCTGTGCCTCTTTTCCTGGGATATCTGTGTGAAGTCATCTGGGATCTCACATAACTCTGCTCTCTTGTGTTGGATCCCCTATGTCCTAGATTCTGTTTCCCTCTTGTTATACTTCCTTGTTTTACTGGAGCAGATTTTCCTGAGAAAAGGGCACATGGGCAGAAAGTTTATAGAGATCTAGCCTCTCTGAAACTCATTCTATTTGATAAAGTATAGAATCCTAGGTTGAAGCTAATTTTTGCAGTTCTAAAGACAATTCCCTCTCATCTTCTCATTTACAATGTTGCTCTTAAACCTGTTGACATTGTATGATACATTGTTCATTACCGATTTTAGTCATTTTCCCCCATCCCTTCCTTCTCTGGAACCTTTTAGTACCTTCTGTCTCCCTGGGATTTTGAAATTTCATAATTTGGTTTGGTATAGGCCTTTTTTGTGTGTTTCTTTGATATTCTGTTTTTTTCTTCCAGGTTCCTATTATTCAGATGTTGGAAGTCTTAGACTTACCAGATCGCTAACTTTTTTCCCCTCCTGCTTTGCATTTTCTTTTTGTCCTGCTTCCTGGAGATTTCCTTGACTATGCTCTAATCCTTCCATTGGTTATATTGTTTTGTCTACCTTATTTTCAATTTATAGAGTTCTCTTATATCCTGTCATTCTTTTTTTCACTGATTCAATTTCAAGTTTTCATTTGCTCCTGAGTTTTATCACTCGCATCAATTCCTTCTTCCTGTTTTGTTTTTTTTTGTTTTTTTTTAAAGCATCCTTATATTTTATTTTATTTATTTATTTTTTGGCTGCATTGGGTCTTGGTTTCTGCGTGCGGGCTTTCTCTAGTTGCGGTGAGCTGGGGCTACTCTTTGTTGCCGTGCGTGGGCTTCTCATTGCGGTGGCTTCTCTTGTTGTGGAGCACGGGCTCTAGGGTGTGCGGGCTTCAGTAGCTGTGGCTCATGGGCTCTAGAGTGCAGGCTCAGTAGTTGTGGCACACGGGCTTAGTTGCTCTGTGGTATGTGGGATCTTCCTGGGCCAGGGCTCGAACCCGTGTCCCCTGCATTGGCAGGTGGATTCTTAACCACTGCACCACCAGGGAAGTCCCATTCCTTCTTCCTGTTTTGATCTCTTACTTGGGGGCTTCCCTCAAACGTGTGATGGTCCCTGGCTGGCTGTTAAGATCTAATTGGAAGCATCACTTGGACAACTCGTTAACTGATGGGCCTCACTGCAAGGATTTGGGGACCACGCCTCTGAACTCTGAGCCTGCCTTGGGTTCTGTAAGACAAACTGGTTTCTTGTTCCTGTCTTAGTCACTCTCTGTAGGTACCGAGGTTGTGCTTCCTCTGTTCTGCCATGTCAGTTACCACTCCTTTATCTAGTCTTTTCACCTTTCAAACATTAAAAATCATCTGCTGTTTATCCTGTCTTATGTATAGCCTTTTTAAAAAATGCCTTTAATTCTAATGAGATGATATCTCTGAAAGAAAGGGGAGAGGAAATAGATTTGTGGTCAGTCTACTCAAACTTAGATTTATTCTTTGACTATAGGTTCTAAGTTTGAAGTTTTAATTCAATATAATTAACGATATTCATTCAGACAATATTTTTGATTATACCTATAATTAGAATATTATACTTTTCTACTAAGGCCTTGAGTATGAATTCTGTTCAAACCACTCACCCTACCATATTGTCCATTAATGTGCAACATAGATGGAGTATTACAAATTTTTCAGTTAAAGTCATTGATTCTTAATAAACATCCAAAACTTGTGAAAAGGGGGAGGAAAAAAGTGAACTTCAGCTTTATTCTTTTAATGGGTTAAAATCAGAGGCAGTAGGCACAATGGGAAGATTCATTGGGTGGGGGCAGGATTTCAACCATGATAAGTTTTGGGGGTTGTTACTTACTAGCCACCTAGGTGTGATTATTTTCTAGTCTTCACCACTAAACCTGAAGTCTACTAAGCAACCTTTCCCCTTGTAAAGATTGTAAAAGTCCATCTATTCTGTCCTTAGTGCTGAATGAAGATAAATACTCTTCTTCAGTGACCAATTGAAATAATACCTATGAACATTAAACTGTCAGTAGTGTTTTTTGTTACTTGACTTTTTTTGTATTTGCATTTTATACCCTTATGTGTGCCAGTGTAGTTTATTGAGGTTGTGAGCCAGCAATGGTAAGGCTTTAATCATAAAGGACAGTTATCTTAAATTTTCAAGCAAGATGAGAGGAAAGTAATCTGCTGGCAGCTAATATATCTAGGCTTTGCTCAGAGGCTTCAATTCTGCCATCCTTTAGTGAATACTAGATGCTGGAAAGTTTGAATAGTTTCAGGAGTAGGCCTGTGGAAGTGTTTCTTTTGTAGGATCGAGCCACTAGACTGTAAGTTGCTGATACATTAAATGAGTCCCCATAGGACTATAGACCACATCTAATTAAAAATTTTTAATGTTTTAGCACTAATATTTCCAAAGACAAATCGATATACTTTCATAATAGAAAAAAAAATTTTAATAGAGGAAAACAGGATAAATAGCACCCGGAGCTCTACCAACTAGTCTATATTTTGGTACATTTCCTTACTATTTTTACTCCCCTCATATATATAGATTTTTGGTCAGAATTGACTTTTATTACGTGTAGTGTATGTCTTATTATACCCTAATAGTAGTGACCTTAAAAGATAACCTGCTTCGTTTAGAATCAAAGTATTTGAATGAGTGAATTTTCATTTTTCATGCTGTATCTGTTTTTTGAGATTCTAAAATTACACATTAACCAAATAACTTAAGGGCCATATCAGAGTTTTAGTTTAAAACATTTCTAGCTTGAAGGAGAAATTAGTCTTCCAAATAGTGGTACTTTTCAAATACGTTACATCTAGAACTTTTTGTTAATAAGGAATAAGTGGCCTTGCATAAAGCATCTGAAGCAAGCAGAATGGTGTTTTATATACCATTTGGGTATTTCTGATTATTGGATACTGACAATTTTTATTTAAATGCTCTGTATTTTAAAAAGCATCAACTAGATTTTCTCCCTGCCTCACCTTTCATGTATTTGTGGAGGACGCCGATGGGAGAGTGTGACAGCATGGTGAAGACTGTTTTATATTAGTAGGAGGAAGGAAGGCTCATCTGAATTAGTAAACAAATGAAAACCGAAAACAAAACCCAGCTTTAAAATCGTTTGTATTCTGTGGTATTAAAGGATGCTACTATTCCTTCCAGTTGCTTTCAGTGATTGGGATTTGGTTATTGGCCTTACTTAAGGAAGAGAATTGTCCTAACATAGTTTAGGCCATTTTAGTATTTGACTATTGCCGTGTTCATGGGCTCTTCACAAATAAATGGATACTTCTAAAGTGTTTTAAAGATAGTTCATTCTCTAGAGGGTCTCAAAAAATTCTTTGTCACCTATCCAATACCACTGTAGATAAACTCTCACGAATTTGTATCTTTAGTAAGATTTACCTTCTAGTTGTAACTGATCTTAAATAATTTCTCAAACCCTTGTTGAATCCTAATTTGTTCCAGATTCTGTGCTCAGTAGCTGGAGGTAGGAGAAGAATCTTCCTAACCTGGAGAAGCTTGTTTACTTAAGAGAGTAGTACTATGCAAGCAGCTGAGACCATGGAACAGTTGGTAAATTAGATGTGTGAGTGTGCAGAAAGTGAGAAGTTTTGTGGTATGCCTGCTGGCAAAGGGATCCTAGAGGAAGATGGGGTCAAGCTTGCTGGGACAGGAGGAAGAAAAAGGCATTGCAGGCAGAGAGCAGCATGGGTGAGGCAGGAGTGTCAGATAACACAGAACAGAATTAGTACAATTTTGAAATGAATGGAAAGTATTCTCTGAGGTTCTCACTTGAGTAATGTAATGGCAGTCTTACTTAAACATGAAGTGAGAAGTTAAATTCTCCGAGTTGTTTTATCCGTTTTTTTGGATGCGAGAGAATCTTTAAGCAATACCTTTTTGTCCTCCCGATAAGGGAATTGAGGCCCAGAGAGACTTACGGCCCCCAGCTTTTTAGTGATAGAGCAGCTCTGGCATGCCCAGCCTCTGATTCGAAAACGTTTGTTTCGTCACACTGTCTCCTGAAGTAATACATTTATTACTGGTGTTCATTTACTGCAGTGAAATACTCCTATGTCGGTATTATATAAAGCATTACGTTTTATTGTAGTAAATGAATAGAAATAGGAAATCTCAGCTGCATTTCATTGCTTAAGGAAAAAACCCTGAAATCTTATTCTAAACTTTTTACATTATTATAAAAGGTAATTTATAATAGGTGCTTGCCAGGTTTGATTATAGGTACTATATCAAGGCAGCATTTTATAACTCATTTCTCAAAGCTCGTCTGTGGAAGTCAGAGTATAGAGGTTTCCCATAGAGCTGCACATGATATCACACTCAGGGAGTTCATGGAGTGTAAGAAAAATCTTAATGCTTTATCGTTTGACATTTTAACCAAGGAAAAAAACACACTTTTATAGGTTTAACTTACTGTGACATTTTCTTCTATTTCCCTTCCCCTTCAGGTATCTCCAGGGCAGCTTACTAAAAAGTATAGCTCATGCTCAACAATATTTCTAGATGACAGCACAGTCAGCCAGCCTAATCTTAGAACCACAATAAAATGGTGAGTACAACTAGGTTGCCAAGGGCTGAGTGACAGACCCCCTTATCGCTAAAAGCATCCTAGCCATACATAATTTCATTCATTTGAATTGTCCTTTTCAGTGATCAGGTTAAAAAACTGGTGTCAACTATATATTGATTTCAAGGACCTAAATATGAATTTTCAGTTTCCATTGTAATCTTAGAGTGCATGATAGAAGGGAAAGCCAGTTAGCAAATAAGAAATCCCAGAAAAAGTATAAATCTTTATATGACGCATTTCTGTTGTTAAGACGTTGTTGAACATAATGAGAAAGAGAGGTACTTTTTATTGGCTATTTCTAGAAAAAGTTATTTCTTTATGAGCTGTAGTCCTAAAACAACGTATACTACTTTGGAAGCTACTCTTAGAAGAAGGAACAGATTGTCCCCTACTGGCACCAAAGTGAATCTGCATTTAAATTTAATTGGATTTTGTCAGATTTATCCCACTGTGCATTTTTTTTCCTGCACTATTTCTGTATGAAATTTTACTTCTCCTTCCTGTCCCCCAAAGAGGGGGAAAATATATCAAACCAGTCTTAAGAAATACACACTCAAACTTAATTTCTTTGTAGATGAAATTTGTTCAACTGAGGTTTTAACTTAATAGATAGATTTAATTTTTGTTTATATATATAAATATATCTCCAACACACAACTGTATCAATCACAGCAGAGAACAATAAAAGAGATGAGGTTTCAGAAACATGGCTGTGGTCAGGCTTATACTTAAGAAGACACGAACAGTGTCATGACGACGAAAACTATTCCTTAATTTCTGGGAGCACTTCATAGTCCACAATTGGAGACGCACTTTCAAAACACCCTAATGATGAACCTTTCAAGTTTATTTAAGAGAAAAAAGCCAAACGGGATGCAGCGCTTCTTGCCTCCTCCCTCGCAGTTGTCCACGAAACATTAACATCTCCTTAGGATATGAACGTTGATTTTCCAGGACACAGTTTGGGAAATGCTATTTGAAAATATTAATATCCTTATCCTTAATTTTATTTTTCGTCTTAAGTTTATATGCTAATTATATTTTTAATTGGTTTTTAATGTGCCAGCTTTTTTTTTAGCTATTTAAATTATCAGTAACTTCTACTTTAATTAAAGACAGCAGGTTCACAGTCATAATAATGTAACTTTCCTCTCTTGCTTACGATAATAGTTGCAGTCAAATCATGTTTCAGCAAAAACTGAGCCCCATCTCTCTCTGAAGTCCTGAATTTGGGCACTTATCACATAATCACTGAATGTTTTTATTCAGCCAAGACACTGAATCTGTGGGTACAAAAACCACTCTACTTTGGCTAGAGTCACAGCTTCTTTTGAATTCGAAAGAGTCTGATGTCCAGTATATAATTCAAAAGTACTTTGAAGATTAACCTTGCTCAGGGACTTCCCGGGTGGTGTAGTGGCTAAGAATCCACCTGCCAACGCGGGGGACACGGGTTCGAGCCCTGGTCTGGGAAGATCCCACATGCCGCAGAGCAATATAACCCGTGCGCCACAACTACTGAGCCTGCGCCATAGAGCCCACGAGCCACAACTACTGAGCCCGTGAACCACAACTACTGAAGCCCATGCGCCTAGAGCCCATGCTCTGCAACAAGAGAAGCCACCACAGTGAGAAGCCCATGCAGCGCAATGAAGAGCAGCCCCCGCTCGCGGCAACTAGAGAAAGCCTGCGTGCAGCAACCAAGACCTCACGCAGCCAAAAATAAATAAAATTAAATAAAATTAAAAAAAAAAAAAGACTAACCTTGCTCAGACAAGTAGGTTTCATCCCTTTTTTTCCCAACCTAGTCTAATTTTTGGAAGTATAGTAAATTTTAATTTGCTCTCATTAAGTTTTAAAAATGATCATTCATCACATATATTATTGGTGAAATAAAGGTTTACTGAGAAAATAAATAGGGCCAGTTGGCTTTTAGGAATGATTTTGAAAATGTTTATCATGGGGTTAGTTTTCAGTGGGGTAGTTGTTCTCAGTGGGGTAGGTGAGCCTTATTAGAATCACTTATGCAACTTTTCAAGATATATGTTTCAGAATGCACAAAGTCCACCCGCCTGCCCCTGCCTCCAAGACACAGTGTCTGCCTGTCTGTCTGTCTGTCTCTCTCTCACCCATGCACACACACCTTTTGACAGGATGGGGAATGATGTGAAGCATGATCATATGGACAAAAGCATCCCGAGTGATTCTCTGATCTTAACCCTAACTCATTCATTCCTAAACTTTGCTGCACACTGCAGTCATCTGGGGATCTTTAAAAACAATCCTGATGCCCAGGTCATACCCAGTGCTGGTTAAATCAGAACATCTTGAAGCAGAAGCCAGGCAGTTTTTAAAGCTGCTCAGATGATCCCAGTGTGCAGCTGAGCTTGGGAGCCACTATTTGGTTAGAGGGCAGGAGAAAGAGAACTGCTTCTGATAATTGGTGGGACCTTGGGTAAGTCAGTTTTAAGCCTTGGTTCCCTTATCTGTAAAATGGGTTGTTTAATTAAATGTCATCTACGGTTCAGTGGTCCTTTCCATCATAAAACTTCTAATTCTGTGATTTTAAAATCAATTTGAAGATGAAACTTTGAAGCACTATAGAAGTATCCATCTTTGATGCTAACAGTGTTACAGGCCTTAATACAAGTGCTAAGATTCTATAGACCTATTATAAAATTCAGATTTGCCTTCCCTCAGTTATTTTGAGTTTCATTTTAGACACTGAGAACAAAGGGGAGCATAAAACTTAACCAGAGAACCCCTTTGTTGCCTAATATACAACATCTGTGAATAACTTAGGAATATAGTAACTTAAAAAAGAGTACTTAAGGGGCTTCCCTGGTGGCGCAGTGGTTGAGAGTCCGCCTGCCGATGCAGGGGACACGGGTTCGTGCCCCGGTCCGGGAAGATCCCACATGCCGCGGAGCGGCTGGGCCCGTGAGCCGTGGCCACTGAGCCTGCGTGTCTGGAGCCTGTGGTCCGCAATGGGAGAGGCTACAACAGTGAGAGGCCCGCGTACTGCAAAAAAAAAAAAAAAAAGAGTACCTAAGGACTGGTATCTATCTGTTCGTTAATACTTTATTTAAAATAATTTGGAAATACCTGTCATTAATAGTATACTGTGCAGTATTATGCTGTATTATTAGCACTGCTTATTTCAGGATAACTAGACCTATCATCAGTTTTGTGGCTATAAAATTTTGCTATTAAATTTTCTAATAATTATGTAAAAGTGATTTTAAGTCATTTTGGTATATTTATTATTTACTTTTAGGGAAATAATGGAAAACGGATGGGTAGGTGGATAGCGAACTAAATCAACTGAAATGCAGGGGCTAACAAAAAAAACCACACACACACACATACAAACTACTATATGGCTTAAATTTAAGCATGTGTCTAGATAGATATAACTTGTACATGACAGAAAGTTTTGTGGGTAGAAGGACAAATGATGGGAAATATGTAATAATTTATATATTATAATAATCAACCAAACATGCCTTCTAACAGCATATCTAGCATTTTGGGTCTCCTAATTTTGCTAAAAGCTGAAGAACCTAAAACAAGGGGGAAAGCACCCATGTGGTACTGTTCTGAATTAGAGGATTTCAGGGCCACTGGGCCTCTGGAAGGTCTTCCCTCCTTGCTAACCCCTTTTTAAAAATGTCTTCAGGCCTGATATGATAAAAATCAGTTATTACAATGTATTTTTTTCCCTCCACAGTGTGACCTTAGCAATATATTACCACATAAAGAACAGGTGAGCTCTTTTAAAACCTATCTTGTTATTCCAGCTAATTAATTTACAAGGTATCAAGTTTAGTGTTAGGTAATAACTGTAGGCGTTACTGGCATAAGCTTTTATTATTAGAGTGCTTTTATTACAATATTGAAGTGAATCATTTTTATCTTAGGACTCTTAATTCTTAAGTTACCGAGCATCCCAGAGTGTTTGTTTATATGGGTTATATTGATAATTTACTGTATTAGAAATTGAAATTGAGAATTTAAAAAATTAAATCCATTGTATGTTAAAACAGAGTTTTCCTTAGCACTATGGAAATTTTGAGCTAGATAATGCTTTGTTGTGGGGTGTTGTCCTGTGTGTTATAGGATATATAGCAGCACCCTTGGCCTCTGCTCACTAGTTGCCAGTAGCACTTTCTTCCCTCCACATTACGAAAACCAAAACTGTCTCCAGCCATGGCCAGAAGTCCCCGGGGGGGACGAAATCACCCCTGATGGGGAACCCCAGTGTTTAACATAAGTCATTTTTTTTTTTAATGAAAAATAACTATTTTCCACGACAAAAAATGTTGAGAGAAAAGTATCTCCTTAATAGAAGACAGCTGATTCTCATATCTATTCTGTCTTCAGTCATTTGTTTTGAAGAAACAATATGAAGAAGATCCAGCCACGTGCAGATATATAGTTGGAAAAGGTGTATTTTTAAAGCCTTCAGATAATTTGGTATATTCTTTGATACTGTACCAAAAGTCTGCATGTGCTAGTTTCTTAAATTAGTTAAAATGGAATTCTAAATCATATCAATGAACTTGTAGTAAATACTATGTTAAATTAATACCCATTGATCTGTCATGCATACTGAGTAGATCTTTTTACCTGTACGTGACTTTATAATATTATACGTTGGTCATTTGGAAAGTATTGGTTCACATTTCTTTAGACAGTGTCAAAAACTCACTTTTGTTAGTATCACCACCAGTCTTACCAGAAAAGTCTTTTAAGTATTGAGAAGTTGTCAAGTTCACAATAGAAGGTACAAGTTTTCCAAAAATCCTGATATTCTTAGCTTGATGGCTTGAATTTTATCATTGGCAACAAGTAACTTTAGAGTTATTTTCCTTGAAGTGACAGGCTCACTTTGTTCATATTTGAAAGAATAACTGTCAGTTGTACATTCAAATAACGATGGTGTTCGATGAAAAAAGTGTTTCAAATAAAGATGATGTTCTATGAAAAAAATGACTTACCACTAAGTCACAAGTGCTTTTCCTTAACACAGCCATATTTCAGTATGTAAAAGTGCTTAATGCATACTTTCCACTTATTCAGAATATTAAAAAGAAGGACCAAGGTTTAAGAACACTATTAATTTTTACTCTTTTATCAAGGATGTTCTTAAAGCAGAGTTTTAACTGCAAGTGGCAGTGAATAATTGAATGACTTCTAATTCAGTTTGGTACCACTGCCTTGATTCATGCTCAGAAACCAGCAGTTTTACCCACTTTTGCTTTTATACATCCATAGCAAATGTCACACAGTGTGAAGGGCAGGTAGTGTCTTAGTATTCTTATAAAAGCAGTTTTGACCTCTTGGGCCTCCCGAAGAGGGGATAGGGGAGAATCCCAGAGGTCTGCAGACCACATTTAGAGAACCGCTGTTTAAATGAGCACAATGTATTAGTGTGGTGAAATTTTAAATAAAAAGCCTGGTTTCTTTTAAAATAAAAAGACAATTACATTTTTAACTCAAACTATTTAAAAGAGACAGGAAGAAATACACAATAAGAATATAAAGAACTAAAGAGAAAAAAAACGGGAAAAAACCATGAATGTCATATTCACATTCATTGAAGTTAGAAGAATTTATTGCCCACCACCACTGCTTTATAAGATGTTCTTGCATATTCCAGTGTGAGGTTAGAGGAGTGAAAATATATTGGCTTACTAGCATTGCCTGTTAGGGAGGGTCAGTGCTTATAAAGGCAACTCTGGCTGGTTGTTGTAGAAAAGATTTCACAGAACTTGATGTGCTGAGTAAAAATAGGTCAGGAAACCTTTCTAAGGGCGGAATCCAGGAGAAGAGTTTATACAACTGTTTGCTTTGTTGAAGGTTAAGCTTCCTCTACCCCTCTCTCTACTCCTAGCAGATATTTTACTAAGATAGTAACTCCTGAATTAATTTTTTAAATGCACATTCTTATTTTATAGAGATGCAGATAGATCCTTGGATATTTTTGATGAGAGATCACATCCACTCACAGTAAGTGTCAGTTTTATTGAAGTTGTACTTTTCTCTTACACAGTTGTGTTTATTTCATGCTGATTTGCTTTGAAATTAATTATTAGAAGAAAATTACTTCCTCCAGCTCGAAGTCAGATTCATCTTCCTTTAAGTCTTCTTCCCCCCGCCATGTTGTGTCTAGTCATTTTACCGAAGGCATGTTATATAAGGGGTTGATGGATAAGAACCGAGTTGCACTTTGTGTGAATAGTGAGCAGGTAAGTAAACATACCCAAGTAACAGAAAATGTATCTTTTGAAAGGATGATTTTCCATAGCATCAAACAATATAAATATTTGTAAATAAACCTAATATGGTAAGACCTTTAAGAAGAAAATTAGAAAACTGTTTAAATTTTAAACCAATTAAAATGACCAAGTTTTAAAATTCACTTCTTCTGTGGCCATATGTGGCTGGTGACTGCTGTATAGGACAGCACATTCTT
Organism: Aethalodelphis obliquidens; assembly: GCF_003676395.1. Taxonomy (NCBI): domain Eukaryota; kingdom Metazoa; phylum Chordata; class Mammalia; order Artiodactyla; family Delphinidae; genus Aethalodelphis; species Aethalodelphis obliquidens. Next base: position 28,247,907 of record NW_020837946.1, on the reverse strand, counting down.
AGAGCCTTATGGTTGCAGGACACTGGAAATGTGTGACAGAAAATGTGACATATGGTGATCAGCAAGACTTTTGAGCCTAAAAATATTGGGTTGGCCAAAAACTTTGTTCGGTTAGTGAATATATTGTCCAATAAAATTCTTGGTGAAAATGAAAACTGTGTCTTTTATTTTTACTTAAAACCAATTGAACTTTTTGGCCAACCCAGTAGTTTACATTTGGTTAGAATTCTGTGGGGAGGAAGGTGGAAATACATAAATTTTCTGAGGTTGTGCCTGTATTTTTCTTTAATGAATGGTGGTGAGTATTGGATCTCTGTGGTATTTTAGGATCCCATTGTTTATATTTAAAAGGCTACAAGACATGTCACCCAATCAAAATTCTTTTAAGGGGCACGTGGGCCCAAGTGTGAAGACTGCTATCTTAAGGGTACTTTTAAGTATTTTTCTTCAATGGACACTTATATTGCATGTTTTCTCCTTTTCAGCGAGAAAAGGTTCCAGAGGAATACTTTAAGCATGATCCTGAACACAAATTCATTTACAGATTTGTTCGTACTCTTTTTAGTGCCGCACAACTAACTGCTGAATGTGCAATAGTAACTTTGGTAAGATTTTTTTCTTTCATAAAGCATCTGTAGAAATTTCTGTCTTGTACACATGGTATGGTCCTGTTTTTCCCAAATGAAAGTAGGTTCCTGAAATGATCATTAGAACTTTATTAAGAGAAACCTATCAAAAGAAAGTAAAGTGTACACATTTGAGCTTTAATAATCATTATGATTTTAAATGTTGCCATTGCTTTTCTCATCACAAAACAATTGCTATTAAAGGCAGCAGGAGAGATTTCTGGCTTCTCCTTCCACACCTGAGGACACACATGCACGTGCAGTGCACACACGCACACACAGACGACACATGCTGTGGTGGTAGGGTGGGGCGATAACTGAACTATCTGGTCCACAGGCAGAAACAGGTTCCGTGTAGTTTGAAGCTGAGTCCCAGACTGTACTTACTGCCTAGGCAGTTCTGATGTGTGTCCTGATTGAGAACTACTGCCCTCAATTCTCTGTTCCTCGGATAATGGTGTTAACCATCCCTGCTGTCCTCTTATTGCCTGCATGTGAAGTTGCCCAGGATTAGGGTGCCAGTAGTGCTTCAAAAGGCTTTACTCTAGTTAGCCTGCTAAGCTACAGCTGTAAGGACCTTTTTGTCATCCATTCTGAATTCCTATGGTAAGATTTTATCATTTGAATAATAAATCATATTCAAGTGAGAGGTAGTTGGGATTGTTTTACTCCTCCCTATAGCAAACCTGTAGGGGGGAAAGTCAGCTGCATGGCCTGCAGGGAAAGAATACTTAGGCCATTCACTGCCTGCTCCTGTCAAGGCAGAATTTAGGAGAGGAGGCTTGTCCTTTTGAAGAGAGACCCCTCAGTGGGTACTGGATCAGACACAGGCCTTTTCTTGGAGCTACAGGCCACTTGGAGTGCTTAGCACATGCTTGAGAGAGGCAGGAATGGTGCTTGCATGTGGAGAGCTAGGAAATGCAGGAAGGAGAGCATTTGGGTTGGAAGAGGGGCATTTCTTTGTAGCCAAGTTAAGCTTGCTGTACCTGCGAGACAGCAGAATGGCAGTGTCTAGTAATCATTTGAATATATAGCATTGGAGCATGAATCTGAGTTAGAGGGAGGGAATTAAGTGTAGCTGTTCAAATGCAGAGAAAGTATGTAAAATAAAAAGTGGGTGGGCTTCCCTGGTGGCGCAGTGGTTGGGAGTCCACCTGCCGATGCGGGGGACACGGGTTCGTGCCCCGGTCCAGGAAGATCCCACATGCCGCGGAGCGGCTGGGCCTGTGAGCCATGGCCGCTGAGCCTGCGCATCCGGAGCCTGTGCTCTGCAACGGGAGAGGCCACGGCAGCGAGACGCCCGCGTACCGCAAAAAAAAAAAAAAAAAAAAAGTGGGTAGAAGATAGATCTGTAGGGACTATCAGCACTTAAGGGACAAATCCCCAGAGGAGCCGCTACAGTGGTAGGAAACCCAGCAGAAAATCATAAGAGACACCAGGAGAGGTTCAAGGAGAATGTGGTCCAAACGCTGAATGCTACCAAGAAGTTGCTCATGTCATAAATACCCACCAAACACCTACTCTGTGTCACTTTTCTACATGTGGGGGGTGGAGGAGAGAATAGGTTGGATAAATAAAGTTCTTGCCTTTATGGAGCAACTGTGGAAGACGTAAATGTTTTCTTTTTTAATTGGAGTACAATTGATTTACAGTGTTGTGTTAGTTTCAGGTGTATAGCAAACTATGTTTTTTTTAATGAGTATTTTTAATTTTTATTTATTTTTATTTATTTATTTTTTGGCGGTACACGGGCCTCTCACTGTTGTGGCCTCTCCTGTTGCGGAGCACAGGCTCCGGACGCGCAGGCTCAGCGGCCATGGCTGATGGGCCCAGCCGCTCCGCGGCATGTGGGATCCTCCCGGACCGGGGCACGAACCTGTGTCCCCTGCATCGGCAGGCGGACCCTCAACCACTGTGCCACCAGGGAAGCCCCAATGAGTATTTTTTAAAAGATGACTATTTCAAGTAGTGGTAAAAACCATGAAGAGAAAGCAAGGTAAAGAGATAAAGTGATTAGAGGGGCTTCCTAGAAAGATCAGGAAGAGCCTCTCTGAAGAGGTGATGTTTGAACCCAGCACCTGGCTGAACTGAGGAAGAGCAGGAACGCTGGCATGACGGGCAGAGGGGACGAGGGCAAGGCTCTGAGACAGGAACATGCTGTGTGTTCAAGAAAAAGCAAGGTGGCCATTGTGATCAGAGTGAGGAACGAGGGAAAGAACATAGGTGATGAGGTCACAGAAGGACAATGCCGTACCGCACAGGGCCTCGTAACTTGCAGGCCACGGGAAGGAGGTATTTGTTTGATGGGAAACCTCTGGCAGATCTGGAGCAGCCACATAAAGTACTCTTCATTTAAGAGGCTCTCCTGGCTGCTTTGGGGAGAACAGACTGTACTCTGTTGGGAGGCAGAGTGGAGGCAGAGAAGTTAGGCAGTGGCAGCGATACAAGTCAGAAGTGACAGACAGAAAAGCGGTCAGGGTACCAGTGAAGGCAGAGATAACAAGAAGTTCTAACAGATTGGAGCAGGATAACTCAAGTGCAGGTTTTTGGTCCCAGCGACTGGGCGTGTGGCAGTGCTCTTTCAGTATGAGGGAAGGCCTGGGGAGTGGAGCTCTGGGATGAAGAGCTCTGGGTTGTTTGTGTGAAGGCACCGGTGACCATGGCAAGAGTAGCCTCTGTAGAGTGGTAGCGGCAGGAGGCTGACTGAAGTGGGTTAAGGAGAGGATGGGAGATGAGGACGCCGTCTGGGGGACAGGCGGGGGACAGGCTGGGGACATGTAAGCATTCACACTGGAGGAAGCCTCTGACAGAGAGGGAGAAGTTGTTCAAAAAGAGACTAACTGTGCGAACAGTGTTCTGCGGAAGTGAGATGGGATCAACTTCATTCAGAGAAGAGTTAGCTTCAGTGAAAAGAAAGAAATCTCGCTTCCTCCGAGACAGGAGGGCAAGTGGGATAAATGAATATTGGCACGTGTACCAAGTTTGCCAGTATAAAGGTGAGAGGAAGTTGAGAGACTGCCAGTGTCGTTTCAGTGCCTCTGATTAGTCCCATAAAGTAGAGAGTTGAAGCTTGCAGGGAGAGTCATTCTTAGGGTACTAGAGAGTGCTGAGTTCTCTGGGGAATGGGAGCAGAATTTCACTAAGAACATATAATCTCAATACCCGTGTTTGAAAACACAGTAGAGTTTGGGGAGCGTTGGCGGATCTGAGCTGTCAATCTGATAACCCTTCAGAGAGTAAACATACTCTTTAAAACTGGACATTTTTCTTTTTGTCAAATGGCATATATACTCTTCTGTAGAGGTAACAACAAAACACAGCTTACCTCTATAATCTTTACTCAGCTGTTAACTCCATCCAGTTCTTTGTAGGATAGACATTTGATACATGTAAAAGAAACCATGAAATCATCTCACAAACCAGCAGGTTTAGAGGAGCCCCAGGGATACAGACACAGGCAGCTCTTCCCACCTTAAAACCAAAAGAATTGACTAAGCTGCAGATTATGGAAGACAGAAATGAATAATGAAATGATAATGGAGATGTGAAAAATAGGGGATATGAAAAGGACTACCCTTTGTATGCATGTGTGTTCCTTAAAAAGGCACTAAAATATGGGAATACTCCACAGTTGTAAAGCCCCTTTGTACTGCCTGTCCTGCTGTGCCACACAGCAGCCACTGGGAGGCTCTCTTGACCACCAGTTTTTATCTTCAAGTTCATGCCACAAAAGGACTGGTTACTCTGAAGAGAAGATAAAGATGTGCTCAGTCTTACCAGAATTTTAGACACTCAAGCATTATGTAAAATCGTCATGCAGCCACCACCAGTCTGGTAGGTACATTGCACGTGGTAGGCACTCAAGCATTTACTGAACAGTTGAAATCGACCCTGGGCTGTATGTGCTGCCTTTTACAAGTGGGTAGGTAATAATACAATGCGTGGCTTTAGAATGCCCTTTGCCGAGATGTCCTTTCATTCCTGTGACCAAAATTGGGTTGGAAATTCACACGGGCAGAGTAGAAATATCAGACTAACAGAAACATCTGACTTACAACCGTGACCTGGCCTCTGGCCTTGGCTTGTCTGAGCAAAGTCTTTGCAGAACCTAGGAATAAAAGGCATGTCAAAAAGAGATGAAATCTGTCATTCCTAACAGTTCTTATCACAGCACTTAAACTGAACTAAAATCAAAGATCAGTGCTCTACTTTTGCAGGTTTACTTAGAAAGGCTTTTAACTTATGCTGAGATCGACATTTGCCCCACTAACTGGAAAAGAATTGTTTTGGGAGCCATTCTTCTTGCCTCCAAGGTTTGGGACGATCAGGCTGTATGGAATGTGGACTACTGCCAGATCCTCAAGGACATTACAGTTGAGGACATGTGAGTTTGTAAGGTTACGGTGAACTTTGTAACCATTTTCCGATGCCTCATTTGCTCCCATAAAGTTTACATTTTAAGAAATGTTACATTGTGCAGAGAGCTGAAATAGACATAAAATTACAGCCTTCCTTCTATCTAGCTGTAGTATAACAACTTGTATTTCCCCTCATTAATTGGTAGGTCTTGATGTGTTATTGTTGTAATATTCTGCTTGATAAATTGAAATTATTTTTCTGGTGGTTTTTGCCAAACATTTTACAAGCTCACTACCAGAACAACATGGTACAGCAAGTAACTTCACAGCTTTCTTAAAGCTGTCTACCAGGTCCAGTCCATTTTTAAGGGGCACATGCCTGGTCTTTGAAGCAAGTGGCCACTGTTAAGGTCTTAGGGCCTCTAGACTACTGACAGGTTATAATTTCAACCTGAGTCACACATTGTGTATTTGCTTTTGCTGGTCTTTTCCTCCTTTTTATCTGAGGTTCTGTTGTTACAGAAACTATGATGTACAGGTAGCCACATATAAAGGTTTCAGATCCCTGTGTTCCTGTCTCCTCCCCTAAAGTCTGCTGAGTTAGGAAACACCTGCCTCTCAGGTAGGCCGGGAAGCATCACTGGGGCCTCACCCAGGGCACTCATCAAACACAGCAGCAGCACTTTGTGGGGCCTTGAGTTAACTAGGCAGGTTCTCCTCACAGATGGCACGCTCACATTGGCATGAAACACCAGGCTTCCAATCTGGCTCTGGTGAAGGGCCCCAAGGGTGGGAAGCAGGATGAGCCAGAGAGGTAATTCCAGCAGACTCTCGAAGTGCCCGCTTGACAGTGAAAATGTCTTTGTGGGTGGCATTCAGGGAAATGTGAAAGGACACCTGTTGATTATATTGGACAGCAGAGGCCGATCAAGATGGCAGGCAGGGGCAAGAGTTTGTTTTTGTTACCTTTGCCCCTTACTCTAGATAATTCAGAATTACCAAAGTGCATATTTACAGCTGAAGCGAGGAAAGTTGTGACTAAGAGATGGGATCAGTGACTGTCAGTAGCTGTCAAAGTGGCTTTTGGTGAAAATGTCCACTTCGGTGATAATGTAGACCGGGTGGTCATGGTGATATTGCTGGTAGCAATCTTAGCAAACAGTGTAACAGCAGATAATGAATTTGAAATGAATAGAAGTACTTTTGGAAGTTGCAGAAACTAAAGTGACGTTGACCAACACTATCATCAGTCTTTAAACTGGTCCCTTGAAGGAAGGAAAATTTGTAATCGTGAACACCATCCCTGCCATGATGGCAGCTGAAATTTTCTCAGAGTCTGCAACTGAGCTGACTGGGGCTCTGGTTCCAGGTACAACATCAGAGAACATGCAGGGAAATGTGTGGGTGTTCATAGATGTGAGCCCAGGAGCATTGGCGGCAGTGTCCAGCTATGAAGAAACTACTTCTAAACAACGCTTTTCTGTGTAGAACAGAGAATCACCAGGAGTTATGTTTATAATAGGCTGCTTTTGTTTATGATCTTTGGAAGTCGGAAAGCATTACAGCAAAGTGTTTAATACACATTTGTTTCATCCCTCTGCTGTTGACCACTATTTGTAATGGTCTCATTTTGAGTCTGAATTGAAAAATTGCTGCCTATCTGCTTTTCTTTAAAACTTTCTAACATCTATGTGTCTTGTTAAATATATATTTCCCTTCAAAAGAGTAAGTTAAACTGAGCAGCTGCTGTTCAGAAAATTTGCTGCGCCTGTAAATGGTATGCTCTTCAGCCATCTAGCCATTTAAAAAACAACAAAAAACACAGAAGATGCATATTCTATAGGCATAATGCTTTTCTTCAGTGATTAAAGCTCTATTAATAGACATGTTAATCCTATGAAGTACTGTATTTCCACACAATTAAAATGTATTAGTGGAGAAAATATAAAAGGGATAGTGAAGTGCATTTATTCCTGTAGTAAATTAAGTCCTGATTAGCTGATTATCAAAACATTATCTGATTTACATTTCTATAGACTTCTGGCCGTATGAACAGGAAATTAATTTTGGAAGTAGGTTCAGTTAGGTTTAAAGTTCAACAAATGAGAAACCTCATTTCTGCTCATACTCTGCTCTCCATACAGGAGAACATGGAGCATTTGTTGATTTATCCAATGGATAAAATATTAACACTTTAAAACCAAGAAACCAAATGTATTGTAAAATAAGCCACTCGCATGTTTGTTTGGGTATTTATCATTTTTATATAATCAACTCTCTAAAGTGATTGCTGTGAAAAGTGGTAAGATTTACTCTAATTTTATAGTTATTTACTTAAACATTTGGCAAGCAAATGGCTGGATATGGTCATATAGCAGAAGCCTGCTCCCAACACTCTGCTTTCCCACTTCATTGAATTCGCTCCCTGTGGGCGTGTGCAGTCTGTCCTGGCACCTGGCAGGGGGCGGTAGGTCTGAACATCCTGGGCTGCCCTCCTAACACCGGGGGAAAACAACTGCTCTATCAGAGGTCCTATCGTAAAGTGGGTTTAGTCTAGCTGAGACATAATCTTACTGCCTTCCTAAGCTTAAAAAGTGCATCCTGTCCTGTCATGGTGACAACAACTCACCCTAGTAAGGTTAAGGTGAACAGAAACTTGCATTATGTCCTTTGACACAGCCCCATGCATTGTGGCGGGGGCGGGGGGGATTCCCTTTCCCATCGAATGTAGCTTATTTATTTATTTACTTGAGATGAATCCTTGTTGCCTCAAGAGTTTTCCCCCCTCAGAGATAATAGCAGTGGCTCCCGATGGATCCATTTGTTGCCGTGGTGATGTGCCCACTCCTTTTGTTGGCTCGCCTCTACTTCAATAAGCCCCTTCCTGTCATCAGCCCGGTGAAAATGTCTGCAAGTTCTTCAGAGCTAATAAACAGCATACATCATTCCTTTCATCTGATCACTATAGCGGGGCCTTGTGAGTGAGTGTGGAGCATGAATCGTACAGCTGCACTAATGGAACTCTGAAGAATGAGCCCCTGAGTCAGCAGCATGAGTGCATAAGAGGGCCATAACCTCTTCCCCCTTGTCCCAAACTCAAAGTGCTGGGACGCAGAAAGGACCACAAATAGCTGTACCTTGTTTGAACATTAGGGTATTAATCCAGCTGGGTAGCCATTATTTGTTTCAAAACAGTATTTAGAGCCATCCTAGTAGCTCAGAATGGTATTTTTGAAGATAGCCCAGTTGACTAAAATTGTCCTGTGTTGGTTTTGTCTTCTCCTCCCCCAGGAATGAGATGGAAAGGCACTTCCTGGAGCTACTTCAGTTTAATATTAATGTTCCCGCCAGTGTGTATGCCAAATACTACTTTGACCTTCGCTCCTTAGCAGATGACAACAACCTGAATTTTCTATTCACTCCTCTTAGCAAAGAAAGAGCACAGAACTTAGAGGTAAGGCTGTGAAATCACTAACTGGGGTTTTCTGTCAGCCACCGAAGCCACATCTGTAGCTAAATTATATTAAGCAGTGATTAGGAAAATGGAAAGCTGTTAACAGTTTGAAGAGCTTATTAACCCGTTGGCATCATATTTCCTGTGTCTTTTATGGTTTATACAGGGATCTCACATTATAAAAAAAAAAATTGTCTCTTCTGTAACCATAATTCAGAATACTTTAAATCATATTTAATCTGTTCTTAATGGTTTTCCATTTGAACCTCTACACTTAACATATAACCATACATTAATAATTTCTTAAAATTGTATCCCTAATCATATGTACCTACATAATCTACTTACCACTCTTAACTGTCTTTTTTTTTATATATATAATTGATGTTTTGGACTATTTCTACTATTTCTACTGTCTTGATTTTTTAAATAAATAAATTTATTTATTTATGGCTGCATTGGGTCTTCGCTGCTGCACGCGGGCTTTCTCTAGCTGCGGCGAGCGGGGTCTACTCTTCATTGCGGTGCGCGGGCTTCTCATTGCAGTGGCTGCCCTTGTTGCAGAGCACGGGCTCTACAGCCCAGGCTCAGTAGTTGTGGCGCACGGGCTTAGTTGCTCCTCGGCATGTGGGATCTTCCCGGACCAGGGCACAAACCCGCGTCCCCCGCATTGGCAGGCAGATTCTTAACCACTGTGCCACCAGGGAAGTCCCTCTTAACTGTTTTTTACGCAGCTTACAGTTCGTGTGTGTGTGTGTGTGTGTGTGTGTGTGTATCACAGTTCAGTCCCATGAGTTTATTAGACAAAGCATCGGTGGCTAACCTGAGAGACCTATACTTGGAAGGTATAATGTGGGTTCAGATACTGGATGTAGAAAGTACATGAGTTTTTAATGTAAATGGTAACGTACATGGAACAAAGTAATATTTATGGCTTATGATTTTTGGTGGGTATACAGCAAAATTCACAACTGAAATGAACACATTTAAAATTGATACTTTCTGTGGTACCTTGGTGGTACTTTAGAATAAGATGTTTTTCTACCATAATTTATGTGCAAGTGAAATAGCACCTTTCAGCGCTTGAGTCATTAGACCTCTCCTACCTTCAGCACATACCTGCCTCATTAAAATTTTCTTAGAGTATGTAATAACTAATGAAAATTGAATAGAAGTTGAATAGCTGAGTAAACACTGATTTTGCCCAAGTGTATGTCCATTACGTTTAAGGATCAAGTGTGTAGGTAACAGATGATATTGCTATTAGGAGCCTATCATTAGGAACCCAATTTTTAAGTAACTCCAAGTTATTAGGGCAAGTTATCCCTTGCCCCAGCAATCTAATCATAGCCCTTAAAGGTTATTACCTTAGGGAATTGTCAGTTAGTGTAGATATCAGCTATCCAAAGTAGCAGTAACTATGAACTATCTAAACGAATGTAGATGTGTGCCTCATCAATGATGCTTTTTTGTTTTTTTAAGGTCCGAACATTTTTTTTTCCCCTAATTGTACCTATGTTCTACCTGATTGACTTTCCTAGGCCATTTCCAGATTGTGTGAAGACAAATACAAAGACTTGTGTAGAGCTGCTATGAGAAGGTCTTTCAGCGCTGATAATTTCATTGGTATTCAGCGCTCCAATGCCATCCTCTCTTAAGGGAGAAGTGAGGGGTTGTAACATCATAAACCCCTCGTAACAAGGACTGGAGAAATATCACCTCTCCTGCTCAGAAACCAGCAAAGTTAGTATTTTCACCTTAAAGAAAGACATTGAATTCAAGAGACTCATGGACAAGCGAAGATTATGCTGTAGGAAAGAACGGGACCTCGTCAATGTAACACACTCTTCTGTCCTTTTTAATGTAAACAGAGTTACAAAAACCACTCCAAAGCGAAAAGCTCCCAATCCACGCACAAATATCTGCTTACTGTGTAGGCCGATAGCTGTGAACTATGTGAGGTTTTTTAATTAATAGTTTAAATTTTTAGACTTTAAAGACACTATATAATTTTTCCTGTTTTTCTTGCCTCACTGTCCCATACTGCTGCATATTCCTTTAGAATCAGTGCAGTATTACCATTAAAAAATGTGACTCCTAACAACTCATAAAGCCAAACTTAGGAACAGACTGTTGTAGCATCGTTAGGTTTTGAAGGGTTCTTCCTCCCTACTATACCACTGAAGCTGCTAGTCATTATTGGCAATCAGTTTAAACCAAAAAGCTGCTGAATAACACTTGTCATCCACATTCTTTGCAGGCAGTACTTATTAGCATATTAGCATGTTTGGGATCATAAACAGAGAAAGTAGGTTATTTACTTCTATTGGGTCCGTGCTGCATTTCTTGTTAACTATGATGGTGCTTCTGATTTTGTGATGATTTTCCTCTTTGTTACATACTTGTATTAAAGGATATTTTCATAATTCCAGCCAACATGGTGGTCCAGTAATTAACAAGCCGGCAGTGAACTAGAAGGTGTCCCAGAAGTCTCAGTGAAATTGCAAGCCTGAATATAGTGTGCTTGGATACTCCAGAACACTGTTGCAGAATTATAAATGCTACAGACTGGCAAAACGTCACTTGCAAGTTTAATCGAATTTCTTCTAAACTCATTTAGGTTTGTAAATTTTAAACATTAAGCTTTTAATATTAATGTTCTGTTTCAGCCCCTCTTGAGGATAGCAAACAATGGGCTGAAATAAAAAGTTAAGAGCTTAAGGTCAGAATGGCCATCATCAAAAAATCTACAAACGTGCTCGCTTCGGCAGCACATACACTAAAATTGGAACGATACAGAGAAGGTTAGCACGGCCCATGCACAAGGATGACACGCACATTCGTGAAGCGTTCCATATTAAAAAAATAAAAATCTACAAACTATAAATGGAGAGGGTGTGGAGAAAAGGGAACCCTCTTGCACTGTTGGTGGGAATGTAAATTGATAACAGCCACTATGGAGAACAGTACGGAGGTTCCTTAAAAAACTAAAAATAGAACTACCCTACGACCCAGCAATCCCGCTACTGGGCATATACCCTGAGAAAACCATAATTTGAAAAGAGTCATGTACCACAATGTTCATTGCAGCTCTATTTACAATAGCCAGGACACGGAAGCAACCTAAGTGTCCATTGACAGATGAATGGATAAAGAAGATGTGGCACATATATACAATGCAATATTACTCTGCCATAAAAGAAACGAAATTGAGTTATTTGTAGTGAGGTCATACAGAGTGAAGTAAGTCAGAAAAACAAATACCGTATGCTAACACATACATATGGAATCTAAAAAAGAAAAAAAGGTTGTGAAGAACCTAGGGGCAGGACAGGAATAAAGATGCAGACAGAGAGAATGGACTTGAGAACACGGGGAGGGGGAAGGGTAAGCTGGGACGGAGTGAGAGAGTGGCATGGACATATACACACTACCAAATGTAAAACAGATAGCTAGTGGGAAGCAGCCGCATAGCACAGGGAGATCAGCTGGGTGCTTTGTGACCACCTAGAGGGGTGGAATAGGGAGGGTGGGAGGGAGACGCAAGAGGGAGGAGATATGGGGATATATGTATACGTACAGCTGATTCACTTTGTTACAAAGCAGAAACTAACACACCACTGTAAAGCAATATTATACTCCAATAAAGATGTTAAAAAAATGAGTTTAGAAGAAATTCAATTAAACTTTCAAATGATGTTTTGTAAGTTTGTGGCATTTACACTTCTACAAGTTTCAAAGCTTAAAATTGCACTAAGACTTAAGGGGATACCTTGTATCTTCATAGACCTGCCCATCTCTTTCTAAAGTAGTCCTTTGCAAGGCTGGGCCGCTTACCTGCTTGATCACCTAAGTTTCTTTTTTCTAGATTTGGTAAAGGAATTATGAACAACAGTGTTAATTCACATGTAATAAATTGAAAGGAACTGGACCCTAATAGTAGTGATAGAGTAAGTGATACGAAACAGCTTTTCTATCCTATGTGTTAACCTGGCTGTAGGTGTCTCACTTCAAGTTCTGCTATTTAAGAGGAATCATGTAAAACCTTAGGAACCCTTACCTCAGGCTTTAAAAGGCAGGGAGGTCCAGTAATCAGTCTTTTAGGAGATGGGTAACGATGTCACCTAAACTTGAAATGTTAAAAAAAAAAAGTTAGTGTTCTCAAGTATGTGAAATCTTTCTCCTCCTACCTTCTCAAATGTAATCCTAGGAATTTTGCCTGTAAACAAAGCATTTCTGGGCCAGAAATACTTTCTCTCTTTATAGCAAGGCTTCACATTATATTGAGTGCTGCAGGTTCCATCATTTTTAAAGGACAGAGACATAAATGATAAATTACGGTATATAAAATATTACAATCTACCACCTCAAAAAATATTGTTTATGGAGTTTGGAGCTTCAAATACTGATTGCAGTTTTATTTTGAAAAGAATGCTACAACTTATGTGGTTTTTCTTCCTCATGTTTATATTAAAAGAAAAGCTAATAAACTCTATTTTAATTAAAATATATGGCTACTGTGTTTGTAACACTTCTCACTATTCACATAACAACTCTGTCTAGCTCAAATGTTTTCAGTCAGCTCTGATAGTCGGGCCTTAAAGCATTTTCAAACTAACCATAAGTTGTTTTGACCCCTGCCTTTAGTTAAGATGTAGTCATTTATATCTTCAGCTTACGCTCTTTTCAACCTGAAGATAATGTAACTTAAAATCACTGGCTACAGTGCTCGGTGGCATAATGCATTAGATGGCATTTTTTAATTGTTTGTTATGGTGCCAAGATGGAAATGCACATTGAAAGATAAAAGTGGGTAAATACACAGAGAAAGGAATTACAGGGATACTGTAGAATCAGAACTTGAGTTGTTTGAGGGCTTCAAGCGATTGAACAGGAAAGAAAATGGAAGAACAGGAAGCAGTAGAATTGTGGTTGCTGTTAAGAGGGTGACTTTTTTTTTTTGGCGGTACGCGGGCCTCTCACTGTTGTGGCCTCTCCCGCTGCGGAGCACAGGCTCCGGACGCGCAGGCCCAGCGGCCATGGCTTACGGGCCCAGCCGCTCTGCGGCATGTAGGGATCCTCCCAGACTGGGGCACGAACCCGTGTCTCCTGCATCGGCAGGCGAACTCTCAACCACTGCGCCACCAGGGAAGCCCCTAAGAGGGTGACTTTTAAACAAACCACGTAATTTGACTTTAACATGCTATTTCACTTACATTCAGTTGGAAACATAACAGATCTCTAAAGTTTCTTTTAGACCCTAGCCACTGCACTTGAGCAATATTCCATCAGTCCTGATAGTATTGCCATGTTTTCATCCACCTTAATTACCTTCCTAAGGTCAGATCTTTAACTTTGTTCTTGTTAAGTTGCTGACTAGGAGAAATGATCTTATTTAGTACAGAAGGGAAAAAAATCTATCACAAGTCACTGTTTATATCAATAGTTTGCACCGCATAATAATATGCCAGTTACTAAGCAGAAATGCTGACATATCTCGAGTGGTCGAAGGTTTAAAACAAAAAAAATTGGGGGTAGGAACATTGGACATGAGTAGCTTCAAGAACAAGTTGGTAGAATAAGGAGAATCACTAAAAATTGCTTTTTCCCTTCAGCTTTAATTCTAGAGGCAACACAGCCATTTTAATAAATGGGAAATTGAGGCAAATTAAGGTAAAAATTTAAACCACTGAAAGTAGGTTCTCCAACAAATATGGGGCATGGAAACTAGTTACTAATAGGGTGGCAACTATGGCATTTTTTCCCAGGATTTTATACTTAGGAAGGGTTTGTTCCCTAAAGTAGTAAGACTATAAAAGAATATCTGACTACCTGAACTCAAATTTTATTTTTTCGCTTTTAAAAAAAAATTTTTTTCTCTAGTGGAATACTGACACGTGCAATTTTAACTCTGGTATATCGTGAACTGAACCTTATTCTTTACAAGGAAAAGACAGAGGTTTGAAATGTATGTTTGAACCAAATTAAATTGCCGTTTTTGTATGTTAAATTCATATGGTTGACCCTAAGACCACTTCTTAGGGACCAGTGTTTCTGGTTAAGAGAAATTGTTTCCACCCTGTATCAGATCCCATCATGACCCTATTCTTTGACATTTACTCCTAATGTACCCTGTATGCCCGTTATTGAAATTCAACAGCACTAAATCCTAGTTTTACAACAGGTCAAGTTTCATTTCTTAGTTTTCCCATTCTATAAAATATACCATTCCTTGATTTTTGAAAAATGCTGAAGCGAGTATTTACTGGAAAACAATTCACTCTGTATTCAGGTTATGCAATGTTTTCGAAAATGTTTACCTATAGCGTGTAGGTCAGCTAAAATCTTTCATCACCCAAGCCTTCTCTCTAACCACATGTAAAATGACTACGACTGTTCCCTCACCCAGAAGCCGCATTCTTGAGTATAGAGCTATTTGGTAAAGCACTGGACAGCTGGTAGGGGCTCTCCCAGAGGTAAGTGCTAATTTCTATGCAGAATCTATAGATTACACCCAGCATCTATCAATCAAGTTAAGGATTAGATCACCTAAAATCTTAACTGTTAGCCGCTTACCAACCTGGCCAGCCTGACACCTTGCCAGCAAGAATACAAAAGATCTAGGAGCCCTTCAGAGACACCTGGTCCCTTGTACACAGGTGCAACCTGTTTGGCTTCTGAGGCAATTTCCACTAGTCCATTTTAAATGGGTTTGGCAGATGAGATAACATGCACTTCATGTGAAACAAATGTTATGAATACCAGTTTATGGTTTAGGGTCTCTAACATGCAGAAAAAACCAGGAAAGTGAAGTAGTACAGAAATTAGAAATCCAGAGTCAAATGGAAAGAGGTTAATGTTCTTTAAAAAAAAAAAAGGAACAGGTTAGGTGATGACGTAACTGCTGTGAGGGCAGCTAAGTAATTTGAATGTGATTAGAGACAGCCTCAGAACCTAAGGTCCTCAAGAATCTGTCGACCTCTGCTTCAAGACCTCAAATTACTCTGCTAGCTTTTTCTTACAACATCTATTCCTTCATCTTACCATTCTGAATTCTACTGACCTTTACATCTAGCTCCCCAGATGGTGGCCCTTTATCTCCTCACTGGGGGAACCGACTCTTCCAAACACAGGGCGTCAGTGTTTCGTCCACCTCCCGCTGCACTCTCTCAACAAGGTCATCTCAGCTTCACCCTTTGACTTTCTGCTCGTGTCCAATGTGGCAGTGCTTGATGTTGGTTACTACTATGACCCATTTCTAAAACATTATCACCAGGTTCCAGGAAATACAGGATTTATATGTCTCACAGGCTAACTGGCCCCTGGTAATCCCCTTTAATCAACTACTTGAGCCCTCCTGTGTTCCCACAAAGTAGTTGTTCCCAGTTTGCTGCCCTCACTCCCCTGATCTGCCCACAACCCTAGATGTATCTCCTCAGGCTAGGCAGCAACCCCACCTTCCGAACTCCAAAACTCATTTCATCTGGCATTAGGAATAGATGCCTCACTTCTTAAGGTAACCCCTCTCATCTAAGGGAGAGGATTCCATCCCGACTCTTCAAGTCAAATTTCTATATCCAACCCCCCCACCACCAGGAGGGTGGTGAGGATGGGGCAATTTGACCTTCCTCAGCCCTTGACATGTCCTAGTGTTTCTCAAGATGTGGTCTCCAGACCACACCTGCCTCTCATGGGCTGAAAGTCCCTGTAAGAAATGAAGCTTCTCCTCTAAATGCAATGTGGAATCCTAGAACAGATAAAGAACATCAGTGGAAAATCTGGTGAAATCCAAATGAAGTCTGGAGTTAACAGTAGTGCGTTAATGTTGACTTCTTAGTTTAACAAATGTGCTATGATAATGTTAATATTAGGGCAAAATGGATATATCTTTGCAACTTTTCTGTAAGCCTAAAATAATTCTAAAAGTTTACTAAAACAGAACAAAAAGACCTAATTCTTGGATCCCAAATTAATCTCAATTCCTGGAGCTGAAGCCTGGGAATCTACATTTCTAATAGGAACCCCAAATGATTCTTATGCAGACACAAATTTGAAACCTCATCTTTCAATTCCCTTTCCATTCCATGCCTGAATGGCTGCTTCCTCCTCGTTTTACTTACCTTAACCTGATTTAATCTTTTAGATCCTCTCAACCCTAAAATATAAGTACTATCATTATCCCCCTTCCACAGATGAGAAAGTACTAAGATGAAGTACACAAATGAAGTACTAAGAGCTTAAGTAATTTGTTCAGGATCAACAGCCCATGAATGATGGAGCTGGGAGTTGAATCCCTAATCAGTCTAGCTCCCAAGTCTATGCACAGAACCATTCTACTTCTGCTCATTCTGTTGCACGTAACAGCTCTGTAACTAAATCACTAAAAGAAGCATTATTACCTATTTCTCCAACTTCCGAAGTCCAACAGTGCCCCCCTTTCCCACTGGGGGGAATGAACAACGAGAAAGCATTGGGAAGATGTGCCAACTAGAGACCTGTACGGGTAAGGCACAGTGGCTCTTGCACCAGGATCCAGCTCAACTGCTGTATTTTCTGTTCTCCCAAATGCCCTAACATGTACCAATCTCATAGTACTCACTTGGATGCTAAATTAATTATCTCAGGTTTACTAAGCATCTGTCCAGATTGTCAGGGAAGTGCCAGCTCTAAATCAATTTACAGTTGGCCCTCCGTATCCACAGGTTCTGCATCAGTGGATTCAACCAACCACGGATTGAAAATATTTAGGGAAAAAAATTTCAGAAAGTTACAGAAAGCAAAACTTGAATTGGCTGCACACCACCAACCATTTGCATTATATTTACAACTACTTAGGATTTGTATTTGGTATGATAAGTAATCTAGACATGACTTAAAGTATAAAGGAGGGTGCGGGGGAAGATGGGAGGGTTGTGCGTAGGTTATATAAGTACTGCACCGTTTTATATAAGGCACCGTTTTATATAAGGGACTTGAGCATCCATGGATTTTGGTATGGGGCGGCACGGGGGGGAGGGAGACTACTGGAACCAATTACCCACAAATACAGAGGGAGAACCATATATCCTCTTATCTTATCTGGGTTCCCTGACTTGTATTTAGACCTTAATACAAAGTTGTGGATCTAACTGCTGAATGATAAAGTTTTGGGGGTTTCTGACTGCAAACCAGACACACACAAGAGCAGCACTTGTATCCAAATTGCTTCAGTACAGAGTATAGATGGAGGGTTGATAAAATAGAACACAATCTCAGGCAATGTCTCTGTTCTTACGTGGATTTTCCTTCATTTCTTCAAGTGCATCATGAAACAATCACAGGATCAGCAGGAGAAACCTATGAAGTATATTCAGGTAAAACATGTTTTCATTAGTTCTCCTGGTGATTGGAATTTCCTTGATTTATTATCAATAAAAACATTGCCACTTATATTCAAAGTACATCTGAGAAATCTGATCATGAAATTAGAATGCACATACCTCCTTCAGATACTCTTAGAAAACAGTGTCTCTCCATAAAAGCATGAGAAAAATACTTGTACAGCATCTTATTTGCTTTACCATTGCTTTAATGCACTTTAAAATTTATCTACATGAATTGGGAACAAAGAAACAAAAATAGACATTTCTTTGTTTTTCATAAATAACTACTCTCCATATTTGATAAAAATCTCAAAGCATTAGTTTAACTTCCCACAAATATAATACATACAATTATTTTTTTCTGAAATAATAAGGTCAGCAAATTAAGTATCTTGACACTAATATAACCACATACAACTGCTTTTCTACTGACTTCCAGGAACAAAACAAAAACAGAAAACTTCTTATCAAGATGCTCTGGGTTTCCTTTTGCTAGTGTTAGGGACCCTGGAATTATAATCATCTGCCAGTAATAATTTTATAGATTCTAGTTGATTGTCTACAAATAAAATATCGCTGGCTCTGCTTTGAGTTCTGGATTTGACATGACACTGACAATACCGCATGGGACAGGCACTACACATACACGGAAATCAGAAAAAGTATTGAATGCCCTGGACTCGAACTACTGACTCAGTATGTGCCTCATTTGGCTCAGTAATAAATTCACCTGCACCAAACCCGTATCAAAAGTCACTAAATCTCTCATATATATAATATATATTATTTATATACACACCCACAACACATACATACTATACATACAGTTTGTAACAACATGAAGTAATATCGTCTTCAAATGATGTACCACAGACTGAAATAAATCCTGTAATTGTCATCAAGCTGCTAGAAGCTTTTGAGAGTTCTGAGCCAGGTTACTTACTTTCATCCTGCCTACCCTTCATTCACCCTGCTTTAATGTCTTGGTAGCTTTTGCTTTCAAAACCACCCTCCTCAACCTAGGTGTATTTCTTTCCCAGGATCACTTGATTGGACTTTGGAGGCAAGAAAGGGCATGCAGGGGGAGCAGGAAATCCTCAGCCACTGCACCTCACACCTGCCTAGATTTGTGATGTTCTCTATCCTGTTGGCCACATTCGGTGTTAGAAAGCAGTTATTCAAAGCTTTGTCCCTCCTACCCCCCTTGGTCTTTCTGTAGAGCACAAAAGTGAAAGAAGCCTCTTTAGCAGGGGTAGCAGTTCATTAAAATATACAACTACATTTCCTAGCTCTGGGGTTCCCATTCTGTACTTGAGACTGCAGGTCACAGATGCTGTTATTAAGGTGCGGTGTGGGATCCATGAGGTTTTCTCCTGGCAGCCGGTGTCAGGATTAGTGCAGCCCTAGCCCAGGAGGAAACGGCCTAATGAATACCAACTTGGAAACAGTGCTGTCAGCACATTATTTAAGCTTGTACATTGCTCACAATTACACACAACACACACACAGGCTTACCACTGGAAATGACTACGAGAAAACATGACAAAGGTTTGCAAGGATAAACCAATAAGGCACCGAGAAGACTTATTTTCAGCCAATTTAGACAACTTCAAAGTGTGAGGTTAAGAATATAAATTAGAACGACTTCCTAAGTCTTGTCAACTGATTTACTGAGAAGTCACATATTAGTTCCTTCTAAATCTTTACCCCCTAAAATCTATGACGGGAGACGCTGCTTACAATTGAACCATGAAAGGGACAGCCCAAAAGCTGCACCTGTGAAACTAAACTGGGCCTTAAATCCTTCCTAAAATCAGAGCTGGCTGTGAAGAAGTTGCTAAACCAACCCACAACCTTTCATTTTGTAATTGTTTTCATGAGTACGGACTGTTTGCCTAATAAAAATAAAAATCGGAAGAAAACAGCATATGAGATGGAAATAGGGGGCGACCATAAATAGATGGGCTTCTCTGCCCTGGGTAGCAGGAGGGGTGGCTGAGGTAAAACTGGAGGGAAGCAGGTGGGCTTCATCTTTGAGGTAAGGGAGGGGGAGAGCAGCGGTGAAAACAGAGGCTGAAAACAGAGGCAGCTCTGAGAGTTGGCCTGGACCGAGATCTCCAAATGCATTACCTGTATTGCCTCTCCTTGGCTTGGTATCCTGTGTCTTAACTGTCTTTTTTTTTTTTTAAGTAAATTGGTTGTTCTTTTTAGGTTTGGTATGTTGCCAAAATGAAAAATAGTTGTTTTAAAAGGAAGAACTAAATCACTTCAACCACATCATCCCACAACTTTTAGATACATTCTGCGTCATCTTTACATTCCTCCACAAAAAAAAAAGGAAGAGGAAAAACCCAAATTAGTCACAATGACCTAAGGCAGCAGAATAATCTGTGTACTTTCTGGGAAGACATGTTAACTGAGGGAAGAGGTCAAGGTGATCAGAAAAGTTCCTCATTTGAAAAACAAGAGAGGAACTGGCCCTCAGGCAGGGGATCTATTTCAAGGTTCTAAGAAGCTTCTTCTGAACAAGTAGAGGAATTAGATGTGCAAAAAGTTCTGTAGCTCTGTGTACAAGGTTTTGTCGAATATACTGACATTTTGATTCAGAGGATGAGTGTGTAAGAGCAGTGCATTTTTATAAACGTGAATAGCTTTTGAAAGTCCATGAAAACTATAACACCAGGCTTCTTTCCACCAGCAAAGTGCTTAAATCCACTATGGAAAGTATACACTTGTTTACTTAATATCCATAATGTAAAAACTGGCCTGGGCTTAAATCTGACTTTTCCAACTTTGGTATAAATGAAGCGCAAACCCCTACACTTGTTTCTCTAGGGAGACATTCCCAAATTTTAATTGTTTTTGCCATTTTAGCTTCTTAAATTTAGTTCCCACTCAGTCCTGGTCACTGGTATTCTGCTGGCCAATGCACTGTCACCCCCATCCCCAGTAATGGCCTCACACTCTTCTTGAATGAATGGTTAAATAGATTAGGAAAGCAAACAGGATTTTTAACAGTAAAGTATGTGTGCGTGGTGTGTGTATGTGTATATTCATCAATACATAGGCTTTCATATATAAGTGAGGGAATGGTTCAACAGATTAGAAAAGCAAACAGAATTCTCTCACAGTAAAGTGTGTGCTCATCACTATATAGGCTTTCTCAGAAGAGGAGGAAGAGAAAAACATATTGAGGCGAGGGGGGCAGGGGGAACAGCTTTCCTTTTGCTACACTGATCCATGTTTTAAAAGCTTATGCAAGGGTGTTATGGGTTTCATTTGTTTCCAGAGGCCGCAGAGAGCAGTGTCTCGATGCTTTTGGAATATCTGGCTGTAATCTAGTCCAAAGTCCAGGGACACTTATTTTCCCTCATCGCTGCCAGTGTTTGTTCACAGGTAGCCAGCCTCCCTCCCCCTGTTCAAGCACCTCATTCAAGGGTGGGTGTGGTTTCTAATCACAGCCCTCCAGGAGAGGAGGAATAAGAAAAGCAAAAAGACTGTTTAACATGATAAAAGAGGTGGGATGGGGGGGGGGGGGGTGGAGCAGATAAGACAGGTGGTGGAAATTTACTTAATTACAGGAGTTATATCCATTTTAGTCCTTAAATGTAAAAAGGAACCCCCTTCAGCACTATCGCTAAGTCCTTCCAGAAGAAGAAGTGGGTTTATTTTTACCAAAGTTTTAACACAAGTTTTAAAAAGTGGCATCACCAAAGCCTATTAAGAACCACTCACTATAGATGTTAAAAAAAAAAAAAAGAACCACCCACTCCTCGGGCACAAAGCTGCCATCTTAACAGTCTAGAATTCAAGTTCAACCAATCACCATCCCTTAGGTTCGCATTCTTCCAAATATTTATTCCGGACACTGCAATGCTACCTCTAACTTATTCAAGCAAAGCTGGCACTGTTAAGAACGAGAATGATTACAAGTACTATAGAAAAGAAACCGAAGCTTGCTAAACGAAGCTAGGACGGACACATTAGAATCTCTAAACATTGCCTAACCTTGTCACTTTCCGGAGGCCCTAACCACATTATGCTACCCCCCTCCTTGGTATGACTTAGGGTGTCCCCTAACTTAGGAACTATAAACAGGGACAAGCAGCTCACCTTAAAGCATCTTGGACACTTTAAGCAGTGGAAGGAGAAACAACCTGGAAAAGCACACGGAACAACTTCCCAGTCACAGCAACTTTCACTGTTCACATTATTTTTAAAGACAGAAGTATAGGAAATATATTTTCCCAATTTAGACCACCCAGTTCAAAGAAACCTGAACCAAGTGGAACTTCATTATAATGCCAACTTTAGGATTGTAAAGCCCCCAAAGCAAAGGTAAATTTTGTTGCCAAAATGCAACAAAGTTAAAAATTAAGAAAACTACATATAAATTAAAAACAGGGTTCCTCTTGAAAAGGCAGTAAGATAGAACAGACGTGAGCTGAGCCCCTTTGAGAAGTCCTGGGACAGGTACTCCCCTTGAAACGGTCCCTCTCCCCTCTCTCCAAGTTGCCCCGGGAGGGGGCATCAGCACCAAGAAGGTAAACGGAAGTGACCTTGGCAAAGCTACCAAACAAAACAACCTCCCTCCCTCAACTCCCGGCCCCGGTCCCGGTCCCTCGGCCTCGGCCTCCTCCTACACGTGCGACAGGGACACCTGCTTGTGATAGGCGGCGGCGGCGGCGGGGCCCGGCGGCGCGGTCCTGCCCGTGAGCGCTGCGCTCGCCTCGGCGTAGTCCCCCGCGGCCGTGGCGCCGCCGCTCTTGTGGCCCCGCCGCGGGCGGCAGCAGCAGCGGCTGGTGAAGCGCCGCCACGACTCCACAGTCTTGCCGGACCAAATCCAAACGCCCGACGTGATGCCCACCACAAGGCACATGAAGTACTTGAGCATGAGCACCCAGTACTCGGGCTTGGCGCGCGGCTGGCCAGAGTCCGGGCCGGGGCACGCGCAGGTGAGCGCAGCCTCCCAGCTCTCGCGATAGTGCTGTTCGTACAGGTAGCATGCTACCACGATGCTGGCTGGCACAGTGTAGAGCAGCGTGAAGATGCCGATGCGGATCATGAGCTTCTCCAGCTTGTCCGTCTTGGTGCCGCCCTGCTTGATGACGCTGCGGATGCGGAAGAGCGACACGAAGCCCGCCAGGAGGAAGAGCGTGCCCACCAGCAGGTAGAGCACCAGCGGGCCCAGCACGAAGCCGCGCAGCGAGTTCAGGTTCTGGTTCCCCACGTAGCAGATGCCGGCCACCGGGTCCCCGTCCACGGAGCTCAGTGCCAGCGCAGTGATGGACTTGACACTGGGGATGAGCCACGCGGCCAGGTGGAAGTACTGCGCATAGCCCGCAATGGCCTCGTTGCCCCACTTCATGCCAGCCGCCAAGAACCAGGTGAGCGACAGGATGACCCACCAGATGGAACTGGCCATGCCAAAGAAGTAGACCAGCAGGAAGACGACAGTGCACAGCGCAGGGCCCGTTGTCTCGTAGTGGATGTGGCTGTGCTCGCGGCTGCAGGCGACGCTGGCATGGCCCACGACCAGGCGCACCAGGAAGCCCAGAGACACGCACAGGTAGCAGGCTGACAGGAAGATGATGGGGCGCTCAGGGTAGCGGAAGCGTTCCATGTCTATTAAGAAGGTGGCCACCGTGGTGGAGGTGGAGATGAAGCACAGTACAGACCACAGGCCGATCCAGAAGGTGGCGAACGTGCGCTCGTCGGGGCTGAAGGACGGCTGGTAGCAGGGCACCGCGCAGTTGGGTACCTGGCCCGTCCTCACCTTGTTGTAAAGCGGGTGCGACTCCTTGAGAATGGGCACGAAGGGCTCGCGGCACTTGCACACCGACGGGCCCCCGGTGGCGCAGTCGCTCCCCGAGGCCGGCGACCCCGGCAGGCCTGAGTGGGTGGGCTTGGCCGGGAAGGGCCTGGGGGGCGCCGTGGTGGCCTCGCTGCGGTTGTAATCCATGCACAGGACCTCGGCGTCACGGCCCAGCACCGGGAGGCGGTCGCAGCTCATGCGTTCCGGCCAGGCAAAGCCATACTGGCGCATGAGCGGCGAGCAGCCGGCCTTGGCGCGCTCGCACACCGAGCGGCAGGGCGGCAGCGGCTTGTGGTAGTCGGGCAGGCAGATGGGCGTGTACATGGAGCACAGGAAGAAACGCAGGTCCGGCGAGCAGTGGATCTCCACCAGCGGCCAGAACTGGTGCACCTCCAGACCCGCCTCGTCCTGCGTGTCGTGGTTGAACTGGTTGGGCATGTGCGTCAGGTTGTAGCCGATGCCGCGGCACATGGGCACTGTGATTTCCTGGCACACTGGGGCCTTGGAGGCGGCCGCCGCCCGGCCCGCCAGCTGCGCTAGGAGCAGCAGCAGCAGCGAAGGCGGCGCGGACGGGTCTGGCCGAGCCATAGCCCCCTCCCTCCCCTCGTCTCCCGCAGCCAGCGCGGGGCCAGCTCAGGCAGGGGAAACCGGGATCCGGGCTTCCCTCTCCGCCGACTTGTGTGGCGCCGGGACTGGCAACCTGTTGGTTTCTTTTTCTTTTAAAGAAATCCGTCCAAAGATAAACTGTTTCGGGAGGGCGCTGCCTCCGCAGGGAGCGCTCAGCTCTTCGCTGGAGAGGGCTGGGGAGGGACGGTTAGGTCTCCGATTCCAAGGAAAGTACTCTTTAAAAAAGAAGGTGGAGGAGAAGAAAAATTGCAACCACTCCCAAATAGAGAGGCGTCAACGGCGCAATCCCCGCAAGCGGTCTCCAAAACTCTAAGTTAACCTCTCTCCCTCCCCTCCCCTCCCACCTCCTGGAACCAAACTACAGACTCCCCGCCCCTCACCCCGCCTCCCTTCTCGCAGGGCCTGCCAGCCTGCACCCCAAGGTCAGAGCGCTCAGCCCCCGGGAAAAGGGCAGAGGGCCGGGGAAAGAACGGGGAGAAGGGGAAGGCGCGGGCTCTCACCTCTGAGGATCCCAAGAGAAGCAGATAGTCCGTAGCCAGCCTGGGCCCTCCGTCTCTGGAACACTTCGCTCAGAAACGCGACTCAGAGACAGGCTGGCATCGGGAAAGTTTGGCGATAGGCTGGGTACCCGAGGAGGCAGCACATGGCAGCAGGTGGGGGCATCTCAGAGAGGGGGTCGCCCCCTGAACGAGGTCGCCGCAGACCGGTCATTCGCCCTCACCTCCTGCGGGCCCCCCCGCATGATCCGGGCGGGGCAGGACGCGGGGCAGGCCGTGCGTTCCACCAGGGTCCGGGAGCCGGACGAAGGGCGAGCGCGCCTGGCAGCAACTGGGCAAGAGGAAGGCGGTGTGCGGCGACCGGGGGATCCCGCCGCCTCACAGCACGGCGAGCAGC
Organism: Aethalodelphis obliquidens; assembly: GCF_003676395.1. Taxonomy (NCBI): domain Eukaryota; kingdom Metazoa; phylum Chordata; class Mammalia; order Artiodactyla; family Delphinidae; genus Aethalodelphis; species Aethalodelphis obliquidens. The sequence continues at coordinate 28,222,771 of NW_020837946.1, read as the reverse complement.
CAGCGCTGGCCCCGCCGGGACTGCATGGTGCGCGCCCGCCGCCGCGTCCCGCCCGCCGCTCTCCTCCTCCCCTGCAGGGGGATCCGCGCTCCAGCGGACTCCTGGGGGCGGTGGCGGTTCTCCCGGGACGCGCCGGGCTCCGCTCCTCCCCCGCGCTCTAGCACCCTTTGGCCCACCTCCGGCGGGTATTGAACTGCGCGCGACGGCGGCGGCGGCGGCGGCGGCGCTGGCCGCAGCGGAGTCACTGCCTTGAGCTGACTGGCCTCTCCCGCCCAGCCCGGGTCACCTGCTTCTAATGCCCGCCGGGAGGCTCCGCCCCGGCCCCGCCCCTTCGCGCTGGGGCTCGGTTGGTGGGCCGCCCCGCCCCGCTCTCCGCGCGTCCCCGCCCACTGCCCCGCGGGCTCGGCCTCTCTCCAGGCGCCCTCCGGCCCCGCCTAGAGCTGGCAGCCGAGGAACGTGGGCCAATCGCCGGCCGGGAAGCTATGGGGGGCGGGGCTAATGCTAATCACGCCTTCTTGAGACCCGGAGCGGGAAACCCTAGCTAGAAGTCCCTCCTGAGTTCTCTGCTGGCTCCCACTGGTGCGGGGCTCAGTTTCCCGTAATGTTCTCGCTTATGAACCCTAGCTTCCAGGACACCTACCAGGTCTCTTATCTGAAGGTAAGCATCCTTAGAGTCCAGCGCTTGTTTAAAAGAACTGCTCAAAAAATCATTCTTAACCGTGGGACCTGTCTCCTCTCTGCGCTGCCCTCACCAGGTGAGCTCAAATTGAGAGAAGTACAAATGCTTACTGAGCCCCTACTGTGTGTCAGACAGCGCGTTAATCGTTCTCATCTTAATACAGGATGTCTCAGAACCTTACGACAATTCTATGAGGCAGGCACTCCTTATAGGTGAAGAAACAAGAGTTTAGAAGCATACCAAGGCAACCGAGCTAATGATAGTTCCCCCAAGAAAGCCACAACCTAGATAATCTTGTTCAGCGCGGTATTCCGAGCGCCTAACACAGAGTAGGCTCTCAAATGGCAAACCTGGGATTCGAACCGAGATAGTTGGGACGCGACATCCACAATTTTTACCACCTCCTCCCCCGTCCCCCCATATGCGACCGGTTATCTCCCAGGCTTTAACCTTTACTTTTGCATTTCGTAACAAAATCTTACTGTTGCGACAAGAAAGTGATTTGCTTTCCGTCTTTGGAAGACTCCAGACGTGTTAGTCCTTTATCAGTTTATCGGGTTAAAAATCCAGGCAGTTCGAAGTCGCCCGCAGAGAAAAGTAACTTTAGCTCCGGGCTCTGTGATGGGCAGGGGCTGCACCCCGACCCCGGGGCTACCCGCTGCTGAGCCGCGCACCCGCGCGCCGCCGGGGATCCGGGGCGCACGGAGCAGCGGGTAGCCCGCGCGAAGACCTGCTGGGCGCCTCGACCACTGGGACGCACTGTGGCGCTCTCCAGATGGCTTATTATGCTGCAAGTTTTAAATGTCCTGAAAATGCCTCTTTTCTGCGTGTTCTAATTAGGTTGGAAGACTGAGGTGTTTAGCATTCTTGAGATTCATTCACACGCTTACAAAGAGGGTTTGAATTGTTTCCCGCTCCCCCCACTCCTTCCTTCTACTGGGAAGAAGGCAGAAAAAAGGCAGGAGGGCCTGAGTTCTTGAGGGACTCAGGACTGCACTTTAGGGCTGAGTCGTTCTTGTGTCCTGGATCCCACTTATACAGACGGGGAGACAAAATTGCAGAATAGCCCTCTTCCTCCTGCTTATCAGCAAGACTTTGTGAAAAATAATGAGGAATATGTGTATTAATCCCAGCCGCAAAATTCAAAGAAATAAATATAAATCGCTTCACAAACATCAAAACTGTTAATAAATATGTTTAAAATGTACTTTACCTCTTTCATTCCCTGGGATTCTACAGGTGCTCATATTTTTTTTGTTTCTTTGGAACTACTTGGCACTCAGTGTCGGCAAACATCCCAGGGTTGAAAGTAGTGGGAGTTGAAAAGCTATGGAATAGCAATCAAAAAGAAAGGGAAACCCTCAGTGGAAAGTATGCACAGATTGTGAACATGCCAAGAGAGGCTGCCTCATTCTGTGGCCTGTATGCAACATGTGTATTATTGGGGATGGACAAGTGTTGGCTAATAATAAAAATTATTTGAAGTTGGAGAATGTTAATCACTCATGCTGGAATTTAGCCAGAATACACGTGTTATTTCACTTGGTTCTGACTCAAAGGATGTTATCTCCTAGTCTGTAAACCTCTCCCTTCTTAATCACAGGGAGATGTTATTTTTGCTTGGAGATCTCTAATAATAGTAGTAATAATAGCAGGAAAACTTGGCCAGAAGAAACGTATTTTGCATTGTATAGCTTTTTGTATCATTTGAATTTTTGCTTTTCTACATATAGTGTTTCACTTTAAAGGCAGTTTAAAATATGCTGTTTAACATGTATTAGGCAGGGTGCTACATAATTCATTTCAGTTAGCTCATTTGATCCTCACATCAGATGGAACTGGCATCATAATGGCTTCCTTGAAGTTACATATTTAGTCCATGGAAAGGACAGAAATCACAATTTTCTTCTGAGTCATAGTTATTGTTTAACAAACTGGAAAACACTGAATTATTTTTAAAGATGCAATTTTTAAGCAACTAGAACATTGCCAGGCATTCTTAGCTATTAATTCACTCATCTATCCTTCCATCTATCCATCCATCCATCCATCCATCCATCCATCCAAAAACACCAAATTTCTGACTTGAAGACACTACTGCTGTATTAAACATGTTGCTACAAGGTGGAATTCATGAGGTTCAACTTAAATTGTTGTCCAAGGCGTACTTATTAATTGATGAAAATACAGAGGATCATGCTAAACATTCCACCTAGTAAGACTGTGACATTTCGAAAGTTTTGAAGTATTGGTTTTGGATTTTGTAATCAGAGAATAGTTATTGCATTTCTAATCTTAGTAGACGTGTATTTATTATACATGTATAGTCTGTTGAGACACTTGAGAGTTCAATGCTATAGGAATGACTGGACAGGTAGCCTCTGTATACTCTTCAATATCTTGATAATCAAGCCTGGAACAGTATGCTGCCCATAGATGCCTTTGGTAAATATTTGTGAAATAAATGGATGAATAAATGGCAACTGAGATTAACTCTTTAAACTTTAGCAAGTGGCATTGAATCCTTGGATAAAGCTTACCTTATGAGCTATATATATCTCTGAGGTTGACCATACCCTGTTAAATGCAGCATGAGTCCAAACCTTGGCTCTTCCTTTACTAGCTGCCACTTTGGACAAGTCACACAACAGCTCCAGGTCCTCTTTCCTCATCTGTAAAGTGGAGTTACCCCTCATAGAGTTGTAGTGAGGGGTAAATGAATTTATATGATAAAGAGCTTAAAACCGTGTCTAGCACCTCGTAACTCTATTTAAGTCTGTTATTAGTTTCTACTGCGTTCATGCTATTTTTCTGTTTTCCCACTCTATTTTCTTTTGTGTATCACTTTAATAATGGGGAAAAAAAGTTACATTTTTTAGATGTACAGGCATACCTCAGAGATATTGTGGGTTGGCTTCCAGACCCCTGCAATAAAGGAAATATCACTATAAAGTGAGTCACATGGATTTTTTGGTTTTCCAGTAATGTCTATAAAACTTATGTTTACACTATTCTTCAGTCTATTAAGTGTGCAATAACATTCTGTCTAAAAAAAAGTACATATTTAATTTTAAAATACTTTATTTCTAAAAAACGCCAACCATCATCTGACAACTCAGGGTTGTCACAAACCTTCAATTTGTGAAAAAGCAAATTCTGCAAAGCGCAATCAAATGAGGTATCCCTGTACTTTATGTCTGAGCACACTCCCAGCTGTCACCAGCTCTCTCTAGCATTTAGATATTAGCTAGATTTTATGCCAAAGCGGGGATCATTTCACTTGCCCTGGATCAAAGTGCGTACACCTGACATCAGCCCCAGCCCGCAAGTGTGCGAGTGTGCACAGGGCTGGCACAGGACAGACACCCACAAGGCAACTTGAAATCCCTCACAGGTATTTCCAGACTAGCTTTTTCCATGTCCTAGAGCATTCCTGATAACTCCTCATCAGATCAGACACCTCTAGATGAGAAACCCAGACACTAATCAGAGGATTACCATGATGAGTCATTTATCCAGGTTCATAATAAGAATGCCTTGTTCACATTATAAGTGGAATCATTCAACTATAATCTTTAGTCCTCTCCCCTCCTCCACTGTGGTGGAGATTATAGAAAAGTAAGAGCTTCTTTCTTCTTTCCCAGAGGCGATGGAAGTACTAATCTTTCCCACTCTCAACAATGGCTCTCAGCTGCACATTACAATCACCTGGGGAGCCTTAAGATATACTGATGCTTGGGCCCTACTGAATCAGAATCTCTGGTTGAGGGACCCAGACATTGTTTCTTGGTTTCGTTTTATTTGTTTATTTTTGTTGCCGTTTTGTTTTTAACTCTCCAGTTGATCCTGATTTTCAGCTAGGGTCGAGAGCCACTGACATAGATGGTTTTGTTATTTCCTCAGCACAGCCCCAAACTTGGGCCTAGCTGGATCTTCTGCAGAAAAGGGTTAATCACATCATGATGTAAAGTGGAACACCTCGGGAGAAAGTATAGAGAAGTACATTTTAGTCTAATTGCATGTGAGTCTGTTTGGGCTGAAGGAAAGTATATGTATACGAAGTAAAAAATATGTAACAGAATTGTGGTACAGTAATGGCACAGTCAACAACAATGGTGGCCATAACAGTAACTGATGGGTTTTAGGCATTTCCAATGTGTATGCACTGTGCTGAGCATTTTACATATATAATCTCTTTTACCCCCAAGAATCCCGTGAGGTTGATATTATCAACCCCATTTTATAGATGAAGAATCTGAGGTTCAGAAAGTAGCTTGCTACACAACAGCACACACTTTCCAACTTGGGTTTTCCTCGCTCCAAAGGCTATGCTGCCATTGATTGCAGGCCTCATTGCAGGCCCAGCAGTAGAGGGTCCTGAAAACCACCAGATAGTAACTCTTGAGATAAGCAACTTCCCTTGTTCCTTATCATCCCTTTCCTGGGGACCAGGTCAAATTTTCAATTCTGTTGTGGCCTCTTGTGTGGAGGACTAAAGTACGGAAAAGCTGAGGGCTCTGGATTCATCTAGAATCCAGTATAAGTCTAGAGCCACTTGTTCTTTGGGCTTTGCAGACCAGGCATGAGGTGGGGCACCCTTTAGACTAGATTTCAGGACCTTTCTGGTATCTTGGCAGAGGGAGCTTCAGTTGGTAAATGTTGATGCTGCACATGCTGTGAGCCAAACACTGGTGCCAGGGGTGCAAAGATGAAGAGGCATGGGCTTACCAGGCAGGACATGGTGGGAGAACCGAGGAAGCACCTGGCCCAACCTGGTGGCTCAGGGAAGGCCCAGGCTGTGCCTGGAAGGCTGAATATGAATTAAGCGATCTATGAGTCAGGGTTTAGTACAGGAAATAGAAACCACTCTAGGTGTTTCAAACAGAGAAATATTTAATACTGAGAATCAAACAGAGGCTTACAAAATTGATGAGCTGGAGGGGCAGAAGTCAGGGGGGTACCCCTGGGCTATTGAGTTCAAGGGCCTACCACAGTAGCTATGTTCCAGAAGTGGGGATGGTGCTGCAGCAAGGGCTCTTCACACCCATGAAACTGGTGACTAGCCACTGAAACAGGACACTGAGTCCAACAGCATTAAATGCCTCTTAACATTATTGCTCAAACCTTGCTGGCCAACAGCAACAGCAACAGAATGATGCCTTCTCCTTGCATCTGCCTCCAAATCTTACACAAGTGCACCTGATTGACTGAACTTACTTCAGATCAAGACCCTAGCTGCAAGGGAGTCTGAAAAAAGTAGTTTTGCAGTTCTCAATCTCTTCAAGCAAATTACTAGGAGGATAGAATGGAGGCTGGAGAGGCAATCCCTAGTATCCACTATAGGTAAGGAAATTGAGAAGGACTTCCTAGACAGAGGAATCAGCACAAGTAACGGGTACAAGGCCATGAAAGAGCATGAGTCAAGTGGTGAACAGCTGGGCATGGCTATGTTATCAGAAGCATATGAATCAAGGTTTTTACCTGAAAGTGCACTCACATCTAATCTACATGTTTTTGATTAATTAGATTCGTATGTACACTGCACACATGACACTCTTTCCTACTGATACAGCTCTGGATTTATTCAGCTGACTACTAGTGCAGAGGAGAAAGGAAAGGAGCAAAAAGCATGAAAAAGAATAAATAAAAGTGTTAGGTAATATTCATCCACAAAGAAAACAGAACATTAACCTTCTCCAAGCCTAATGTTGCAAACACTGTTGATTACGTGCCGAAGAGTCATCTCCCCTTTTTCCTTCCTAACAAAACCCCCGTTATTTGTTTTGTTTTGTTCTGTTTTCTTGGGGAATCCACCCTTTTCTGCATAGCCCTGTGCTTCAGGAGAGGCAGGAGCTTCAGATCAAGCTCCAGGGAGTAACACGTGATTAGTCCAACTGCTCGTGTTTCTCCACTTCTTCTTATCAGCGTTTAGGTTACATACATGCATGGGACACAGTTCTGGCCAATAAGGCGTGGTGTGGGGGCCAATGTGAGGTAAGTCTGTCAGGGGCTTATGGGAAAGATCTTACTCCAAAGGAGAAATAGTCCTCTCCCCTGCTGGGTATTATTTCATCTGCCTGTGATGCCTACCACTGTGGGCACCATCTTGCAACCACAAAAGAGCTAAGCTGACCCAGTGAAGAAGGATGGCATTGAGGCAGCCTGAACTGTTGGCCTCCAGGCTTCCTGTTATATGATACAATACACTGCTTATTTTTAAATACATTTGAGTCCCTGTTTTCTTGCACTTGCAACCAAGAGCATTGTAACTACTACATGCAGTCTGTACACTTAGGATGAGGATCTGCCCACTTAAACTTGGCTAATGAAGTCTCTGGAGGAGATTTAAGGAGAAAAATTTATTCCCTCTTTTTTCCACCAGAAAAATTGTTATTTATCCTTCAAGAGCATTCAAGACCCACTCAAATGTCATTTCCATCAAGCTGAGTGCTTTGTTATTGCCTGTACTCCCACAGCCCTCCCACTACTTCTCTATTACAGCACTTTACTCATATACTCTTTCAGCAAATATTTATTGAGTACCTATTTTGGGCTTGGTAGTGTTTTAGGCACAGGGGTTACAGTAGGAAACTAAATGCCTGGAGATTCCAATCTAGTGGAAGACAGAAAATGAATGAAAAAATTTAAATGTGATGACTCTTATCAAAGGGAAAAAAAAAGAATTCTTGTAAAAGAGGGGGAAATAACTACCTTGAAATTTATTTTATTGTACTGTGATTCTCTGTTCATATGTCCGTTTTTTCCACTAGATTGTGTGTTCTTGTAACCTCACATCACCCACCCCTTCCCTGGGGGATTGCATTTTCCAAAGATGGCTGCAAAAACCTCTCCCATCCCACAGGTTTTTCTGCAACGTGATCTTGCCATTCCCCGTAGGGGAGGGATGTAGGAGGTCCTAAGTCTCCTCCTCTTGAATCTCAGTGGGCTTGTGACGGTTTTGACCCATAGACTGTGTTGGAAGTGATGCTCTAAAACTTCCATGGATAGGTCATAAAAGGCCGTGTAGTTTCTACCTGGGTCTCTTGGGACACTTGTTTTTTGGAAGTGCTTTTTCTTGGGACACCTACATATAGATGCTCCACCTGACAGTCCCAGCTGGGTGAGCCTTCAGGTCATCCCAGGTTAGGTAAAGAAGCTTCCAGATGATTCCAACCCCCAACCTCAAGTCACTCCTCGTTGTTCAAGTCTACCCCAGATGTCATGAATCATAGGCAAGCCATCCCTGCTGTGCCCTCTCCAGATTCCTGATGCACAGTACCCGTGTGAATAATAAAATGCCTGTTGGTTCACACCACTACTTTGGAGTGGTTTGTCACACAGCAGCAATGACTGGAACCCCCCAGATCTGCCTTTCTGTGAAATTTTAACCCAGTAGACAACTTTTTTCTTTTCACCTGACCCAGTTGGTGATCAACTTATGCACTGAAGCTTGAGAACTTTCATCCATCTTACTTTCATCCTATTGAGTGTCGCTGTTGATGATATGCATGTGAAATGTCTAATCTTTTAAAACACAAATCTTCACCATTGATCTTAATATCCTGCTGCAGTGAGTTCCCCAGTTCAATTGTATGTAGTGGGAAAAAAGTGCCTCCTTTTATCCATTTTAAACATGCTTCCTTTTCATCTCATCTTGTCCTCTTGCTCTTCTCCAAGTAAAGTGATTTCCATTTTGTGGGTACCTAGACACAGAGAACTGAGTTGAGACAATAATCTTTCTTTGGTTACCCAGAAGGCCTCGGGCGTGCTGCGACGGGGAACAGTGGATTTTAGCTGGTGACTTAAAGGTGGTGGAACACTGTATTCTAATTAGTCACAAGTTTAGTTCCAAGCTTTCAAAAAGTAGTCTAGATTCTGCAAGACGCAATAGGTGTCCTCTTGTGGTGCTGGGAAGTAGAGCACAGTAGAGAGGGAAGAGCATTGGCCAGTACATGGGCAATCCGGATTCAAGTCTCATCTTGTGAGCCAGCTATGTGCCCTTGGGCATAACACTTAGCCTCTCTGGACCTCATTTTCCTCAACTATAGAGTGAGGAGATTCAACCAGAGGGTTCTGGAGCACCCTTTTGCCTCTAACTTTGTATGAATTCTATGTATTTGCCAGTCATTTTGAAACATCCACTACATAAATCCATGGGAAGAAAAAGTTTGTACTCTAAACAGTTTGCCATGTTAGCTTCAAAGTGGAGTTGGAGAGAACCACCACTCCCTGCTAAAAAATTTTCTAGTTTTTAGGAAACAAATGTTATCATTTTCCAAAAACACAATCCAAATTAGGTTTCAATTACCAAAAATATATCCTGCTGTGACTGTTAAGTGACAGATCTTGCAACCTGAGTCCTTTTAGTTTGGGGGTGCACCCCAGGGCTCCCATCAGCCTTGCTTTCATGAGCCTATCAATTCTCACGGTGCCATTGCTCGATGTTTGAATGGGGACAACTCCATTCTAAGTGATGAGAGTGAATGGATGGGGTGAACTGCTGCTGCATACGGCCACCTTGGGGAGGAGAAAGAATATTGTCCCAGTGAGCAGTGCAGTAGGAACTATTCAAGTGAATCTCTAGAAATCTGAAATCTCTTCCCAATTCTTTTTCTTCATACAGAAGAAAAAAAGCAGTTACCATGTGGGACTTGGGGAAAGCATTCAATCTCACTCAACCTGGACTCATTTCGCTTATTGTCTGGTCTGCTTAATATTTCTTCAACAGTTGTGATTCTTAGAACTTCGTGGGCTCTAACCCACGTCTTAATCTCTGCATCCTGTTTTGTCTTACTGAATTTTCTCTTTCCAATCCCAGGTGGGTGGGGGAAATGCTTCTCATCTCTGATTTTAAAATTCATTACAGAATCTCCACTATTGAGGTGCTACCATGCATTGAGAGGACAGATTGCTTTCACTGCTGGGTTAACAAATTCTATCAATAGCAACAAGTGGCGTGACAAGGTTCTATTTAACAGAAACTTACTTGTAAGGTTAGGAAAACCCCTGCGGTCCTTAGACAAAACTTCAGGTTAACAAGTAGGAGACTAACAGCAGTAAAAGTAATAAAAAGTGTATCTAGTGTTTAGAAGAGCTTTTTGAAAATATTCTAAAGAAGAGCCCTCCACACTTTCCTTAATAAGATATCTCATATGTGATCACACATATCCACTTCCTTATCATCGGTATCATATGCGAGTATGTTTTGACGTTTTTGTTAAGGCTTTCAGGGAAGGCTTGAAAACAACACAGCAGCATCTGTAATGCATAATACCGTCAGTTGTAGCAATGGGAAAACCGAAGATCATGTAGGATGAATCACTTGGTTATTATTTGCTTATTTAAGTTATTTGGGTAAAACAAGTCAGAAGTGTCGGTTGTTTCTTCGAGCAGTGCTACCCCTGCAAGGTTGCCTTCCTGTGCTCAGTGACTTCTTGGTTGTAGCTAAAAGGGGGACCCAGGATTCCACACACCACATTCTGTTCTCCCTTCTATCATTCCTGCTCACACTCTAGTGGGGGGATGAGTTTGAAGGCTTATTGGCTTCAAAACCCTTCTGTCTATGTGGGCTATGCTGCATCATTGCTTGTTGCCCAAAGGCTCTCTGCAAAGATAATTTACTGCCTAAGAAAGTGGTATATACAGAACTGGTCAAGCCATCGATTGCACTTTTTTAAAAATTAATAAACAATTTTTTAAAGCAGTTTTAGGTTTACAGAAAATTGAGCAGATAGGGCTTCCCTGGTGGCACAGTGGTTAAGAATCCGCCTGCCAATGCAGGGGACACGGGTTCAGTCCCTGGTCAAGGAAGATCCCACATGCTGTGGAGCAACTAAGCCCATGCACCACAACTACTGAGCCTGCACTCTAGAGCCCATGAGCCACAACTACTGAGCCCACGTGCCACAACTACTGAAGCCTGCGTGCCTAGAGCCCATGCTCCGGAACAAGAGAAGCCACCACAGTGAGAAGCCCGCGCACCACAACGAAGAGTGGGCCCGCTCACCACAGCTAGAGAAAGCCTGTGTGCTGCAACGAAGACCCAACACAGCCAAAAATAAACAAATAAAGTAAAATAAAATTAGAAAAAGAAAATTGAGCAGATAGTACAGAGAGTTTCCATATATCCTCTCCTTTTCCCACTGACAGTTTCTCCTATTATTAACATCTTGCCTTAGTGCGGTTACAATTGATGAACCAATATTCATATACCATTATTAACTAAAGTCCATAGTTTGCATTAGGATTCGCTCTTTGTGTTACACAGTTCCATAGGTTTTGACAAATAATGTCATGTATCCATCGATACGGTATCCTACAGAGTAGTTTCACTGCCTTAAAAATCTCCTGTGTTTCACCTAATCATCACTTCCTCACCCCGCCTTGACCCTTGACCCCTGACTATCACATCTTTTTACTTTCTTGCCCAGAATGTCATATAGTTGGAGTCATTCAGTATGTAGCCTTTTCAGATTGGCTTCTTTTATTTACCAATATGCACTTAAGGTCCCTTCGTGTCTTTTCATGGCTTGATAACTCATTTCTTTTTTTTTTTAATATCCTCTTTTTTTTTTAGAAGAAATTACAAATAACAAAACATTAGCAAAATGAGTAGAAAGTACAGAGACTTCTTATATACTCCCCCTGCCCTCACACATGCACAGCCTTCCCCATCATCAACATCCCACACCAGAGTGGTACATTTGTTACAATAAATGGACCTACATTGACACGTCATTATCACTAAAGACCATGGATTGTATTAGGGTCCACTGTTGGTACTATATTCTATGAGTTTTGACAAGTGTATAATAACATGTAACCACCATTATAGTATCATAAGAAATATTTTCACTGCCCTAAAAATCCTCTATGCTCCACCTATTAATCCCTTCCTTCTCCCAACCCCAACAGCCATTAATCCCCAGTTTAGCCTTTTTCCAGACTGTCATTTAGTTGGAGTCATAGAGTAAGTAGCCTTTTAAGGTCGGCTTCTTTCCCTTAGTAGTATGCATTTTATGGTTGCTCCATGTCTGTTCATGATTTGATAGCTCTTTTCTTTTTAGCACTGAATAATATTCCATTGTCTAGATATACCAGAGTTTATTTATCCCTTCACCTACTGAAGGACATTTTGGTGGTTTCCAAGTTTTGGTAATTATGAATAAAGCTGCTAAAACTATCTGTGTTTGGGTTTTATGTGACATAAGTTTTCAACTCCTTTGGGTAAATGCCAAGGAGTGCTGGAATGTATGGTAAGAGTATGTTTACTTTTGTAAGGAACTTCCAGACTGTCTTCCAAAGTAGCTGTACCATTTTCTATTCCCACCAGCAATGAATGAGAGTTTCTGTTGATCTACATCCTAGCCAACATTTGGTGTTGTCAGTGTTTTGGATTTTGGCCATTCTAATAGGCATGTAGTTTTAATTTTATCTTAATTGTTGTTTTAATTTGCAATTGCTCATTGTTGTTTTAATTTGCAATTCCCTAGTGACATATGAAATGAAGCATCTTTTTATATGCTTATTTGCCATCTGTATGTTTTCTCTGGTGAGGTAAGCAGAAGGTGCAGACAAGAGAAATTAGGGTCTTCTCTCAAGGGATGGAACACTGGGTTGACTTAGTTAAGCCCCACCAAAGGGAATACCCAGAGGCAGCCACGCAGGGGCAGAGGCAGCCACGCAATAGCTGCTATCCCATCTACGTGCTCTCGAGTCTGCGGTTGCAAATCAATGTGCGATGAGCAGGTCATTGATTACAACAAAAACCTAAACCAGTACCTCTTCCTTCCTTATTGGTCCAGTACAAGAGGGTGCACTCACCCTCTTGAGTGGTAGGAGCAATAACAGTGACAATGTAAAAATACTGCCGAGCAGCTCTGCAGGATCTCTGAGGCAAAGACAAAGTGGCTTCTTGTGGGTCACTAGCAAATTCGCAACATCTTACAATAATAGCTCACTTATGGAGCCCTTGATGTATGGGAAGGAACAGCCACCCAAGGTAAGGAGGAGTCCTAGCGTGAGCTCCAGTTAACAGATGAGGAAGCAGCAATTCTGTGACGTTATCTGTGTGACTAGCCCAAAGTCTCTCAATGTCCAGAATGACAGCCGGATATTAAACCTAGATTTCTATCCAGGTCCAAAGCTCTTGCCCCAGTAATACCACCTGGATTTGGGACCTGCCTAAACAAATAGCAGGTCAGCCCCACTGACTCCTGGCTGCTCCAAAGGGCTTGCTGCAATTGGCTTGAATGCCACTTCTGAGATCCGGGCCCACTGTGGTCAGAAGAACCTCCATAGCAGCTCTCAAGCTTGGCTACACGTTGCAATCACCAGGGAAGCTTTACAGAAATGTTGACACCAGGGTCCCACCCATAAAGATTTTGATTTAATTGTTCTTCAGTGCAACTTCAGCATAGGGATTTGTGTTTAACTTTTTATTGAAGTATATTATACACATAGAAACGTGAACATACCTAAGTATACATCACAATTAATTTTTAAAAACTGAAGGTACCTGTGTAACCACAACCCAGCTCAAGAATCAGAGCTTCACGAGCACCCTAGAAGTTGGCATCATGCTTCCTTTTAGCCGCTCCCCTTTCTTCCCACCCCCCAGCCACTACTCTAACTTCTAACAGCGTAGATAGTTCGGGTATAGAGATTTTCAAAGCTCCCGAATGATTCTAGTGTGCAGTCACCATTGAGAGCCACTGTCTCACTGGTAGAAAGTAGAGAAGTAGGATGAACCAAACTAAATGCATAGAAACAGATAAACCAAAATGAAAGAAAATAAGAAGAAACCCAGGCTACATTTATGCCTCAACCCAGGCTGCTACTTCCTGTGTTGCATGCATAAGTCTTATTTCACATTAGCAAGTCAATAAGGATGAAAAAGTTTTGTTTTTTTAAACAAGATCTTTCATTTATAAACAACTTTTCTCAGCATTCACACCTTAGTGAACGAACACCAGCCATCCCAAGGGGTGCCAAAATCACATTTGCTGATAATAATAAAAACATGTATGGAGTGCTGTCTGCCGATCAAGTCCCTCATTAATGCCTTGTGCGTGACCTCATTCAGTCTTCACACCTCATAACACCCACTACTAGTAGGTTTTCTTCTTTCCTCCATGTTGCAGATGAGGAAAGCTAGGCGTAAAGAGATGTGGTAACTTGCCCAAGGGTACAAAGTTTGAACCTGGGACAGCTTAAGCTGAAGAGATTTTTCATGCTGTACCACCATGGGGGTTTTAATTTTATTTTATGATTATTTTTTTTATGTCAATCATGGTTTTTATTTTAGATATGTGTGTCAACTGACTTCTGCTACTAAATACCTGGACAAAGATTAATGCCACACTGATTTCATTCTTTCAATGTACAGTGGAATGAGCTGGGATGGCGGTGGAGAAAAATCACAGCATTACCTATGTGTGCTGAAGTGGACCTTGACGGTCATGTATTTTTGTTGTTGTTGTTGTTTTTGCGGTATGCGGGCCTCTCACTGTTGTGGCCTCTCCCGTTGCAGAGCACAGGCTCCGGACGTGCAGGCTCAGCGGCCATGGCTCATGGGCGCAGCCACTTCACGGCGTGTGGGATCTTCCCGGACCAGGGCACGAACCCGTGTCCCCTGCATCGGCAGGCGGACCCTCAACCACTGCGCCACCAGGGAAGCCCGATTGTCATGTATTTTTATTTCCTTCTTTCCCAGGTGAGGAAATGGGCCAAGAAAAAAAGATTTAGCATGGTTTAACAAGCTGAATGAGAGAAAATTAGAGAAAGTCCAAACACTCCTGGGGGAGAGGCTAGGTAAGGCTTTCATCGGGCAGCTAAGGGCACTGAGCTATTCTCCTAACCCACAGATGCACACGTGTGTGGCCTTAGTCAGTACAACTTTGTGGCTAGTGACATTACTAGTATTATTTAATTTAACATTTGCAGCATATTCACATGTGAATATTGTTATTTGTATAATTATGAAGGTCTCTGTAGAGTGAGCTTCTAATCTAAACCAGACAGAGAACTGATGATCACAAAGTTATCTGAGTGGGAAATTGGATCTTCTCAGGTTTCCCTGCGTTTGTTCAGTTTGTTTGGATTTCATGTCGTAGGTGATCAGCTTCCTAGTGTATTTATTCTGGCAACGGAAAGTGTAGGGTGTGCAAGAAACCTCTTGGAGACGTTTTCCTTAAAAACTTGGTATTACACGTGGAAGTCTTCCTTCTTGAGCCCTTCCAGAAATCAAAACAAATCACAGAAACCGTGAGGCTTGTTGCTTTTCCATATTTCTCCTCTGTAATTATTTCGGACTTTCTTTGTATGGTTCATTGTTCTTCCTGGTTTTAGATCTCTCCCCTGCCTCTTGCTTCTGCCTCCGTAGGGTGCCCACCTACCCTTCCATTTCGCCACATCACTTTTCCTGCTTTGTTCACTTTCCCTGGATTTTTGGTATAAAACTCCCTTCAAGCCAGAGTGTTTGGTCTGTTGCTCTCTAATTTTTTTTTCAGAGCAATTTTCCCAATCTAAATTATACTGTCAATTACTTTTCTCTTCCTAGAGCAGTGAATCACATTCTAAGAAGCCATTAGGGTGGGCGCAGCTAGATACAGAGCCAGGAGGTTGGAGCCAGTGCCGGCTTGTCACCCTCATACTCTGTTTACCCTGCTGCCACAGGCCAAAGTGTGGCCTTGTGCTGAAGTTACCAGGAAAGGAAATGCCGTCATACCCCGTTCTTGCTACACGCATGTGCTCTGATACCTATGAGAAGGAGAGACCATGCTTTAGAGCATTGGCCTGTGCTTGGAGGTGTGAAGAAAAATTAGCTTAACCTAGGATGGCTTGATATTTGAGAGCTGGTAGATTGTATTAATGCCCCCAATCTTCATCCCTCCCTATATCTCTACCCACTGCCATGTGACTTTGTAGTTCTTCCCATAAAGAGATAAGTGTCGTCTCCAAACCACTGATTCTGACTGTAACACCTGCTTTGGTCAATAGGATATTAGGAGAGGCTTGAAAGCGTGCTTGTGTCATTGGACGTGGTCTCTTGCATCTTTACTATTTCCATGAGAAGAGCATGCCTGGGCTGGCCCACTGGCCCCAGGAGCGGGGTGAGAGATACATGGGGCAGAGTTGCCCCAAGGAAGCTGCCCCAGCCCAGCCCAGCCTAGAACAGAGTCGCCTAACTGACCCAGAGATGCAGGAACAAACCCAGTCAAGATGGGCAGGTCTGCCTATCCAACCTTCACATGAACTGTAGATGCAGGAGCTAGAGTAGGAAGTGCTTTTTGTTTTAAGCCTCTGAATTTTGAGGTGGTTTGCCCCCCAGCAATTGCGATGAGGCCATGCCTTCTGAGACTATTATGATGATTACCTGAGCAACTAGAAACAAAAGCACATCGCAAATGTAAAATTGTGGGGAGTGAGCATGAGGGAGAGGCTGTTGACCAAGCTCTGGACCTGGAACCTGAGGACCTGAGTTTAAGTCCATCCAGGCCCCCAATTCACTCTGTAAACTTGGGCAGATAATTTAAATTTTCTGGGTCTTACCATCAAATTACAGAGCTGGCTTGCAGACTCAAAACCATGAAAGCTTGAGATAATATCGGAAAATTAATATGGGTCCCAGAACTTCATTGGTGGGGTGTTAAGAAAGGGATAGGGAAGGTGGGACAGAGGTCAGAGAATATTTTATTTGGGTATAAATATAATATTATACCCAAAGGAAAGGGCCAGATACACGGAGTTGGGAATTGGATGATTTTAAAGAACAGGTTTGATCTAAGGCTAAGAGGTAGAGTTGGAGCCCAGATATAAAATCAAGTCTCACTTCTCTAGAGAAAAAAACACTGTCTTGAAAGTATGGGATACATGAATAAGTAAGGGAGGTGAGTGACTCTGAAAAACCTTATAGAAGATGTCTTCCTGACAGCTCTTCACTTGGAATAAAGCAGAACTGAGGACAGTTATGAAGTCTTTGGTCAGCTAGAGAGAGAACAGTCAGATATACCTGTGTGACTCCTGCCTTGGCTACCTTTAAATTTTCTTGGCCGTTTGTTACCTGACCTTGGACAGGTCGCTTATCCTGCGGACTAGTGGGAATATGCTTCATTCATCCGCTGCATGTTGAGCAGACGCTCCATCCCAGGAGCTGCTCTGGATACAGGGGGTGAAACAGTGAGTAAGACATGGTTCCTCAGCTGCATATCAGCTCAGCTTAGATGCACTTTCCGCACATTGTCATTCATGTCAAAACACGTAATACTAGGTCCTTTTTCAGAGGGGAAATCATAGCTCATAGAGATTAAGTGGCTTGTCCAAGATCATACAACTTAGAAAGATAAAAAATTACTCCTTTGACCTTAAAATCTGTATTGTTTCTACCGAATTATGCTGACTTTTCTTGTTAGTTGTTTGATTTTATTTACAAAAATGTTATTTTTACGTATTGTTTTAGGAGGACATCCCTGCATATGAAGTAGAGTTGGGTGCTTGGGGTTTTTTGTTGCTGTTGTTGTGGTGGTTTTGTGGAGAAGCTGTGTGATTTATAAGTCAAAGGATCAAGTTCTTGATTCCTAGGGCTATGGAAGTAGGTCTCTCTATTGAATAGGGACAGAGCTTAAAGATACAGAAATAAGGGCATGGCTTAATCAAGTATGGGTCTTCTGTTCAACAGAATATTTTGCAAACATTAAATACAACGACTATCTCTCAAACTTTATAGGTGGGAGTGTAGATTGTTATATCCCCTCAAGGAGAGCAATTTGAAAATATATTTCCAAACTACAAATGAACATGCCTTTGTTTTAACAATTTTAACTTAAGGAAATTGTTCTACAGAAATAGTCACAGATTACAAAATTATTCAGAGCAGCATTTATTCACAGTAAAATGTTGGAAATAATGTAAATGACTATCAATAGGAAACGGTTAAATAAATTACGGTACACCCTTAGAACAGACTAGCATGCAACGATGAGGAAGGTAGAAGCGGAGAAGAAGGAGGGGAAGGAAAAGGCTCTTTAAGTATTCACGTGGAACATTTCCAAGTTCTCCTGCTAAGTGACGGTGGTATCATAGTGCCCATGGAGAGGACGGACGGAGTCTCTGCAATTCCAGGAAGAGAAGATCACATAGCTTGACTTACTGGATCAGAGGTAGTGAGTTTCCTCTTAATCGATCTGTACTGACTTTTACTGACTATGTATCATATGAAATGTGCTGCGATATGTTCTATAGAAGATATAAATGATATGAGAAAGATATCAAATGATATGTACTTTGATCTAATACAGTCTAGTTGGGGGGGTACATGATCTTTATGTATAAAAGATAACAATTGAAACCATCCCATGATCAGAGAATGAACATGGAATCATCCTTATGTTGGGACAAGGGAAACATTTGGGCTTGAGGGAATCAGGAGTCTTCAGGAGAAGTTCATTTGAGTTCGGGAAGGATTTAGATAGAACGAGAGGACTGTGGGAGCCAGGCAGGAAACTCAGCAGAGGCAGGGTCTGGAATGAGCACGATGAGTTGGGGGCAAAGAGGACCACTTTGGCTAGAGGCGAGGAGATGGGTTTAGAGAGCAACTCAGTGCTAAAATCAGAACAATAGCTTGGGGCAACCCTGAGGAGGAACTAGGATGCCAAGATAAAGATCTGGAATTTAGTTCAGGTATTTGGGCCAGGGGCAGTGTTTGGGGGAGTGTAATCTGGCCACCGTATGACAAGTGGATTGTAGCAGAGGAGGTCTGAGGTTAGGAGACTCCTGGAGACTTGGATAGGAGTCCAGGGACAAGGTGAAGGGGCCTAAGCTAGCTCAGTGGCTGGAAAAGTAGAAAAAGAGAGGCAGACACTAAGGCATTATTCTTCAGCCTACCCTGCCTGGACATGACTTTGACATTCCCCTGCCAAGTCATAATTACTGTGACAGTTATTATGTTGGGTTTTACAGGTGTATGATGACACTGTTGATTGTGTAAGTACATCAACAGCCAAAGACAATTGTGTTCCATCACATCTCTTCGTCGGCAGGCTGCTGCTGCAGACTGAAAACTGATGTGGAGGCTGTCTTCCAACACACCCAGAGCTGTACCCAGCCTGCTGCTGTGTCCGTGGAGAAATCATACACATAAATCCATTCCCTGAAAACAAAGGTTACAGGGTAAAAGTGATTCTTAAAAGTTATTTTTCTAGTATTCGGCCAGAGCTTTCATTGATGCTTTCATTTAAAAAGGGGTTATGAAAATAACATGCCACTATTAAAAAACAAAAACCTAAGTAGATTATGAGCGCTATCATGTAAAGGGGTCCATGCTCTAGTGTTAAGTGATAAAAGCAGTTCTCCTGACAGTATCATTATGCACTGCTTCTGCTAAAAGCATTATATATGCTTTAAGTATGAAGTCTGAGAGGCCACCCTCCAGCTAGGGCACAGGGGATGTGGGGAAGGAGGGTGCTTGGAACGGGAAAGATACTTTTTGCTTTTGAATAGTTGCAGAATTTTACCAGCAGGTTAATGCTTATAATGAAGAGATTCTTAAAGGCATTTAGCACATCCCAGAGAAGAAGAACACCCACACTGCCTTCCTCAGGCTCAAGCCTATTAATAGGAAAACAGATGAAAATGTTAGTTAGAGAAATAAATAGAGTCAAGGAGAGCGATAATAGAGGTCACCCAGATCGTTTCTCCAGGCTGGCTCCCTGGAAGAGTCCAGTGTGGTTAACAGCTTTCACTTGTTTCATGAGCAAGTTATTTATGTCTCCAGCCTTCAGTTTCCTCAACTGTAAAACGAGGATGTTATGATAAAATGAAATAAGATATAGAAAGCCTTACTTTGCACATGGTGGCCAAGACCTACTAGGTGTTGAGTAATCACTGGTGATTATTATTGTTATTGTCCACTTGACATTCCAACATCTAACAGTGACCTTGTAGTTTCCCTTGACTCTTTAGTTATTTACTTGCTTGACCCCCTACTAGAATGTGCACCCCTCGAAAGAAGGTTTTTGAAGTTATTTTGTTTTTCTCCTCCGCTGATAAAAATAATACATTCATACCAGAAAAAAAATCTAAAAATCTGCTTCATCTCAGCCCCTAAAGATAATCACTGTAGGTTGTGGTTTCTATAGATTCCTGTAAAATAAATGTTGGGGCAACTTTGAGGCCCCTTTTCTGTTATGGGCCAGATAGTAAATATTTTTGGCTTTACAGACATATGGTCTCTGTTACAACTACTCACCTTTGTCTTTATAGCAGGGAAGTAGCCATAGACAACACCTAAACAAATGGGCATGGCTGTGTTCCAATAATGCTTGATTTCCAAAAACAGGCTTCAGCCCAATTTGGCCCCGAGACCATTGTTTGCCGGCTCCTGACCTAGAAATAGTGCTTGATGTCTAATAGAAGTATAATGTGAACCGCATATGTAATGTTACGTTTTCTTGTAAATACACTAAAAAAAATCCAGTGTTTTTAAAAACTAAAATCAGTTTCAATATTATGTTTTATTTAATTCCATATATCCCAATGTTATCATTTCAACATGTAGTCAAAATAAATAATGATTGAAATAGTTTCCATTCTTGTTTTCATACTAAGTGTTTGAAATTGGCTGTGAATTTTGCACCGCTAGGTTAATTCAGATTAGCCACATTTCAAGTGTTTAATAGCCACATGTGGCTACTGGCTACCATGTTGAACAGCTGAGCTGTAGAATCTAGAGAGACTTTGCATACGTATAAGTACACAAATTTTAAAAAGCGGAAGTGGTATATAATATACATGCTTCTTTACTGAATAATCTTTCTTGGCTATCTTTCCTTCTCATTCCATAAAATGTATCCTTTTTTTTTTTTGACAGTTACTGTATTTCATTGTTTAGATTTCTCACCATCTATTTTATCAGTTCCCTACTAGTGGGTGTTTGCATCGTTCCTAATGTTGAGCTGTTATTTCAAACGGTTCAGGGATTATCTTTTTACATATAAGTGTTGACACCTGTGGGTATATGTCTTTAAAATATATTCTTGGGAGTTGAGCTGCTGAATCAAAGACTGTGATGACATTTAACTTTTTAATAACTATTGCCAAGCTAGAGAGCCGGAATTCTAACTTGTTTTCATCTCCAGCGTGTTGGCACTCAATGGATAATTAACTATTAAATGAATGGATAAATACAAATCTCACACGATTGATAGAGAGAGAGAGGAAAAGAGAGAAAGAGACAGAGACAGAGAGACAGAGGGGGAGAAATTATATGGAATAAAGTGGGAACAGTTAATTGCACATTAAGGAGGCACAGATGGAAACACCCTGAGTTAGTATAGTGAAAGGTGTTTGCTTAATAATCAGTTAAGCGTCTCCTGAACTCAGCCCAAACTCCTATCCCTCTCAGAAAGTCTCCAGAGCTTGGGTCTCAGACTATGGCATTTTGTATTATGCTGGGAAATTGTTCTCTACATTTGCTGTGGGCAGGACAGAGTTTCTAGTTAAGGTGGGGTTGGTTGCTGCCTTCTCCCGGGGGCAATGGGAAGTCCCCTGCTTTCCAGGTTCAGATAAGCTTCTGGAATTCCGGGTCCGTGGGAGTCTCTGACACCAAACCTGCTGCCTTTCTGGTCAAGCAATCTGTCACTATGGGGCAAATGAGGTCTCACTTTCCCATGGCCAAGTACAGGGAGAGAAAATATGACTACAAAAATTTGACTTCAGGCTTCCCTGGTGGCTCAGTGGTTGAGAGTCCGCCTGCCGATGCAGGGGACACGGGTTCGTGCCCCGGTCCGGGAAGATCCCACATGCCGCGGAGCGGCTGGGCCCGTAAGCCATGGCCGCTGAGCCTGCGCGTCCGGAGCCTGTGCTCTGCAACGGGAGAGGCCACAACAGTGAGAGGCCCGCGTACCGCAAAAAAAAAAAAAAATTTGACTTCACCCTAGGTCTTGCCTGTCCCCTCACCTGCTAAGTGTTCTCCCCTTTTTATCTCCCACACCAGCGCCTCTGGCACACTCACAGCCCTGCTGGGCCCTGGCAGGCCAGCCTCCCATCCCCCAGCCTCCTTCATCCTTCTTCTCCAGCTCATCCAACGCTCATCCCTGCTCCTGCCACCAACTGGATCCTAAGCCCTGGCTTTTCTGGGCAGAGCCTGGCTTCTTTTCCCCCCAGAAGCTGCCTGGCATATAGTCGGCACTTAATAAATGTTAGTTAAGTAAAAACACAAAGTAATCCCCGGATTTTTTAGTTTGCCCTCCACGGCTTTCCCTATGTAATAACTCATTGGACGAGCACCAATCAAGTGCCAGCTGTATGCCAGGCACCGTGTCAGGTAAATAAGACAGACGTGGTTCCTAAGTTCACAGAGCTCATGATCTCAGATCCTCTTCATATCCAAGACTTCACGGCTCCCCAGACACCCATGGGTCGTTCTGTACGGTTATTCACTTAAATATTTATTTGAGCGCCTATTAGGTGCTGGCAGTATGCTAAATACATACCCTCTAATTTAGCCCTCACAATACCCCTTAAAGGAAGGTAAAACTGGCTCCATTCACACACAGGGAAAGTGAGATTAAGTAACTCGCTCAGATCACATAGGCCTAGTAGTGAGTGGGGCTGGCCTTCCACCCCAGGCCTGTCTACATCCTGTTCATCCTGGAGCTCCAGGGCCTGGCTGGGAAGCCTTCAACCCTGCAGGGGTGAGGGAAGAGCATTCCAGACCAAGTGCACCTGGAGCCCAGTGGGAAATCACTGCGTGTGTGTGCGTGTGTGTGTGTGTGTGGCCAGGGGGCTGTTCTAGTTGGCTGGGGAACAAGAAGGCTGGTGAGAGAGAAGATGGGAAGAGACAGGAAGTAGCTGAGTGCAGGGTTTCACGAGTTGCTTTTCTCTGCGGCCCTAAACCTCAGTCCTCAGTGCCTCTCATTGTGACCTCTGAGGACAAACTTCTCCATCTGTGTCATCGTGCTGCTCTCCTCGGGTTTCTGAAGGAAAGCTCCCTGTGGCGCCTGGACATGAAGTGGCTTGTCCAGGCTACCCCGGTTAGCGCTGGCCAGGACTGCAATCCAAAGAACCTGAGATTACTTTTCAGGCTAGGTTGATTTTTTCTTTTTTTGAAACAAAATCTAAGTCCATGGTGCCATTGCTCCTTGGGGACTGTAATCAGAGGGCCTCAGTATTCACGCAGGAGCTGCGGCGGGCGTTACCATCAGGCCTCTGCCTTCCCTCCCGCTCCTGCGCTTCTCACAGCTGCCAAACCGGCTCCCTCCCAAGGCCATGCCTTCAGGAGCAAGGAAAGAAAAGCAAGAGCGAGTCATTTTGACAAAATAAGAGCTAATAGATCCAGGAGAAATGACCGCGATCAGAGCCACAGACATACCACTGGCCAGGTGGGTAAATCTGTAAAATCCTAACGCTCACATCCTCTTCCCTTTTCCCCACCCTCCTGCCCAAAGTTCTGATTTGAGTGTGTACTTTTCTGCCCTGATGATGTTTAAGATCTTGCCAGAGGCAGGAACACAGAGGGAAAATATTCCTGCCTATAAACAAAGGGGAAATTTTCATGGAAGGGACTTAGAACTTTGAGACTTATATTGGAATGGGCGGTAGGAAAATCTAACACTCGGGAAATAACGTTCCCAGCATTAGCTCACCTGGGCAGGGCAGCCATCATGCATGGCTTGAAAAATGTTGCCTCGGCCAAAGGATGGTTCACTCACTTATTCAATAGTCAGTGGACCCTCACTATTTCCAGGGAACTTGACGAGATATGAAAGGCAAGCACAGCTCTCTGGACCTCTAGGAGATCATAGTGCAGCAGGGAAGACCAAACATGTGCAAGAGTAACTACAGGACCTGGGAGATAGTGATCAATGACCCACCAGGGATCCTCTCACAGCTTCTGCTGTGCTGCCTGCCTGGGGTCCAGGGCTGAAGTCTCACTGGCAGTGCTCTCCTCGACAAGCACTAAAGGGCATCCCTGAGCCTTCCTCGACCATCCACACAGCACGCCCCACTCCAGCACCAAGTTCACCCCCTGGAGAATTTAGATATTTGCATGTGAAATCTGGGCTTGGATCCCCTGCTCTGCTGGGTTGCCAAGGAAGGAAAAAGAGGTGCAGAAGATAGGAAACTGGCTCTGGCAAGCTGTGCGCTGGAGACCCCACAGAGCTGGAGTCATCACTCATTCATTTCTTCCCTGGCCACATTGAGAAAGCCATGATGAACAGCATCTGTTCCTCACTTATGCTCAGTGTTGGAGACGCTGACCATGTTTTCCCACCTCAGAGGGTAAGAGGTCTGATAATGACCCCTCCCCACATTCTTGGTATGTCTACCTGAAAACGTCTGCTCCTACCTTCCATCTCTAACATTACTGCTCCTCTTTTCCAGATGAGAAAGTTGGAACCCTGAGGAATTAATTATTTCTTTATTTTTGGCCGTGCTTTGCGGCAGGCGGGATCTTAGTTCCCCAACCAGGGGTCAAACCTGTGACCCCTGCAGTGGAAGTGTGGAGTCCTAACCACTGGACCGCCAGGGCATTCCCCCTGAGTAATTGATTTGCCCAAAGACAAAGAGCCAGTTTGAGGCTGAGGTCTCCCAAATCACCATCTATGGTATCTTCTGCCTTAAAATGCCACATCCTCCTCGTTTCAGATTTACATTTTCCCCCCAGCTCTCTTTGCCTCCATTTCATCCTGGCAGTGGCCTATGAGTCCCTGAGGAGGAATGCATAAAGCAGTCAACTTTAATCCAGCAATTCCACTCCTAGGTATTTGCCTAAGAGACAGAAAACATGCCCTCAAAAAGGCTTGGATGTGAATTTTTTTTGTGCCTTTATTCATAATAATCAAAAACTGAAAACAACGACCCAGGTGTCCATTGACAGATGGCTACATAAAGTGTGGTTTATGTCATGGAATATTACTCACCAATAAAAAGGAATAAATTACTGATAAATGTGACCACACAGATGAATCTTTCAGACATTATGATGAGTGAAAGAAGCCAGACACATGGACTTCCCTGGTGGTGCAGTGGTTAAGAATCCGCCTGCCAATGCAGGTGACACGGGTTCAAGCCCTGGTCCGGGAAGATCCCACATCCTGCGGAGCGACTAACCCTGTGTGCCACAACTAGTGAGCCTGTGCTCTAGAGCCCGCGAGCCACAACTGCTGAGCCCCCATGCCACAGCTACTGAAGCCCGCATGTCTAGAGCCCGTGCTGCACAACAGGCGAAGCCACCACAATGAGAAGCCAACACACCACAACGAAGAGTGGCTCCCACTCTCCACAACTAGAGAAAGCCCGTGCGCAGCAACGAAGACCCAACGCAGCCAAAAAATAAATTAATTAAAAAAAATACTTTTCTTCTAAAATAAAAAGAAAGAAGCCAGACAGAAGAGTACATACTGTATGGTTCTGCTTATGTCAAGTGCAAACAGTGTTTGCTTGGAGGGGCTGGAAGAATGGGGGGATATAAGGGGTATAGAGGAGAAGAGGATTAACTGGGATGGGACGTAAGGGAACTTTCTGGGGTGATGAAAATGTTCTGTATCTTGATGGGGGTGTGGATTATGTGGATATACGCATTTTTTAAAACTGATCAGTCTGTATATCTGTGCATGTTAATATTATATCTAAATTTTAAAAATAGAAAAAAGTATGTTGTCCATGATTGTTGCAAAACTTTATACTGAAGTAATGAAGTAAGCAAAAATTATTATTTTCTTACATTCAAATTTTGCACCTCTGAGCCAACTGCTGTTAGCTATTTCTTGCAGTAACTTGCCAGAGACCCTTTCTAGGCATACACTTCCACATAAACGGGTTCACCCTACCAACGGGGTTGCACCCTGCTCCACGACAATGCACAGAGCCAAAGGAGGGCTTTTTGTGCCTTAAACACCCAGATAGAGATGGCCATTTCTGAGTCAACAATTTCCTGTTTTCATGTTAAATATTAATTGTTTTTCCATGTTAGAGTGCTTGAAAGAGTTCGTGGACACCACTAAGGGGTAAAAGGATGCTCTGATGACATCGTATTTTTCTAAATACACACTGTAGTTAGTTTTTCTCTTAAGGGAGGTAGATCTTCCCATTCCATCTCACCCCAGACTCTCTCTTCTCCACATCTAAGGTCATGCTGTTTGATCCCTATTGCATTTTTTTTTTTCCATTTCAGCTGTGTAAAACACTGTCACCTTTTATGGGCTTGAGACCTCTTGAGGTGCATGGAGAAAGCGCTGCTCTCCCAGAGGCTAGATCAGTGGTTCCCCAGGAATGAGGACCAAGTCTAAACACCCCAAAGACATTCCCTATGACACATTTAATATCTATTGAATAGAAAGTACATGGAAAGGGAAAGCTACTTTTAATTAAATGTAATGTCTTTTATTTATTTATTTATTTATGGCTGTGTTGGGTCTTCATTGCTGCACGCAGGCTTTTTCTCTAGTTGCGGCGAGTGGGGGCTACTCTTCGTTGAGGTGCGCAGGCTTCTCATTGCGGTGGCTTCTCGTTGCGGAGCACGGTATCTAGGTGCATGGGCTTCAGTAGTTGTGGCTCGCGGGCTTCAGTAGTTGTGGCTTGCGGGTTCTGGAGCGCAAGCTCAATAGTTGGGGTGCACAGGCTTAGTTACTCCGCGGCATGTGGGATCTTCCCGGACCAGGGATCGAACCTGTGTCCCCTGCATTGGCAGGCAGATTCTTAACCACTGCACCACCAGGAAAGTTCCAAATTAAATGTAATGTCTTTAAATTGATTTGCATCTTATTAACTATGACAGAATCTACAAGCGTTAAAATAATAAAAGCAGCTACTATTTTTATTTTGGCCGCACCTTGCGGCATGTGGGATCCCAACCAGGGACTGAACTCGTGCCCCCTGCAGGGGAAGCATGGAGTCTTAACCGCTGGGCCACCAGGGAAGTCCCTAGCAGCTACTATTTCTTGTGTACTTATTATGTGCTGGGTATTTGGCTAAGTGCTCTACGCATGTTATCTTTCATTCACCCCACAACTCTACAGAGTGGAAACCACTGTTATCCCCATTGTATAGATGAGGAAATGGAGGCTCAGAGAGGTTCAATAACTTGTCCAAGCTCACACTGAAGGGAAGTAGTGGCCTGAAAACTCCAAGTCTGACAGGCCTGAAAGATTTAGTGCCACTCCCTCCTGCCTCTTTTATTTACTTATTCTGTGGACAGTGATTGGTCTGCCTATGAATTCTCCAGCCCCTGGCTTAAACTCAGGGCCTCCTAGGGATCTGAGACCTCCGGGAGTGGGCCACAGGCTGTCTGGGGAACTATGGAGGCACTAAGCACTCATCTTGGAGTTGAGCTAGCAATGGGCCCTCCTATGTCCAGCCTTATTCTTTTAGCATCTTGCAACCCCTGAGCCCCTGGCGCTTGTGTTTGCTTCTGCCCAGGCCGGCTTGGCCCAGTGTCCCCAGAGGATGGAGGCGTTAACCGTTGAGAACCTGTTTGCAGACCATTAGCAGCAATAATCACCTTGCTGGGTAACCTGATCCACCTCAAAAGAAGGGTCTTGATTTTAGCAAACAGTTTAAGTGGCCTCTGTGTAAAGTGGAGGGGTGGAGCGGGCCTGAATCACCTCACTGCAAGTGCATTTCTTCTGGGCAGTTGGAATTTGTGTGGTGATCAAGGCAGGGCCAAGGGCCACTTCCTGGGCCTAGGTGACCAAGCTCCCACCTTTCTGGCTGCTGCTTCCCCTGGAATTCTGAAAACGGTTCCCCTGTATCTAGTGATCTGATACAAGCCCCACATCGCTGCTTTCCCTGCCCAGCCAGGGGGAGCAAGTAACTCTCTATCTGATATCCACCTGACCAGGTACATGCACTGAATCTCTACTGTGTGCTCAAGGGCACCGTCTCCTTCCATCCTCACCGCTAAGCGTTATTGCTATTACATCACCCATTTCCCAGGTAAGAAAGACGAGACTTAGAGGCAGCTGTGTGCAGGAGCCAGTGCTGATTGGTAAACTTTCAGGAATTCGGCAAGCTAGTGGTTAAACACAACTGTTATTAAAAATTAAATACATAAGCATATAATTAAATAAATTACATTAAAAACAAAGGTAATAAATACTCAACATTCATCACTTCCTAACTATTTTGTTACTTTTCAATAGCATCTGTGCTCTGGAGATGTTTTACCTGCATGGTGGAAATATTGTGTAATAATGTGCTACTGCACACTTCTCTTCCCAGCTCTCCATTTTGTGACATCACATCGGTGGCTTGAACAGGCCATGGTGGGGGCATTTACACCACAGAAATTGGCAAATGTACAAATTAGGGCTTGTACCCTTCCCCCGCCCCACCCCAGACTGGTTGTTAAACATTTACCAGTACCTCTGTGCTGACGGAGGTTGACTAACTTGGCCAAGGTCACAAGGCTTGTGATGCAGCCGAGACTCCAGAGAGGTTACCACCACGTTCTACCTCTTAAAAAATAATAGAGGTCCCTCAACAAGTTAACTGCACGGAATAAGAGAGTTCAAGGAATGTTAATGGTTAAAGATTAAAAGAGACTTAAAGACCTATCATACAGTCACAATATGTACACCTTATTTGGACTCTGATTAAAGTAAACAAATTGTAAAAAAAAAAAAACTAGGATATTTATGGGGTATTTGGAGATTTGAGCTCTTACTAGATATTTAATGATATTAATAAGTTACCATCATTTTTTAGGTGTGAGAGAATGGCATTATCTTTTAGAGCAGTGAATATTTCAGATGAAATGATATGCTGTCCTAGGACTGGCCTTCATAATAATACTGAAGGAGAAAGTGATTGGGTACAGAGATCAGTGGTTCTCCAGGTGTGCTTCCTGACAAGCAGCATTGGCAACACCTGGGAACTTGAAAATGCAAATTCTCAGGTCCCACCCCAGACCTACTGAATTCGATTACTGGGAGGGCCCAGCAATCTGTGGTTTAACAAGCCCCCCAGGTGATTCTGATGCCCACTCAAGTCTGAGAACCACTGGTTTCCATGAAACAAGATTCACCCCGAGTTCGTAATTGTTGCGGTTGAAGTGGAGCCTGGGGGTCATATGTACGCTTGAAGTCTCCTGTAATAAAAAGGTTTTAAAAATGGTGAAGCAGGGTCTTCCCTGGTGGCGCAGTGGTGGGGAGTCCACCTGCCGATGCAGGGGACACGGGTTCGTGCCCCAGTCCGGGAAGATCCCACATGCCGTGGAGCAGCTGGGCCCGTGGGCCATGGCTGCTGAGCCTGCACGTCCGGAGCCTGTGCTCCGCAACGGGAGAGGCCACAACAGTGAGAGGCCCGCGTACAGAAAAAAAAAAAAAAGGTTAAGCATATCGGATGGAGGGAGGGTAGGTATGGCGGGGCAGGGGTCAGAGCTGCACGGCTTCTGGACGTAGAATGAGACAAATGGATTCTTCTGGATGTTGTTCACAGGCCTTGCACTGCTTCACGTGTCTTTCTTGTCTTCTGAATTAAAACTCCAGGTTAATGGCTGCCTTCGTGACTGACTTTAACAAGCCCCCTTCTCGCCAACCCCCCACCCCTAGTCCTCGTGCTTCTCTAATCAACCCGCCCCTTCATTTGAAGCCCTAGTGTTAATAGGGTTTGACTCTGGAACCTCAAATCTACTGGAGAAGCAGCTGTTTTAATTTTCAACTTTCACCTGAAGCTGCGTGACTGTGAAATATAACCACCCACTAGACCTGCCTTATCAGCTACAGCCGTGACACGATTAATTAACTTTACCGCAGCCTCTCTTCACACAAGCTGCTTAACTTCTAGCCCATTGTAGTTCTGGTTTACTTAGCCGATGGGGCCTAAGGGCCTGTAACTGTTTACCTCCCTCTGGAGGGGCTGTCCTGGGCAGATGAATTCATTACTTGGTGTTTGCAGAGCGGCGGGAGACCAGAAAAAAAAAGCATTAGGTGAGTTTTTATTTTTATTTATTTATTTTTGTTTAAAAGGTACTGAAAAGGAGACCCTTTGCCTTGGCCTGAACTCATAGTTATGTTGCTACCACCGACCGCAGGACATCAGTTTCCCTCCCTCCCCATCAGCACCCCCTTCCTCCAGCCTGTTTTTGTTTTTTCTCTATCTCTCACTTCCGCTATTTCTCCCAACTGGAGAACTCTGGAATTTGTCCAGGAGGATGGAAAAGGTCTGTCTGCCCATCAGATGGGACATTTAAGGATTTTTAGTCTTTTCGGTTTAATTATCAAAAGCTTGGATGTTCTCTGCTACCTCCTCCACCCCATCTCCAAGAAGCTGTCTCTTTTTCCTTCCTTCCTTCTCCACTTCTCTTACCTCCCCTCCCTTTTCTTTTAAAAACTGTCCAGTTGATGGGCTTCCCTGGTGGCACAGTGGTTGAGAGTCCGCCTGCCGATGCACGGGGCACGGGTTCGTGCCCTGGTCCGGGAAGATCCCACATGCCGCGGAGCGGCTGGGCCCGTGAGCCATGGCCGCTGGGCCTGTGCGTCCGGAGCCTGTGCTCCGCAACGGGAGAGGCCACAACAGTGAGAGGCCCGCGTACCGCAAAAATAAAAAACCAAAAAACTGTCCTGTTGAGACTTTGTCAAGAAATAGCAAGTCCATCCTTTCTGGAAACTGTACTTCCCAAAACTCTGGAGAAGGGAGAAGAAAAGGAGTAATCATTTTCTTGTAGAGAAGGAGGGGGAGACAGAGTAGAGAAAAGAACATTTTGGTGGGGAACTCTGCCTCACCTTTTTCAAATATTACTCCTGGAGCAGGGTTTCTTAACTTCACTTTATACATCACCGAAGGTAAAATGCAGATTCTGGGGTCATGCTCCAACCCAACTGGATCACAGTGTCTGAGTATGGACTCTGGAAATCTGTATTTATTTTGGTCACACGGCTTGTGGGATCTTAGTTCCCCGAACCAGGGATTGAACTCATGTCTTTGGCAGTGAAAACATGGACTCCTAACCACTAGACCGCCAGGGAATTCCCCTGGGAATCTATATTTTTGACCAGCTCCTCAGGTCATTTGTATGCCCACTGAGGTTTGAGAACCAAGGATCCAGTGGGTAAGGCCCTGGGTTCTGTTTATTGATTGCCTTCTAAACGCCGGCTACTGCACAAGGGAGAGAAATAGCTTTGGCTTTGGTTTCTGAGAGGCCTTAACTTGAAGTACCCTTTTAAAGAAATGCAACTTCATTATTTTACATTAATTGTACTTACTGGGTGCCTGGTGTATGCTAGATGCTTTCTAATCCTCACCCCCTCCCCCAATCTGTATTTTTGTTATACCCATTTTACAGATGAGGACACCGATGCTTGGAGAGGTTAAGTTTGCCTACTTCACACCAATAAAATGTGTATTTAGATTCCTATATTTCTGGCTCAAAGCTGAGCTGTTACCACCCAAGTAGAACCGTGGTGAGAATATTTTCCACACTGAAAACTGAAACTGGGGACTTCACAGATATGCTTCTATATTTATAGACAATGGTTCATGATATTTGCAATCAGAATGGTCTCCTTATACCCCTGGCATGCAGTAGCCTGTTTTTCACTATGTAGGATGTTATCAAAGTCAGATGTGGCAGTCCGAGGCCTCACTTGCCAAGCCCACTGGGCAGGAGACCCCAGCCTTCTTCCCCATTACTGGGAAATTATGGATCTATTTTAAATTATTCAACAATAAAGATAAACCAGGAGTTCTCATTTATCTCCCATTCTCTTCCTAAGAAGTAACTTTTGTGACCAGTATGGGGTATTTCCTTGGAGACATTTCTCTATCCTTTTACACATAAGATGTGTTTCTTTTCCTTAGTATACCTGGAAAATATTGTATATATCAAACTTGCAATCATCCTTTTTCACATAATG
Source organism: Aethalodelphis obliquidens (assembly GCF_003676395.1). Lineage (NCBI taxonomy): Eukaryota > Metazoa > Chordata > Mammalia > Artiodactyla > Delphinidae > Aethalodelphis > Aethalodelphis obliquidens. The sequence goes on along the minus strand of NW_020837946.1, from coordinate 28,191,238 downwards.
ATTTATCTTAGACCTCTTTCTTTGTCGACCCTGTTCATTTTTTTTCCTCTTGCATTTTTAATAGTAAAGGCTCATTGAGGAAGTTCAATGATGGGAGGGGAAGCAAGAATATCCTATAAGCCTAATTAAAAATTTAAAAAAATAGTTATTTTGGAATCCAAGTTTAGAAATGCTTTTAAAACTGTGTTTAAATATCTATAACATAAAACTGACCATTTTAACCATTTTTTGGTGTACAGTTCAGTGACATTAAGTCCTGAACAATCATTGCACAATCATTACCACCATCCATCTCCAGAACTTTTTCATTTTCCACTGAACTCTGCACCCAGGAAACACCATCTCCCCATTCCTTCCTCTTCAGCCCCTGGCAACCACTATTCTACTTACTGTCTCTATGAATCTGACTACTCTAGTGCCTCATATAAGTGGAATCATACAATAGATGCCCTCTTGTGTCTTATTGCACTTAGCATCGCGTCTTCAAGCTTCATCCAAGTTGTAGCGTGTGATAGAATTTCCTTCTTTTTAAAGGCTGAATATAGAGCCCATTGTATGTTTGTGTATTTTGTTTACCTGTTCATCTGTTGACAGACGCTTGGGGTGTTTGTACCTTTTGGCTGTTGGTAACAATGCTGCCATGAACACGGGTGTGCGGATTTGTTTGAGTCCCTGTTTTAAATTCTTTGGGGTAAATACCCGGAGGTGGAATTGCTGGATCATATGATGATTCTTATGTTAACTCATTCATTTTAAATACTACGTAATCTTCCACTGTATATTTCATGTGTTTACCGGCAATTTAGGTTCTCTTTTCTGTAAATTGCCCATTCTCTGGTATGATTTTAGTGGGATTTTAGACAATACTTATATAATCTGGATAATCTTTCTTTTATCTGTTGTATATATGGCAAGTCATACACGTTGAAAAATAAGTTTCTACATCATTCCAGATCCAAGACCTTGTCCTTATCTCTTTGATTATTTAAGGAACAATTATTGGTGAGTTTTTATTATTATAAAAATAAAAGCGCACAGACAGGCAGCCATCTGTATGCAGCACAGGGCCTGCCTCATAGTGGGTGCTCCATAAATATTTGCTGAATGACTGAATTACCTTTGACAGCCCATGGTTTCATTAGTGTTTCTTTTTTAGAACCGACTATGATCAGGTAAGTCCAGAAACTAAACTAAATTCTTCCTGATACCTCACAGCACAGTTTTCCCTAAGTTTAACCTGGTTGACCAGTCTCAGAAAAAAAAAAATTAAGCCAAATTGCTCTGAAAATAGTAGGTAATTCAAGTTTCTGCTATTTGAATAGCACTCCAGGGAAACTGTACTGCAACGGGTTTTGTCAAAATGAGAATAGTTAGTGATCAAATAACTCATAGACTAGAAAAAACAGTAGAAAAGGTACAGTGGTTCTTAATTCAGTCTTCCTACCTCTTCTCCAGGAAAGATAATGTCAATAGTAATTATAGGCTTCTTTTCTTTCTTTCTTTCTTTCTTTCTTTCTTTCTTTCTTTCTTTCTTTCTTTCTTTCTTTCTTTCTTTCTTCCTTCCTTCCTTCCTTCCTTCCTTCCTTCCTTCCTTCCTTCCTTTCTTTTCCTTTCTTTTCTTTCTTTCTGTCTCTCTCCCTTCCTTCCTTCCTTTCTTTTTCTTTCTTTCTTTCTTTTTTCTTTCTTTTTCTTTCTTTCTTCCTTTCTTCCTCTTTCTTTCTTTCTTTCTTTCTTTCTTTCTTTCTTTCTTTCTTTCTTTCTTTCTTTCTTTCTTTCTTTCTTTCTCTCTTTCTCTCTCTCCCTTCCTTCCTTCCTTCCTTTCTTTTTTTCTTTCTTTCTTTTTTCTTTCTTTTTCTTTCCTTCTTCCTTTCTTTCTTTTTAGTAATTATAGGTTTAATGTGTATGCAATAATTTGTATATCTGTTATTTAATCTTACTTAGTCTTCATCATAATCCTGCAAGGGAACCTTTATCATCCCATTTGACAGATGGGGAGGGCTGAGGATGACTAAGTCACTTGCTGGAGGTCACACAGCTCATGGTAAAGAGCAGAGTTGGGAATTCATCCCTATCCCTTCTGTGGCAGGCACTGCAATCTTTTTTGACTGTTATCCTACTCTGTGTTCATGGTTCCCCAACACCAGATCAGGGTTACTAACAGGAACCGTGGCCAGGAGTGGGTGGCTTTGCCTGTGCATGTGTGTAGAAGGGGAGCAGGAAGGAATCATGGTTTTGTTCAGAGTCCCAGGGCTGTGTCCCAGGGTGTGGGGAGGCAGGTTGGATTGACTGATTGTCCTTGAACCTCAGGTGTTTACAGCTTCACTGGTCGAGCCCCTCCTCCTCCTGGGACCGCTTCCCTGAGGTGCTGCCAGGTCCTGGGGCTGGAGGAGGTTCCTAAGGCCAGCGTGATGGCTCCAATGTGTCATCTCTTGGGGATGACTCTGCTTATCTCCTCCTGGGATGCTGCCTCTTGACTGTGGCCCACAGAAATCTCTGCCTTTTCTGACTACACTGGGAGTTTGCAGCTCATAACTTAACACAGACTTATATTCCTGTATTGCTCTCTAAACTTTGTTCCTCGTCATACCAGACAAATAGTGGGGGTCAGAGGCCTGGGTTACATTGTTTTGTACACAACTCCCTTTAAATAGAGCTGTAGAGCCAAATATGGACGATAAAGTATATTTTTAGTGGATCATTTCAGAGCCTCTGTAACCTTAGAGTCGGCTGAGAATAATTAGCATGAACAACTGTCCTCAGGAGAAGAAAGATGCGGACGAACTCTTCAAACTGAATTTTGTATTTCTGGGAAGAACACGATATATCTGTTTTTAAGTGCAATCAGCAGAACTTTAAGAGGAAAGGTCCCACAGTATCAGCTATCATTTTCCCCATTCTCATCCTAACTTCCCACTCTTAGGTGTAGCTAATTTTCTAGAAACGTCTATTCTAGGGCCTGTGAAAATAGGGAGTGCCCCTAGGGAACCCAGAGGCCGTGGTGGTGGAGGTGGTGGCAGTAAAGTTGAGGGGAAGGAGCCATATTTTACTTGGGGGCCTGAACGTTAATCTGTCCTTTTGATGATATTTTTTTTTAATTGAAGTATAGTTGATTTATAGTATTATATTCGTTTCAGGTATACAACATAGTGATTCAATATCTTTATACATTACAAAGTTATTATAATATTATTGAGTGTACTTTCTATGCTGTACATCATATTCCTGTGACATTTATTTTGTAACTAGTAGTTTGTACCTCTTAATCCCCTTCACCTATTTTGCCCATCCCACTGGCCCCCTTGATGATAATAATCTAAAATAGCATTTGAAATTATGACCCAAATCCTATAGGGGTTTCCTCTTTTCTGCAAGTTTGTGGATCAATTTTTTTTTTTTATAAATTTTTACTTATTTATTTTTGGCTGTGTTGGGTCTTTGTTGCTGTGCAAGGGCTTCTCATTGCGGTTGCTTCTTGTTGCCGAGCACGGGCTCTAGAGTGCAGGCTCAGTAGTTGTGGCGCACAGACTTTGTTGCTCTGCGGCTTGTGGGATCTTCCCGGACCAGGGCTCGAGCCTGTGTCCCCTGCACTAGCAGGCAGGTTTTTAGCCACTGCGCCACCAGGGAAGCTCTATGGATCATTTTTAAATACAAAGAAGCCAAGGGGCTCACTCTTCTGTGACTTACCTGTGCTGTCCTGAATCTCGGCCATCTAGATCTGTTGTGCGTTCTACTACTCACCCGGCTGCTCTCATCTTTGAAATTGGCCCCAGGTGATCTACGGTTACCTGTATGGGCTACAGAAGTTCTCGCTGAAAGAAGCAATGCGCCTTGCAAATGGAATCCTCTCCCTCTCTCTTTGCTTCACTCAGAGTCTTTTACAACCCAGCATCCAGAACCTGAAGACCCTGTGAAGAGCCATAATTAGTGTGAATAGGAATCTTTGACAGCTTCGGAGAAAAGGAATGTAGACTAGTCTTCTTGCCCTTGGCATCCAAAGTAGAAACCCTTGACTCCAACAGGTACTTCCCTCCCAGGTGTGGAAGGCTCTTTGTTCTCATTTCCCAGGTAAAACCAGGTGTGTCTACAACAGGGAGCCCCAAACTGTGGTCGTCAACAGAATGTGTATGGACAGGGGTTGCTGGTTTCAATCAAGGAAGCCAGAAATGACTGGTTTCCCTGTCATGGAAAACCTTTCTCATCAGGAGGTGCTCCAAGGCTTGTGATTTGCACAGATGTGTTTCTGAAACAGCAAGGTTTGTGAGCAGACTTGCTCCCTGGTCTGTGGCAAGGACCAGTAACATCATGGAGGGTTGCGCTGTCCAATGTGGGAGCTTCATTGTGGCTATGAACATTTAAATGAGTTAAAGGGAAATAAAATTCAACATTCAGGCTGTCAGTTGCATTAGCTATGAGGTTACACATGCTCAGTGGCTTCTGTACTGGACATTTCCGTCACTGTAAAAAGTTCTATTGGACAGCAACACTCTAAGGCTCACCACTTAACAGAGGCCACTTTACTGGTCCCAGACAGTGGTGACCTGCACTGTGGCCCTGAGGGACCCAAGTGAGGCTAAGTGAGGATATAGAGTCGCAGTAAATGTGCACGCAGAGCACAGGTATGGTCATTGGAGTGAAAGCTTAATGATTCTTTCAATAAACATTTCTTAAATATAACACTTGATTCAATGTCACTCAAAGGAGCATCAGACATCCTGGTACTTGTGCAAGACACCATTTCTGTCATCTTGGTGTTCCTAACCTATAAGGTGAAGCAGGAAATAAATAAGAATAAGCTGCGATAAACTGAAAAGTGGACAAGTGCAAAGAGGCATTATTTTCTTTGGACAGCGGAATTCGGGAAAATTCTCAGAGAAGGGGACACGCAGCACAGTTTGATGGGTGACAAAAAGCTTGGCAAATAGACAAGGAGAATTTTCCAAATAGAAGGAACTGGAGAACTGTAAGAAGTTTGCTGGCAGGGGAATGTGAAGGGGGATGAAGGAGAGAAGTACGACCAGTTGCCGCAATTTTGGGGCCTGCTGCAAAATGAACATGCGAGGTCCTCCTTAAAAAATTCTTCAGAATTTCAGGACAGCAACAGCCGAGCATTAAATCCGTAATAGGCCCATGCAAAAGCACAGCTAACGAGCCTACGAGGCCATCTGATGGCAGGAGATGGGGTTAAAGGGAAGGGCAGGACCATACCATCAAGGGCTTCTGGGTCGGTTTGGTGTTTGGACTGTGTCCTGAAGGCAACTGAGAGCCTTAGGAGATTTTTAAGTGGGGCTGAGGCAAGATCAGGCTTGCATTTGACAAAGACCATGTGGGGGGCAGCACTGAAGGGCTTGGAGGGAAGGCTGGTTAAGAAGCGATTGAAATGGCCTGGAGAGAGAGGAGGAGATGGGAGAAGTGACAGCAGACAGAGGAAGCGACAGTGGGACAGAGAGGAGACAGGACTCTGAAAGATGTGTGGGCGGTGAACTTGATGGCAGGACGTCAGGCTTGAAGTCTCGTTTGCTGTGGCCACGGCTGGGCTGTCCTCCACTATGATCTCGGGTGCCGCCTTCTTTGCAGGTTCTGGAGTCTTTGGGTTCCCATGACCCCTCCCAGAGCAAAAGGCTGAGGGTGGAGGAGAGTGGGAGGTACCAATGTTGCCCCCCAAGTCCCTCACCAAGAACGCTTTCGGGACGCTTCCCTGTTTGCCACATGAGGCAGACGTTGCCTTAACCCAAATCTGGGGAGAATCAAATCCATCCTGCCTCTCTACTCCAGTCCCAGAGACCCAGCCTTTAGCAGAAACTCAATCAGCATTGTTTCAATACCGCCTCCCTTGGATTTGCATTTCCTGACTTGGGTGTTTGTGACATTCCAGGGGCCATTATCAGAGGGTTTCACTCTTTATTTCCTGATAGAATCAGGACACGTTCTTTTTTGGGGGTTGGAGGTGGGGCGGAGAGAGCCAGTGTGTAACAAGGCATCCACCAAGAGCGGGCACAGTCCCACAGCACAGCACGGAGGGAATGAAAAATGAACCCCTTCAGTGGCCTCCTGACCGCAGACAACATGGAAGGAAGCCGGTGTGTATTCAGTGCCAGGCGGTGTGTGCCAGGGCTCCTCCCTTTTCATAGGCTGTCTCTTCTCATCCTCATGACAATGCCTGAAGGTGAGCACGGGGGCCCCGCTTTTGCACATGAACACCCAGCGGTCATTGGCAGGATGTGGATTAGAACTGTGGTCTTCACACTGCCGGATGCCCACCCCCATCCCTCCTGTCTCAGCGAACACCTGGGAACAGCCCCCAGTTTCCTTCGCTTCTAGTTGACAGGTGGAAAAACAAAACAGAGGAGGCACAACACTGAGCCGGTCCTGGGTAGAGTCTGGGTAAATTGTTTCTAAGGTGAGGGTGATTTTATGTAAACCTTGCATGGAATGGATGTCTCCGTTAATTAGCTTATTTGTAAAAAAGCAAACAACCAAAAACTGGGAGTCTGGTCTGACTCAGAGAGAGGGAAGAGGGAGGCATATTTAATGCATTTGAAGGGAAATATAAACCCCAAGTAGCAGCATGAAGTTGGCACAAGTTATGAACTGGCTGCATTGGGCTGGGTGTTTCCAAGAAAAATTTTAGAAACAACAACACAGGAATATCCTTGTTCGGTGGCAAGTCTGACATGGTGAGTCTTGGCACTTTTTAGAAATTGGAGGGTGTGGAGAGGCAGGGGGGAGGAGAGAGAGACTAGCCTAACTTCAGGGTGGCTTCTGGGCTCAGAGAGCATCCCTTGTACCTGGAATTCTAACAAGCCGGAAACGCATCAATTTGGGGGGGATCAGTGTGGAGGAGAAGAGTGAAAACCCGGGGAGCTGTGTTTCCAGTTCGAGAGCTATCTGATGCATGCTCCAAATGAAGACCAGCTCAGAAGCCAAAGCTGCTTTTCCAGGCTGGTCCCACGTTTAAACTGGGATATTAATTTTACAAGCGGGAAAAAGCTCTCCTGGACACCAAAGTGTGGCTGACAGAAAAAGTCCACAACCCGTAGGCTCTGGATGAAAGGGCTGGGCCTCTGGGGGCATCTTCCGGGCCGCAAAAAGGGCCAGGCTGCTCGAAGGGTACTTGAAACAAATAAAACAGTGACTCTAAAACACACCCATATGTCATGTTCTTCCAGAAAAATACCCTCTGTAATTAGTTACAAGCTTTAGAGAATAAAACCAATTTACCTGTCAAAGAGAAAGGCCGATTCCCCCCCAGCCCGAACCGCTGGGGGCCAACGTGGCTCCAGGCCCCTTCCCTCCCGACGGCTGCACCTTTCTCCTCCCACTTTCTTGATTTGTGAAGACTGGAAAAAAAAAAAGAAAAGTTGGGAAAATCCTCTAAAGACACACAGTGTTCCAAGCACAGTCAGACCACTAATTACTCTTAAGCCAGAGCCCCTTTTTGTGTTCTGAGGGGGGCTTCAGTGAGTAGCGACCACTTGGGTCTTTTCATGAGTTCGGGCTAACTCCTGAATGGCAGATTTTTTTTTCTTCTCCTTTTCAACCTTTGCTTTTGCCGCCTGCCTCCTTTTCCTCATCCTCATCTTTACCTTCTTTTTTTCCTTTCTTGTCGTCTTTTTATTTTTCTCTGCTTTTTTTCTTTCTCTGTTTTTTCATTTTTCTTCTGGTGTTGTGTTTTAAGTCTCTAAATGAAACTTGACTGCCCCCATGGCCGGCTGGAGAAGCACAAAGGCCTCCCATTCCACTGGCTACAGTAACGCCATTGTGTGTCCTAACAATGCACTAATTGGTAGTGACAATTGTGGAGCTGGGGAGGAAGAGGGGGGCCGCTGAAATAAAGGGAGAGGAGGGGGACGGGAGGCCCAGGTTCCCGATGGAGAGGGGGATAGACCCACAGAGGCGGCGCCGTGCTGGGGTTTGTGCTGGGCTTTCTAAATTAATAATAAAAACAAAGTGGAAAACAATTATTTTGGAAAAAAAACATAGACTTTGCCGCAGACAACTTCAGGGTCCTGGGCGGGGAGCTTGAATCAGCCGACTTGCACAACCAACATTCCTGTGTTTCTGCAAATCGATGCAAAAGTGGGAGAGGCTGGTGAGAAAAGGCTCTGAGGGAAACTCCAGACAGGATGGCTGAGAGGCAGGTGCATGATGAAGTCCTCTGTTCGACCACATTTCTCAAGGAGGGGAAGCCAGAAGGGGAGAAGGCTTACATTTGCTGGCTGGTGGATTAGACTGTCACAAAGTCCAGGAGCTGCAGAAGGCGATTCTGATGTTTAAAATTGTCCAGAAGGGGAGCTGGGCAGGATGGTAGACAAGGACAAAATGATAGCCAGATAGGGCTGCTGGGCCCCCAGGCTCCATCTGCTGGAGATGCCCCCCAAACCCTCAGAACCCTAGTCACCTGGAACCAGCAGGAGCCTCAGGGCCACCTGGTGCCAGCCGGCACCCCAGCTTTGCACAGAATGACTCCCCTTCCCAGACCAACCTCCAAGGGGCCCTCTCCCCAGAAGCTTTTCCTGGCCTGGTGAGATTGGCCCACATCCTGCCCGTGCTCTCCCTCTGCACCCTGAAAGGAATGAGACTCTCTTCCTGTGTGCCAGGCCCGGTGCTAAGTGCCCTGTCCGCACTAATTCACTGAAGTCTCACAACAGCTACATAACCTGATGACTATGATTATCCCCAGAGAGAAGGAGGTAACAACGTGCCCAAGGTCACCGAGCATCAAAGCCAAGGAGCCAGGAATCTAGCAGTTGCCACAACAGAGCTGGTTAACGTCGCCCTCTTGGCTTCTGTGCTCACCTCTCTCTGTTCACTCTCCATTTCGGGGCAGGGCTGGAGGGAGGGGGAAGGCTGTGCCCCTGCAACTCCAGCATCTAACGGAGCACTTGGCCTGTGGGAGGCCTCCCCAAAGATCTGCTGACTGAAGGGGGAGGCAGGGAGTGCTGGATTATTAGCAGACATCCTCTGTGTCCTCCTGGGTCTCAGATTTCGGCCTGCATTAGAATCCCACGCCCCCATAGTTAAAATATAGGTCTCCCCTCTCTCCCCCCCATCCCCCGGTCGTGAATGAACTGAGAATGTGCACTTGTAACACATTCCCTGCTGATGCTGGTCTGGGGACCACAGTTTGAGAGGGGCTGCTCCAGTTCTAGCATAATGTGCACACTGCACCGGGGATTCCATTCCTGCCATTATCTCTGGGATTTTTGTTGTTGTTGTTTGTTTGTTTTTGTGGTCTGAGATCAGACATTTTATTAAGGAGAAATTAAAGTTGAAAAGTTTTGACCATAATGATAGAGAATCTTAGGTTCCTTCCTGCTTTAAATAATAATCTTGATTAAGATTTGATTAAACAGATTTGATTAAACAGCCATTTATAGCTGATGGAAAAAAGATGCTCAGTGATGTGCCCAACTAGCACCTCTGCAAACAATGACATGTTTTAGAAAATATCTGGGCAGAGTCTTTTATTTGGGAAGACTCTCTTGGAGAGCCTTTTCTCTCATACGTTTTGGTGCCTCTTAATTTTATGTCATGAATATCACATGCTTTAAAGTGAAATACTCATCCAGTGGAAGAACTGAATAAAGAACATTTTAATTCTAAAGTCTTTTTGGTGAGGGCATCTCGCGGGATGGGAGAGAAATTGAGGAACCCGCCCCTGAGGACCAGGCTGTTGGCTCAGGAGCTAATGCCTTTGGCTCCAACGTGGTGCCAGAGAACAGACGGGACCCTCTGCATGGGGGGCACCTGCCATCCTTGCACATAAAGGGTTCTGTCTTTACTCAGTTCTGTAGAGACCAACCCTGTTTCTTGAGCCGGTCCTTTCAATTAGTCAGGTGTTCAGCAACCATTGACAAGTCACTATCGTCACGTTGGGGGCACAGCACACTCCTGAAGTAGCCCCTCTCCTCAATTAAAGAAAACTTTTCTCCCAGCCTTGGTACAGCTTTCTGAATACAGAGGCCGGGGATGATGCACCTGGAAGGACTCACTCTTGTGTGTTCCCGCTGCAGCTTCTGTTGGCTGCATTGGGCCAGCATGAATGGTGCAGGGGGTACTGTCCTCTCAAGGGGACTGGGAAGGAGAAAGGGAAGCTGGGGAGGCAACCACAGCGCTTTACAGTGTATCAAACCTTCAGGAGGGGTACCTCGTATTCTTATTTTATAAAATCTTTACTGTCAGAACAAACAAAACAAAAAAAGATATTTAGGGGACAATGAGATAAATTTGATATGGAGCTGAGCATCAGATGATAACAAGAAATTATTGTTACTTTTGTTCAGTGTGTAATGACATTGTGACTATGGAGAAAAAATAAGCCTCTTTTTTAGATGCATGCTAAAGCACATCAGCATAATGTGTCATTATGTCTGTGATTTGCTCTGTGATATTTTCTCAGAAAAAGTAAATGAGGGACTTCCCTGGTGGTGCAGTGGTTAAGAATCCGCCTGCTAATGCAGGGGACACGGGTCTGATCCCTGGTCGGAGAAGATCCCACATACCGCAGAGCAGTTAAGCCCATGCCCCACAACTACTGAAGCCCACGTGCTCTAGGGCCCAGGTGCCACAACTACTGAGCCTGCATGCTGCAACTACTGAAGGCCGTGGGCCTAGATCTGGTGCTCCACATTAAAAGAAGCCACTGCTAACTTCCCTGGTGGTGCAGTGGTTAAGAATCCGCCTGCCAATGCAGGGCACACAGGTTAGAGCCCTGGCCTGGGAAGATCCCACATGCTGTGGAGCAACTAAGCCCATGCGCCACAACTACTAAGCCCATGTGCCACAGCTACTGAAGCCTGCGCGCCTAGAGCCCGTGCTCCGCAACAAGAGAATCCACCGCAGTGAGAAACCCGCGCACCGCAATGAAGAGTAGCCCCCGCTCACCGCAACTAAAGAAAGTCCGCGCGCAGCAACAAGCAACCAAAAAAAAAAAAAAAAGGTAAAAGAGAAACAAGAGTAGGTGGAACAAACAAGGCAAAATCTAATACTTTTTTATTTTTGAAAATGTTTATTTTTGTCTTCGAAAATCCTCATTTAGAAACGCCCCGTGGTGGGCTGCTCATGAGCTGACTATTGTGCCAGGGCTACAGGTTTGGGAGCAATTTGGGCAGGGCTAGTTTCCAGGGCTTTTTGGCTGTCGGACCACATGTTGACACACATTCGCTATAAGCATTGGCACTTGGCAAAGTGTATCAGCTGGTGCCTGACTTCTGCTTTCCCCCTTCCCCTTGGTGTGGAATTGAACTTGCATGAGCGGGAGGTACTTCCTGAGACGTCTGTCATCAGGTGTCTCTTCTGGGCACTGGGGCTGCCGGTGGCTGTTTCCTCAGTTGCCTCACTCCTGGGAGCAGTGAGGAAGCCATCTGGGGAGCTTGACCCAGTTTAGAATTCACATTCACTTCCCTGCCTATGCAATTGGAATTTATTTCCTCTGCAAAAGGCTTGAATCTCAGAGCAAAATACCTCCAGCTGGGCTTGAGTATGCGTGCAGTGATCCTAATGGAGAAAGATTCTGGTTTATTTTCATAACAGCGTGCACCTTGCTGTATCCTTGGAACCTGACATTATTAAGAGTGTGTCATCACAATACAGCGCGGGAGCTAAGGCAATTTGGATGTCCTTGGGCCCAAAATTAATATGTACTTTGTATAGTCTTGTAATTTGGAAGGCAATTTTCCATAACACAGTGAGAGATGTTCCTTATACATTTGAGATAATTTAGCTCAATGTTCATTTGAAAAAATGATGGTGCTAATAGCAGCTCTTCAGCTTCAGAACAACAGACCATCCTGGGAGAGCACAGAAGCCACTGAAAGTGATTCTCATATCAGGCTGTCTGGGAGGGACTGGATAAAAGCTGGAGGAATTTCTCCCAGACCAACAGCTGCCTGAGATTGTATGGCAGGATCTGAAATATTGTATGAACCCATGAACTCTAGCTGATTGGCTTAAAACCAATAGCTCTTAATGGAGGAATCTGAAATAGAGGTGGGAGAATTATGAATTTCCCAATCGTCCAGGTAAATTGTAAGTCATTGCACATAAATCAGAATTTCTGTATGATCAGCTATGAGAACAATTTTTTCTTCCTGCTAGACATTTCTGTCAAAGCTATGAAGGAATAGATGCAAACAGGGGAGAATACATGAATCTGTTGCAGGTGCTTTGCCTTGATCTTCCTGAGTACTATATACCAGGGGCCATTGTTCTCCTGGGGAAGGAATCCTCTACCCCAATCAGAATCCAATACAATAATAAAAATACACTTTAAACACCTACCCCCGTCAAGTCAGGAATGTAGTTGTTTTTTTTTTTTGCGGTACGCGGGCCTCTCACTGTTGCGGCCTCTCCCGCTGCGGAGCACGGGCTCCGGACGCGCAGGCTCAGCAGCCATGGCTCACGGGCCCAGCCGCTCCGCGGCATGTGGGATCCTCCCGGACCGGGGCACGAATCCGCGTCCCCTGCATCGGCAGGCGGACTCTCAACCACTGAGCCACCAGGGAAGTTCAGGAATGTAGTTTTTAATGTTGCAGCTTTAGAAAAAGTCCCTGGTTCATTTCCAGTTGCCTTCCTGCCCCTTGGCAACACTACGTTCCTACAATGATTCTCAATAAAGTCTTTGCTGTGGGTGTTCCCCTGTGGTAAGCATTGTGGGAATGGAGAAGATCACGTCTTTTATAAGACTGAACCATTTGTACAAGTGTTCCATCAGTGAGGAATACTTGTTATCATCAAAGTTATTGATTTCATAAAAGGAGGAGAGGGTGAGAACTAAGTTTCCATTCACCTGTAACTGGCAGGTGAGGTTGAAGGTCATTAGTTCAATAGATGCCTTGATTCAGAATGATTCTGGTTCATTTTAAAGTCTAGTTCTTCCACGGAACCAAGGCAAATATGAACACAGCTCAAGAGTTCCTGAATTTCCCAGGCCTTTCTGGGCAAGAAGCACCCAGTGATTTTCCATTTTAAACACCACTATCCAGAGGGATGAGGTTCATGTTAGTTGGATGGGCCTGACCTGGGAGCAGACTGTCACATGCATACATCTGAGGACAATTGCAGCATAACCAGGAGGAATGAACAAATGAAAGGGAGGGTACAAGGCTCTCTTTGTAGTCTAGCTTAGTCACCTGTGGCCATGACTCGGTCACTTCTATTCACCCGGCTGTCTGGCAATGGTATATACTGGATAAATAGACACTAACCACACCCCGGAAGAAAATGAAGGGGGTATAAAGTTAAAGTTTTATGAAAACAATGTCAATCCACGAGCAGCAGCTTCCAAAGTACTGTTCTCTGTCTGCCAGGAGGGCCGGAGGGCAGCTAAGACCGATCAGTCCCTCTACATCCCTCTGACATCCTTCCCACAGTGGACCACCTGTATGCTAAGCAAATGTATATTTCATTCAATGAAGCAACTTGCTTCATTCAGTCTAGTGGTTTTTAACTTTCAGAATGCATGGGACTCACCCAGGGAGCTTTTTTTTTTTTTTTGCGGTACACGGGCCTCTCACTGTTGTGGCCTTTCCTGTTGCGGAGCACAGGCTCCGGACGCGCAGGTTCAGCGGCCATGGCTCACGGGCCCAGCCGCTCCGTGGCATGTGGGATCTTCCCGGACTGGGGCACAAACCCGTGTCCCCTGCATCGGCAGGCAGACTCTCAACCACTGCGCCACCAGGGAAGCCCCCAGGGAGCTTTTAAAAATAGAAATACTCAGGCCCATCCAGAGAGATTCTGAGTCAATTGTCTGTGATGGGGTCCTGACGTTTTGCTTGTGTTTTTGTGCTTCTGTTGTGGGAACCACTGATTAAAGCCATCATCAAAGGACAGGATGGGGGAAACAATTAAGGGAGATTCAAATCACCATCTCCTGAGCGGGGGAGAGAGAGGAACAAAATGGTGTCTCTTTCCACCCTCTGGAAATGTCTCCTTTTGATAATGTGAAAGCTTCCTGCAGTCATCCAGCCACTCAGGTTTACCGCCACTGGGGGGAAGCTAACCCGTCCCGTGAATCAGATGAATAGGGGCTCTGGCTACATCGTGTCTAGTTTGGTTCAGTGAAACATTAACTCTTTCCTTTTTATTGTGGATTGTGGCAGGTTTCTTGTGAAGATGAGGTCCAGTTGTTCCTTGGACTGAATGGGCATGAGCCCCACTTGGTTTCCTGAGGGTGGAGGAGGGGCAGCTGGGCATGAACTTGTCTAGGTGTGTCTTAGAGACTGAGGCTCAGAGTCCACCTGTGGTAAATGTTTAACCAGAAGCACCTTTTCTGCTCTCTTCAATGTCTTTCTTTGAACAAGTGAGTTTAAATGGTGCTTTTGAAAGGTTCCAGGTGGACGGTTGTGCCCGCAGCCTTTTGGTGGCAGGGTGAGGCCAGCCCCGGGAAGGTAGTGCAGATATTTCCAGTCACCTGTTAGTGCCCAGAGGGCTGCTGTCCTCACATAGACAACTTCTCTCTACTTTCACTCTTTGCTTTCAAAGTATGGTCTTCAGGAATGAACAGTGGCCTTGCCTAATGGCCTACTGCCTCGCATTTGTCCCTCCTGATTTGGAGAGCACAGTGGCGAGAGGAAACCCGGGCAAGAAGGCCTGGGGAAGAGCTGTGGCAGACGCTCCATGTGGGATCTTGGGCGGCTTTGTCTCAGACCTGAAAGAAATCATGGCCTGATTCGGCAAATGAGGCCTGTAACACTACATCTGCAACTTTTTAAAAGTTATACTATATTTTTCATGAGCATAGGAAGGGCTGATGAGAATATTGAGGTTGAAGAATTCAGAAAAAAACCAAAGTCTATCTGCAAGATTAATATTAAGAGCTATAATATACCTAATTTTATATATTATATAACTAATATATAATATAATATATATATATATTATAGCTCTTAATCACTGAGCTGAATCACTTTGCTGTACACTTGAAACTGATACAACATTGCAAACCAACTATACTTCAATTTAAAAAAAGAAAAAAAAAATTAAGAGCTATTTTAAAGTCCCCGGTAGCTCACTTTCAATAAAGCTCAAATCTTGACTTTGAATTAACATCCAGGGCTCATCTTGGGCTTTCACCATCCCCGCAAAAAACAGCATTTTAATAAGTTGTTATGAGAAGAGAAAGCACTTTCTGCATTGTTTATTGAGAGAGGGAGAACTTTATACATTAGGAACTGGTGCACTTAAATTGTATGACAGATGACCATAAAAACTAGGGGTCTTGTCCACAACACAGCTTCATTTTATATTATTACAGTTACTGATATTTAGAAAATGATGTAAACAAAATATGGATAAGTTATGCCAAAACAAAAGGCAATAAAATCCAGAAAACAGAAACAACACATATATAAGTTACCACATTAGATATCACAAATAGCTCAACACAGAGTGACATAGTAATAGCCCAAACCTCCAATTTTAGACAGTTCTGTACGGCATGAACAGAAATAAGGGAAAATGACACTGATCTGACCCAGGAGCGTTAAGAACAAGTTGTGCAGAAGTCTTCTGCACCCCACGTTCAATACTTGTCATTTGCAACCTACACATTTTCCCTCCTTTTACTGTTCCCTAAAGACAGGTTTTTTTTCCTTAAATGTTCTAAGGTAGGTTCTTCACAATAAGATCCTGATAGGTGTCCAAAATTAGAACGTCAGCCTCCAGTGGCGAAAGCCTAATTTAACAGCTTGGTGGACTGCCCATGCCACACAGAAATGCTTTCACCACAATTCTTCCAAGAGGCTTCTCACTCTCCACGTGGAAAACAGGTGGCAAAATTAAAAAAAAACATACAGTAAAGGAAAAGAAAATCCTTGTGTTTGTGTAATTTTTTCATCTGAAAAAGGCTAAGTTCACTGACTTTACAGATTTGAATCTGAATAACTGGTTTAATTTCTCTACCCATTGGCCTTGGTAACGTTGTGACATTCCCCTGAGTTTGGTTAATGAAAAGCAAAAGCAAACAAAAAGAGTGATTCGAAAAACAGCGTAAAACATTATGTGGTTGTACCTTTTGTATTTCCTGGTAAGTGTCAATGGCTCCAAGTAGCATTTCCACCAGTCTGATTTGACAATGGGTTTCCGACAGGAATCCTTGTACTCGTGGGGATAAGGCACCAGGTTAAATGAAGGTGAAAGGTCTGACATGCTTAAGGAACATGCAGGCTCCGAGCTTGCCTGTATACAGAGCAGCCAGCAGGGGAGAAGCAAAGTGATCCGTATTGAGGCAAAGGGTCCTGCAGGCCTCTAATGGGTCAGATAGTCTAGACTAGAAACACTAGGCAGTACTGTAAGGCACTCCTACGGGGAAAAGAATCGAATGCAACGGCCAACATGAGAAGGAGCCACAGGACCCAGTGGTCCACCAGCCAGTTTACCAGCCAAGAGGCCTGAATCTGGGCTCAGGACTGGGGCAAGGAAGATCAAGGGAAGGGGAGAGAGGCTGGGCTGCAGCTCTATGGCCTAGGCGGGAATCTTGCTGTGCTAAGAGTTGCTGCAAGCGCCTGAATCTTCTACCTGGGTAACAACTGGCTTCATTCCAGACCTTTCTAACAAGATGGTGTCTCTTTCCACTGGGAGGAACCAAAGCGAAACAGCAGCTCTTTTTTCACTTGAGGTTAACAGAGCCTTCCATCACATTGGAGGCCACTGTAGGGGGGAGAGAGCCCTATCGCGTGATCGCTTGGAGCTCATTTAAGATAAAAGCCCTGACAACTGTGGGTGTGCTTGGGAGGGTGTTCCACACTTTTCTTTTGACTTTAATCTGGAGTTTGACGATGACTTGGGGTGCTGGGACTTAACTGTCGAGACACTGTCCCACATGGTAGAAATCACATTTGTCTGCTCAGATGAACTGAGCAGGGCTTGTTCGCCCATCACTGGGTTCAAGTAGTCGAGTCGGGCAGTTAGTTCTGCTAGGGTAGAGCTGAGGGTTAGAAGAACGGTGCAGGGTACACAGCACTCGGAGCTGTGTTGTTAATGCCCAGTTGGCAACAAGAACCAGGGAAAGGAAAATGGAGAGTGTTTCCGATGACTCAATTCAGGCCAATGAGGGCATGTTCACTTCTTTCAGTTTTGCCCCAATTCTCTGCTTTTTCACATTATCTTAGAGGAAGGATAGTAGTGAGGCAGAAAACTTAAGAAATAAGAGGGGAAACCGCACGCATCTCTCTTTACTGGAAGAAGTAAAAAAAAAAAAAAAAAAAAAAATATCACCTTTGTGTTGACTCCAGGCAGTATTAGAATCAGGAGTTGAAAGTTTACTTCACAATCCAGTTACTTCAACACAGATCAGTGAAGGTAAGGAAGTCTGCCCAAACACAAGAACTGCAGCATTGGCTTAACCCTAAATTAGGAGCAGAGCGTACCTCGGCTTCCTCAGATAATGCCTCTCTGCAGAAAACGTTACTAAACATTTGCGGCCTCTTGCAAGTCCTACCCTGATAGAGTAATTTACGTATGGCCTTTTCTGGCTAATGGGTAGAGAAGAAAGCCACCGGTTTGGAAGCCAAGCCTTTTCAGGAAGGTATGGGAAGAAACTATCCAGTGTCAATGTTCAGTGTGTACAGATGCAGAGACAAAAACAGAGGCCAGACCCCACGCAGGGGCACTCACTCCAGCTTAGCAAAGGCTGCCTACAGCAGCTAGAGCGGTGTGAACAGCTTGGCTCTCACCACAGCCGGAAGGAAATCATGGCCCAGTCCCTCAGTGGGAGTCTGAAGGACACCACTGGGTTGGTTGGAAACCACAAATCCCAAGTCCTAGAGATATTCCCTTTTCAGTAGAGGCCTATTCTAGAAGAATCCAAAAGCGATTGCCTTCTCAGCTAATCAAGTATTTAAGCTCCTAAAAAGACTACCCTTTAGCACAACAAACATGAAGATGACTATAAATCAGTCCCCTGAAAAGGTAATGAAGCAAAGGGGGAAGAGGAGAGTTTACATGGTTTTCATATAAAGAGCATTCAACTTCGAGAAGAGCCGACCTGGAGAGAACATGACTCCCATCCCAGTTGACTGCTTTTTAAGTACTTTGCGGCCTTCCTGCCGCGGTGCAAACTGAGGTCTATTTTAGGAACTGGCCTCTTTACTGCAGGGTGAGATGCCAACATTTCACCAGGGTTGGACTGTCTCACACATGAGTTCCTGGCACCGTGCGGAGGGATTTCCTCAAGTGATAGACCAGGGAATGGGCCTTTCAAGAGAAAAGAGGTTGCCCTGAGTCGGCTGCCAGCTCTAGGAGATTAATTGGCCATTTTCTCATGTGCTTTATGGGCAAGATATTTAATATGAGATGAAAAACGGACCATGAGGGAAAGCAGGTATTAGCCTGGTCTCAAGGAGGTGGTAATCCACAGATTTGCTTTTGTTTCAACAGTTTCTAAGCAGTGGAACAATTGCCTACAGTGCCCCAAGTAATTTCTTAGTGCTGAAAACAGTAAGGGCGTTCATGTGTGCTAAGGCGTTCTGGGCTGAAAACAGCAATTTTGAATTTTCGTGGCAGACCCAACTCCTAAGGCGGCTCTGCTCTGTCCTATTAGGTTTGGGTGGTGGTGGCTGAGCGTGTCATGTGGGCCTGCGGCCGGCACCGGCCAGGCTGTCAGGGCTCCACGAAGAGGAGAGAAAACAGAAGCAGCTGGGGTACGGTTCCAGGTCTGGGTAGCTGATGATGATAGCACATTTGTTTTTTCCCCCCCAACCTTTTCAAAATAAGCAGAAAATGATGTGGGTGGAAAGTTCTCCTTATGAGTTCACGGGGACTGCAAACATTCAGCAGCGCCTCTAAATGGGCCTGGTGAAAGCAGAAACCTTGAGAACAGATATCCAGAGTGTCACCCTGACTTTCGGCGGGTCTGGCCCTGGGTGCCTGTGAGATGGGACAGGAAATTCTGTACATACAGTGAATACGCTAGAAGGGGAGGAGACGGCCTTGCGCTTCAGGTTTCCCAAATGCAGTGTGCTGGGGACGGCCTCGCTGACAGTCGGAATCACAGATACATAAATGACGGCAAAGGCAGAAGTAAGCTAGAGTGACAGGGAGCTGCGGGGGAGGGAAAAAGGCACTGTGCCATCAGAGCACATCTGTTTTATAATAAGCAGGTCTATAATTCTCCTGTGAAAGATCATGTTCTGCTATCTTCACTGAGGCTGGAAAATATAAATACTGTATTTCACGAAAGGGAGGAGGAAAGGGGAGATGATCCAATTTGTTTGCCTGTTTGCCAAGTGCTTGAGATTTTCCACCCTTTTTCTTTTGTGTGCGACAGTCTCTATAAAGTGGAGCGGGGTGGGCGCTGGGGGGAGTCAACTTGTTTTTCTAAGAGTAAAATTCACCGTAAGGTGTCTCATGAATGGCGCCCTGGCCGTTTAACAAGTTTTCATGCCGTGGTTCTAGCTACTGTATAATCAGAAAATAAATGCATGCGTGGTGCTGAGCTATTACATTGAAATGTATGGCCTGAGGCCAAAGGAACTGGCATGGGTAGAGAGGCGAAATGCTCACACCCAGCAGTCTGCACAAAAGTGCGTCTGAAATGTCTCATCTCTAAACGGATGGAAGCATCATGAGTTGGGATCCGGAGGGAGCCGGGTGTGGTGGAAAGGAGCAGTGGGGTTAAATGTCCCGTGGACTTTGTGAGCCACTGATTCTCCAGATCCTACTAGCAGTGAAACTACTAAACCATGAAGGCATTGAAGGCATCTGCTCAGTGGAAATATACAGGATCTTCTCATACAGCCTATTGAGAATTGTTTCAATACAAGCTTATTTTTCTGTTCCGGAAAGAGTTAAGGTGGAAGGAATGGGAGCCACGATTTCCAGTGCCATCCTACCTGCCATTTGGGTCACAGTGACTGCTACGCTGGCTCTTAAAAGCGCACTGCAGAGGGAGAACATCCCCCCGCCAAATGCCTAAGCAACTCATTCTATTTCTTATTCCTATATTATCCTAGTACTTTTCATTTCAGTTTACGGTGGCAATCGCATATGTGTATATATAGTTATTTAAATCATATCAGATTTAATTCATTAATTGTATTTGTAGGTTTGGTATTTTCCTAATAGTCTAAAGTTGATATTTTAAAGTTCCAAGTTACTCTGATTTTTCAAGACAATTAAAAAATATGAAAGCAGAAGTAGTTACGTTGACAAATTAAAAGTCAAAATGAGAGGCCAATGAAAAACAATGAAAAATAAAGCACTCATAATGAATAGGTGGGAATCGCCTACACAGGATTCTGTGAAAAGAAATTGCAGACCATCTCTTGGAATGTCCGTACTCTACATCCGACCTCCTGGTCTATAGACTGATGTATTTAACAACAATCCTAGGCAATTTCCTCAGGCCAGCACCATTAAAAAATCATAACTGTCACTCATGAAACTCCTGGAAGACTGGTCTTAAGAGAGCCATGTTTCCAGCCTGGCAAATACCGTGGAGCGTCACATCACTGGGCGGGTGTCGGGATTCGTACCAGCAAACAGACCGACAACATGTAGGTTACTGAGGTCTTTTTTCAAGCAAAACCCTTTCTGAGATTAACTTCAGAACCAGCACCAGCTCCTCTAATAAATTAGGGACACATGCTTTCTGTCAGAGGGAGCTCGCACTCCTGATTTCCAAGCCATTCAGCTCAGCTGAGGTGATCTCTGCCTCTGCGAAGATACCGAGGTGAGAGCCAGGGACACAGGGTCCTGGAAGGATCCAGGAGTCATTGCTGTGTTTTAAAGATTTTCTTATGAAATATGATGATGGGTGCTTGCCTCAGTTACCTCATCCTTTGTGAAGGCTAAAAATAAATAAACAAAAATAACTCGAAGCACTGTTGCTCTGCAGGAAATGCTTTCTCCTGTGTCCTGTGTAATAAATGGCCCTTGAGAGCCGAAAAAAAATGTCTGAACTATGAAGCCTTGTGTGTAAAACACGTTTTGCTTGGGAGCAAGCAGCTGAAATTCATGGCTAAGTATAATTCAGCTATTGGTAATTTTTTGAGCCACAAAGCTCCATGGACCTTTAGGACAACGACTTATACAGAACATACGTACAGGACGTATAGGTATGTGTGTGTGTACATGTATAAATATATATCTACATCTAGCTGAGGGTGAGACGTACTCTTCTTCCAGAGGGGTCTAACTGGCTAGTTAGGAAGCCATTGGGACTGATGGATGGTTGAGAGGTCACTGCCCGGCCTTGGGCTCCCGCTGAGTCAGGTGTTCTGGTAGGACAGCTCAAACATGTTGCAAGCCTCCTCCAGGCTCTCGTCCATGTTCAGCCTCTGCCAGAAAGACTTCTGCTTCATCTGCAGCTCTCGACGGACACACCTTGGGCAGGGGACAGACTTTTCTTTGCATTCAGAGTGGAAAACGGCTCCACAGCTTTCACACCTGCAAAAGTCAACCACGGAGATGATGAGCAAGGTTGAAATGGGCAGGAGCCGGAAGTCCAGTGGCCTCTGTGCAGCTCGGGCCACAACCTTTTATTCCGGCTAGCCCTGCCCCTGGGAAGAGACATGACTCATAGAAATGGGCTCCTCCTTTTTCCAAAATGCTCAAGGTTGAATTTCACTGGAAAAACATACCTTTTTTTTTTTTTCTGATTAGAACTAGCATGGGTGAGGCTTCTGGCTTCTGGGTGGAGGGGAGTCAGCAGTCAGCTAGCAGTTTTGTGACCATGGTGATGACGAACTGAGCTCTAGAAGCTCCGTGTGTTAGCTCCCCCGAGAAAGAAGTGGGGGTAGTGACTGTAGGGTGAAGTGACAGAAAGTGAGTGAAGTACCCTGCCAACTGAAAACACGCCCAGCGCCGGTGACAGCCCCTGCGTTACAGCTGTGAAAATGTGACTCTCCACTTCCGCTAACAAGAGTCAAGTGGTTCCCTGTGACTCCCTGCCTTTGACACCGTGGAGAGGTAAAATGACACATTTTCATTTTCTGAACGATATCCTGTGGTTTGCTGCTCTTCTGAGTTTTTTTAAAAAATTAGGAAGCCCCTCAACCTTCAGAAATCTACTTGCATAACACAAGTAAAGCATGAGAGAGTGGGGAAGAGAATTTTTTTTTAAGAAAAAAACAACACACAGATATTGTAATTTATAGAGAGGAGACATTCCAGGTGGATGACTAGTTTGTTGTTTGGCTCGGTGGAAGCCTGTACAGGAGTCTAAATGGCTGTTTTTACTGCAAAGTCTTTAATAATGAGTAACTGACAAGCACAACTATAGCTGCTCCAGTGGGTGGCTTGCCAGTGTGGATTAAGTTCTCATCCTTCCACACATGAGTGACAACTGACTACAGCCTCATCCCGGGAGCCCAGGGAATTGGGCCCGCATGCTTTGTTCAACCAGCAATGTCGATGGAGGGTCCAGCACTGGACCAGTTTCAAAGATAGCTGTGAAGGAACCAGTCCTCAGGGCTCAGCCTTATCCCTCTTGCCTGGGTGTAGGATGGTCTTTGGGGCGCCATTCCCTGGCCTGCTACTTACTTACCACTCAGGACTCAGAAAATTTGATCAAAGGAGGATCTTCCCATCCACCCTCGTATCCAGGAGAGAAGGTAGTGACTTAGAGGGAGAGGGGCTGTATCTACCAGCTGAGAGATCAAAAGACAGAAGCTTCACTGCATCCAGCAGTCTCTACCCCCAGCTCAGATCTCTGGGCCAAATATAGCATAATAGCGGTTAGGAGAGCAGGCAGAGTGAGATGGCCTGATATCAATCCCACCTTCAAATCACTTTCTGCCTGTACGACTGCTATAGACTGAATTGTGTGCCCCCCAAATTCCTATGTTGAAGCCCTAACCTTCAGTGTCTCTGTATTTGGAGATGGGGTCCTCAGGAAGTAATTTAGATTCAATGAAACCATAAGGGTGAGCCCTGATCTGATAGGATTCCTGTCCTTACAAGAAGAGACAACAGAGAGCTCTCTCTTTCTCTTCCCCTGCGTGTACTCAGAGGAAAGGCTGTGTAAGGACCGAGGCAGGAAGGTGGCCGTGTGCAAGCCAGGAAGAGAGCTCTCGCCAGAAACCAAGCCCTGCTGAACCTTGATCTGGGACTTCCAGCCTCCAGAACTGTGAGAAGTAAATATCTGTTGTTTAAGCCACCCAGTCTGTGGTATTCTGTATGACAGCCTGAGCTAAGACAGTTACTTGAGCAAGTTACTTCACCTCCCTGAGCTTCAATTTCCTTATCTGCTAAGTTGGATTTCCATTAACATGCGCCTGTCTCATCTGGTGTTACGGGGCTTTACACAGTTCCTGGCACCTGGTAAGTGCTTAATAATACAGCCAAGACGGCGCCTTCCAGTGTAAGCAGCTACCTGCTGCCTTTCTGCAAGCCTGCATTTTAGCCTGATTACACTTATGTCACCATGGTGACCTGAGGACACCTTGATCAACCCCCTCATTTCAGAGAGAAGAAAGCTGAAGTTCTAATAGGGCTAGTGGTTGTCTCATGAGGACACAGTGAGTAAAAGACAGAGTTGTGACTAGAACCCAGAATTCCTGGCAGCCCAGCCAAGGCTCGTACTCAGCCCTGGTCATCTGAGTGAGAGCGGGTTACCATGAGGGAAACGCAGGGGTTCAAGTTAGAACCCTGGTGTTCAAATCTCAAATCTTTGAGGGATCTTGGGCGTGGAATTTACGTTCTTGGTGCTCTGGTTTCCTCATTTGGAAAATGCTGCCCACAATGACCTCCTTCCTACTCACTCAATGGGGTCCTGAGACGAAAATGGGTGGATGTATGTGGAAGGGCCGTTCAAATGGCAAGTGCTCTGAGGAACAGGTGAGGGTGACACCACCTCATATGGTGACACTGGTACCTGCCCTTCCTGACTGGAGCTGGCTGGGGTCATCTCTATGATCTCTCTGCCCTCAGCCCCTCCCTCCTTCCCAGAGAGAGTAGGGCCAGGCATGAAGGGCAGACTCAGGTGTCCTAGTGCCTCTCTTGTCTGGCTGGCTCTTCCCCAGTGTCAGTGGCTTTGTCCCCAGCGGGTCACACCTCTGTAACCTCCTACCACTGAAGTGATATGAATGGTAACTTTATCAAATAAATTTCCTCCTTTCTGCCCCCTTTATCCTGCTGACTTAGTGACTTATACACCTAGGGATGTTGCCCTAGGGCAGTAATTGATAAGGAGAGAACCGCTGGGTTCCTTTAGTACCATTCCCTTATCTTTGCTGATTCCCCCTCCCACCCCAGCTGTGAGTGAAGAGGTTGAGTCTTATCAGATATTTCTGGTGCAACAAACACCCATGGGGTGATGGAGGGACCAAGTACACCTGCTCTTTCTAACCAAAGGTCAGTAACGGAAAAAAAAAGGTCTGAGATAAAAAATTAATGATTTCAAAACAGAGCCAAGTCCTATTTTTTCTAACAATTTGTAACCCAGCAGGCATCTTTTGATCTGTATAATGGACAGACTGATCAATGACTTTCCCAAATTCAGAGACTGTATTGTTAATTTCCCCCCGATTTTCTCTTTAAAGGAAAAGAACAAGGGCAGGAAAAGGAAGGAGGAAGAGAAACTGTTTCTCGCATAAGAGTTATGTAGCTCTGTGATATAAATATAATGTGCAGGAAAAATATTTACATTAATTTTGTAAATACGTATGCTCCTCTTTGAGAATAGGACTTTATTAAAAAGAACCTTTCACTTTAAAAGGATTCACTGGCTCCTTAGTGTTTACTGAATTTCCTGACTGTATATAAAATTTAACAAACATAATTTTTAGGAATACATCTATTTATTTATTTATGGCTGCATTGGGTCTTCGTTGCTGCAAACGGGCTTTCTCTACTTGTGGCGAGCCGGGGCTACTCTTCATTGCGGTACACAGACTTCTCATTGTGGTGGCTTCTCTTGTGGCAGAGCATGGGCTCTAGGTGCGCAGGCTTCAGTAGTTATGGCACGCAGGCTTCAGTAGTTGTGGCTCGTGGGCTCTAGAGCACAGGCTCAGTAGTTGTGGTGCACGGGCTTAGTTGCTCCGCGGCATGTGGGATCTTCCCGGACCAGGGCTCAAACCCGTGTCCCCTGCAATGGCAGGTGGATTCTTAACCACTGTGCCACTAGGGAAGCCCTAGGAATACATCTTTTATACAAGGCAAATCTACCAATGTAATCATCTGTGCAGAAAATTGCCACAGATAGTGAAAGAGCAATGTCCCTTTGGCATTCCTCAGTGATAAACCAAACGAAAGCCAGCACCTTCATTTCTGAGTCATCCGGTCAAGCAGTCAGCAGTTTCACTGCTTTTTGGTTGTTGCTGTGCCCCACGGAGAACAAAGACCGAATGGCCTCCCTTCCCAGTGTCATGTCACAGAGGATGCGACTGTAGGGACACATACTTGCTATTGACCAAGGGCCATCCAATGGGTTTTTCCATTTTCTTGACAACATTCGTTACTTAATCCAGGAGTCTCAACCTTGGCACTGCTGATGGTTTGGGGCAGAGAGTCCTTTGCTGTGGGGGGCAGTCCTGAGCACTGCTGGGTGTTTAGCAGCATCCCTGGCCTCTACCCACTGGATGCTAGTGGCAAACCCCGCTCCTCCCTTGTCAATGCCTCCAGACACTGCCAAACGTCCACATGTCCCCTGGGTGGGTGGCTGGGTGGGAGATCTTCCCAGTTGAGAACCACTGACCTAGCCTATCTGAATGAGGCATCACAGGGGGGGTACCCAGGGAGTACGTAAACAGTGCCCTCCCCAGGTGGAATTTGCGAGTGTCACCTGCTGGCTTATGCTAATACCAACCAATAAGGTCCAGCGTAGTGTATTTATTCATATCATTTTCACAAATACATATTTTAATACATCATTTGATTAAAATAGCTGAAACTCACTAGCATTAACCATACTGTGGTTGCTAAAATTAATTTAGGACATCATTTAAGAAGTCAATACCCATGACACAATTCTGTGCATTGACTAGTAACCTTCAACTCTTCATCAGCTCGCTCTGATTTTTCCATTCTCCCCAAAGGCCATCTTGGTGGTTGGCCCTCCATCACATTTATTCGCTCTTTGGCTAAGAACTTCTGAGGTGTTTCTCTGTGGTGTTCTTTGCTTCTTCATACCCTATCTAAGCCAGCTAGAGAACCAAAACCAAATACTTTTGTATTTGCCCCATAAAATAATTTGCTTCTACCTAATTGTGAAGCAGTTAGGTTTTAGCAACTTCTACAATGGAAAAGAGACCAGTAAAGTACCAGCGAGGCCACTTACTGCAGAGGGGAGAGCTCAACTAGAGAGAGGAACCCTTAGTTCTTGGCCCAGTGGCCCTAGCATCACTGGGATCTTGGGGGAAGTTACTTCATCTCTGAACCTCACTCTCCACAGAAGTCAAAGAGAGAGTTGGATTAGATGGTATCTAAGGTTCCTTCCAACCTGCAGATTTTGTGCAGGGGAAAAAAGGCTACTCTGGCTTTTATCCTTCTCTTTCTAAAACTTTCTTGCCCCAAGGTCTGTGGATGAATGACAGGGAATGTAGCTTTGCTGGCCCCTCCTCAGAAAACCTCAAACTGACAAGCTGGGAATGAATGAGATAAGCCTTAAAGTGAAGAGCATCACTTTAAATTTTATTTATTTGCATTGATTAATCAAGCTGTGAAATAGCTTATATGTACTAGTGCATACAGCTCTGATTATCAGGAATTTGGCCAAAAGGAGCTGCCTCTGTCCCTTCAAATAAAATTTCAACTAAACATTAAAGACTCCTTTTTAAGCCTCCTCCCAATCTTCATCAGCATCCCTTTTCCCCAAGAAAAAACCCCAGAATTGTTAAATGTTGTGGGGTTTTAATTTTTTAATTTTTATTGGTGGGGACTGGCTAGAGGCAGTAGTCATTTACCACCCTATATGGAAGTACTTTTGTGTTTTAAACATTGGGACAGCCACACTGGAGTGGACCAGGTGCATATCAGCACTGGATATACCAGAGGATGTGTGAGGAGAAAGGAGTAACTCAAGGTCTGCTTCTACAGAAGCTCTAGGGGGCAATGCCATTAATGATCTGTGTATGCCCTGGCAAACTGGTCCCCTTCCTTGGGACAGGGGCAGCGGAATATCTCCACCATTTGGGGGCCACACAAATCTCATTCTATGTCTTAACAAAGGCATCATCGAACAAGGCTCTATAC
Organism: Aethalodelphis obliquidens; assembly: GCF_003676395.1. Taxonomy (NCBI): domain Eukaryota; kingdom Metazoa; phylum Chordata; class Mammalia; order Artiodactyla; family Delphinidae; genus Aethalodelphis; species Aethalodelphis obliquidens. The sequence continues at coordinate 28,164,109 of NW_020837946.1, read as the reverse complement.
ATTTTATAAACAGTCTTTGACCTAAAACTTAGCTTACTGACCTAGGGCAAATGAAAGAGAAGTCCAGAACCTAGAAATTGAATAGTCAATTGTCAAGAAATCGGACAGACAGGGTGTTCTTTTTATAGCTATCAAACTCAAGAAAACTAACCTGTGAAAAACTAACAGAACCAAATATGTGCGGGGAAAAAGGTTTGCTTCTCAAATACTGTGGCAAAGAAGCAAGAATTCCTGGCTGCAGAGAGTTTCCTGTTCTGAAATGCTAATGACATGAGGCCAATTAGAGACAGGCTGGCGATGGCTTTGTCTGTGCCCTTCCAGATTCTAGCTGCACACAGGGAGGTCACAGGAAGCTGCTAGAGGCCTCTGCCCCAGGTTGAGGTCGCTGAGATGCTTCTGCTCTGTTCATGTTGGGTTCTTCCCCCGCTGCATTTTTATTTTTGGCTCAGGCAATGACCTCAGATATTTCACTAGGACTGAAATTCAGGCTTAGTTTGGTTGGATCTCTGACAAGCAAAAGACAGGCCCACAGAGCAGGGTAGAGCTTTGGCTGATTTCCACTCAGTAGAGCCCACAACGAAAAGGGTGGGGTGCAGAAATAAGTGCAGGTTATCAGGCATGCGAGTGCGGTTTGGTGTATGGCTACTATGTAAGACGCCCCATAGGGTCACCAGATATTATTGGTTTTTCCAAGAAACCATGATGATTATTTAAATCTCTTAGCTAAGGGAGGGAGTTATTGGGGCCTAGTTATTTTAATGTTTTGGGCTGGTGTTTTCTTCTGTTCTTCAGGAAGTGAATGTAAGCAAACAATTTATAATTTGCTTAAATAGGAAATCAGCCAATATCATATATAGCAAATGCCTGCATGTGTGTGTGTGTGTATATGTGCTATGTATGTGCTTACATACGTATATGTATGCTGTTTAGAAGAATGCACAGAACATGTTATTAAATGTTCAAAGGTAAAATGAATTAAATATGATTTAAACACATGATAGAACCTAACAGATTCATCCAGTTGCGGGAAATAGAGCTAAAATAAAGAATTGTTAACACATAATTTCAGTAAGAAACTGATTATGGTTGGTGCTGATGGGTGGGGAGGGTCCAAGATTCACGGCCGCTGCCTGGAGCACCACCTCCAGTCAAGCCTTGTGCCCCTATAGTTTGCCCCAGGAGAAGCAGCTGGGAAAGGGAGGAAGAGCCAAAGGGTCTGGTAACGGATCACAGAACTCTCCCGGCTCCTTGCAGAGCAAGGGCTGGACTGCATTTGGGTCTATCACATTTAGGGTTGTTGACTGTGATTTTTTTTTTCTTTTTTTGGCTGGGGGTAGGGAGGTGGGGATTGAAAAGGTATTCATAACGTTTGACTGGAATTATATGAGACTAGAAAAGATCCAGCTCCTTTGGCTAAATGTCTGGCAGACTGAGGCATGCACGTGCTAATTTGTAAATCTATTCTAGTAGTTCTGCTTTGTAAAATGCACATACAGTAAAATCAAATTAGATATTTAAATTAGGCAATATCTATATGGCCCTTTGCCCCTATTTTTATATAAATTATCCTTATAATAGTTCTCCTATTTGTTTTCCCTTCTTTAAATAAGTCAGTCAGTCAGTAAATAGATAAAAATGAAATGAAATACTAAAATAACTGGTGGCTTATCTGGTCCCAGAACTAGTAAATGGTGATCAACTTGGGACTTGATTCCAGTCTTCTGACTTAAATCTGGCCCTCTGTCCCCAGTTACTAGCCACATGGTCCTTTAAGTTATTCAGTATATCCCCATATACCTGCTAAGACTCAAATCTGGGAAGAACAATTGGTGTGCCCTGCAATGATCTTTTCATTTACATTTTAATCCCTGCAGTTAATTAAGGAAGGTTTTTTTTTCCCCCTGATTGCAGCCCACAAAGCATTTGGCTTTCACAGGTCTTGCCCTTTCAGTTTGTAAACCTCAGCTAATACGTTTGACAAGTGCTTTACTTAAAATCTTGGCTTTGAAATAGAATGTAAACAAGGGTTAATTAATTCATTTGTCAATTTTGCTATCCTGCTGGGGACAATACCTCACCATTATCTTTAGTGCAAATGCTTAATAAACGCTTCTTGCTAATTTGCAGGTGGTGACAGGACTTCTCAGTAATAGTCTATGTATGTAAAATCATAATAGATTTGACCTGAATGAAATAGTTTTTTGGGGATAGGGTAAAACTGGAATTTCTGACACTTCTAAGTTTTTTTTTAAATGGTTCACCTGGCAGGTAATATCATTCTCAACAGACAAATGTCCATCACTTCTTGGGATTACTTCAGGATTTAAAATTTTTCTATAATATCTGGAAAAAGTTAGAATATATTATAATTGTACCCATTAAAGAACCATAAATAAGAGCAATGGCTTTCTGTAAAAATCTCTAAAGTAGTTCAAAACACCTAAGAGTCCAAGAGATGTTTAGAAATGTCTTGCTACGTCTAAGACAAAGGCAGTAAATATAAGAATTTATTAGGCTAATGCAGATTTAAAAGAATTATCTTGGCTTATATATGGACTTATGTTAATTTACCAGCCTACCTTTATAATGTAAAACTGAAAAATTTAACTGTCAAGTTTTTGAAGTAAACCTCTTTAAAAGAAATAATAATTTATAACGATGGTATCTAAGACTCTTGAATGGGATTTACTTGTATTTAACATATTCCATTTCAGTTCCTCAAAGCACTAAGACACTTAATGGAACACAAAAGAAACTGTCAAGCACGGGTACATTAGAAAAATGCAGAAAAGTTCAGAAGGTAAATCTAATTTTATAAACAGCATGATTAGTTGCTTAGGAATAAGTTAGTGATGTAAATTTAAAAGGAGAAAGGCATTCAAAGTGTTTTGGCATTAATTTACACTCTTCCCCTATTTGTCTCTTCTCACCAATACATTCTCTACAAGACAGTATTACATCATTTTCTAATACTCAGTGTGTTCTGGGCCAATGGTTCTAAAAGTATGGTCCGTGAACTAGCCAAACCAGCATCGCCAGAGAATTTGTTGGAAATGCAAATTATTGGGTTCCATGCCAGACTTACTGAATCATAAACTACAGAGTGGGGCTTGTCAATCTATGTTTTAACAAGCCCTCCGGGGAATTCTGATGAATAAGAAAACTTTGAAAACCAATGCTCTAGGCCAATCATTTCCAAAGACAGCTGGGCGGTCTAATATATTAGACAGGGCTGTTCTAAACACTTAGAACAAAAACACGGACTTTGCAAAGCGAAATAGGAAGTGATATTAATTACTGTTTTTACATAGGGCTTTATATTTATATCTATTAATATTTTCCCATAGCTGATATGTAAGAATCTCATTTTATTTTGCTTTCCTTAATTAAAATATGGAGTTGTTCTTGTATTTATTGGCCATTTGCATGTTTTTTCTGTATATTGGTTTGTGACCTTTGCCCATTTTCTAATGACTTATAGATTTTTTTATATTTAGGAAATTAATACTTTGTCACATGTGGAAAATATCTCTCCAAGTTTCCTGTTTACACTTGCCTTTATCTAAAAAATTTTAGGCATTTAACATTTTAAAGATGTATTTAAAAGCATTTTGCTTTCATGACTTCTGGGTTTGTGTCAAGCTTAGAGAGACCTTCCCCACTTCAAGATGACAAAAATATTCACCCATCCTTTCTTCTAGTACTTTATGGGTTTTGTTTTGTTTCTTTTTTTTTACATTAAAATATTTGATCCAGTTGGAATTTATCTTGATGTAAGATGTATGGTAAAATCCAGCATTATTTTTCTTTCTCCAAATGGCTATTTGATTCCCAGTTCCTTTTATGGAATGATCCATTTTTGTTTCACTAATTTGCTGTGCTACCTTTATTGTGTGCTAAATTCCCATATTACCTGGGTTTATTTCCATACTTTCTGAAATCCTATTTCACTGATCTATTTTCCTATGCCAACACTATACTGTTTTATAACACATTTGTATATCCGGTAAAAACAGTCTCCCTTCAAGTAAACAACTTTAGAGTTTATAACCCTAAAGAGTTATAACATTCTATGTTGAATATATTAGCAAAGTTTACTGCTGCCCATCTTTATGTTAAAGAATTTGAAATGTAAATAATCCACCAATTAATTAAATTTATATTATAGTTTTATTTCTTAAGTTTATTTAAAAAGAGATGCACCTAGGGCTTCCCTGGTGGCGCAGTGGTTGAGAGTCCGCCTGCCGATGCAGGGGACACGGGTTCGTGCCCTGGTCCGGGAAGATCCCACATGCCGCGGGGCAGCTGGGCCCGTGAGCCATGGCCGCTGAGCCTGCACGTCCGGAGCCTGTGCTCCACAATGGGAGAGGCCGCAACAGTGAGAGGCCCGCGTACCGCACACAAAAAAAAAAAAAAAAAAAAGAGATGCACCTGTATAAGTATCTCAGGTGGTCAAGGACCAATCCTGACTTTAGACATCTGACTTTTTGAACATCTCAGTTTTTTTTTTTTCATCTTTATATAATGTCAAGGGTATTGTTTGACTTTTGGTGGGTTAAACTAACAGACTGTTTACATGTTTATAAAATTAGGAAACACTGTTTAATTGTTCAATAATATATAAATTTTTAGTAGTTAAAATTATCCTAATGTGCTTGAACCAAGCATGTATTGGAAAAATAATGCAATAATGCTTAAAACCTGGTACTATCAACATATAGTAACACTGAATGAGGGAAAAAGGCAAGAACAACAATGCCTGTTTTAGCAGCCCCTTTGATTCAGTGAGAACATTATTTGGAACTTTTGCTTCCACTCTGCATATTAGTAAAAGCTGGATGGAACTGATAATCACAGTAATAAAAAGTTATGAATAGTTATGCTATGTACACAAGCAATAAATAGACACGTAAGACACCTGAAAGTCACTAAAAATTTTATTTCTTTCAACACTGCGCTGTGTATATTCATAAGACAGGACTAGGGTGGAAAAGGCTAGGTGGTAGTATATCTGCAAAGGAAACTCTCAAAGGGAGCAATGTGCTCACTCAGTGGGGGAAGCCAGTGGTCACTCACTGATTAGCAATGTGCTTGCTAACTAATAAATAAGGCTTTTCTCTTTCATTGCCTCTGGGAGGTGGCTTGGGCAAGCTGTCTAGAACCCTCAGTGAGAAAAACTGAGGTGAGAAACTTTTGTGGGGTTAGGCCCAGAGAAGGGTTAAGGACTGCTCTTAGGTACTTTCTAAGTATTAAGGTTCCCCTGATTAGGTCTCTCTCTTTTAAACAGTGGACCTTACGTACCTCTCAGGAAAGCTGAAAGCAGAGGAAGGGGAAAGTCACCGTTCGTGCTTTGCTGCTTTGACATTCACATCACTTGTCCCTAAAGCCCTGAATTGGTGCCTATTTCTGACACTGCAGGAGAACCATGCCCCCCCTCAGTTTACCTCAGGTCTCACTCTCCCACCCTAATTCCATCCTTCCTCCCCTTCCTTGCCCCCCACCTTGTCTTCCCTACTGCCAAGGAAAATTTGCTTGTTTCTTCATCCTCAATTCTGAAATTTTTCTTTCCAATCATTAATGTAAGCTGCTTTCCCACCTAAGTCTTTTAATTTAAATTTCCTTTCTCCTCACCATCTCTTTCTAGAAAACAAGTGTTAACTCCCCTCGTAAAGAAGAGCTTTAAGATACTTCAACCTCCCCGCTCTCAAGGCTGAACAACTAGATCTTTTAGTTTAAGTTATATCAGTCCAAGTTAGTGGCTTCTAACGTTTCCAATGCAGTCTTTAAACCAGCCACTGATTCATTATTTGCAAGCAAGTCTACTATATTATTGGTTCTATAAAAGGCAATTCCCACATTTCTGTTTTTCACATGAATTACCTCTTTTAATGCTCTCTTGCCCTGTTCTCTCACCCAAAGGTTACAAACTGCTTTCCATTAATTTAATTTTGGTGAGAACACCCATCGCCACTGCCAACCATCACCAGAAGTAAGTGAAACTAGTTGAGGGTATGTAGTCGTCTTTTATGCTCCTAGGATGCTCTGTGCATCCCTCAAATTTTAGGCTAGTGCTCTGACAACAGGGTGAGGCAGAAAGGGTACCGCACTGGGGTGTGACAGCCTGAATCTCCAGCTAGCTATGGGTGTGGTGTGGTGGGGGACACTGGCTTCCATGGGGGGGTGGAGGGGGTGGGGAAAGGGTGTGTGTTGCAGGACGTGGGAGTGATGGGCAAACGACTGCTGAGCTTCCCACGTTCTACGCTCTGTTATACTTCATTCCAAATATAATAGCAACTTTTGTATAGAGTGTAAACGGCTATGAACTGTGCCTTTATCTCTATTTTAAGTACTCTGAAAGAATCGGGAACCAAACAGATGATTATTAATGGTAGCTATAGAGGGCACAGGCAGGTATTTCCTGATGCGGCATTGAGCGGTTTAATATTCAGAATACTGAAGGGGTTTAATAAAGACACGGTAACGCACATTAGATGCTGAAATAAAAACAAAATGATGACTTAAACAGGTTACTATCTGTGCTCCTGTAATTAGTTGGATGAAAAAGTCTCAAAATATCATAAACATATACTGACAAAACCAAGATACTGTTGTACCTCTTGTAATTCTAAAGCACAGAAACAGTTCATTTCAGAACATATTGCTCAGTCTGAAAAGTCAACATTTTTTGTATGGAAAGGTAAATATTCCTTCTCTTCCCTATTGTGTATTCAGGTTACTTATTTACAGTTCCATGGGGAAGGAAAAAGCTCACACTAAGAAATGACCTAAAAGATGTTTTGAAAATTAAGTTATCCGGGTAGCTTAGCAAAGCTCAAATTTTTGACAGTAAAGTCTCCATTGGGCCAATAAAACACATCTGTCCCTAATATACAATAGAATGTTAGCTATCACTCTATAAAGTCAGGTCTCTTGGTGATGTCTACATTTAAACAGACAATTTCCCTGAAATTAGTTTAAAAGCTATTTAAAATAAAAGAAAATACGTTGATAAGTACAGATTTGAAAAACTAAAGTAAACCATCCATTCATGAATTATTTATTGAGCATTCACTATGTGCTGTTCTAGATGTAGAGGATGGAGCAGTGAGCAAAATAGAAAAAGTCCATTTCCTCATGGATCTTACATTGTTTCAGAATGGTGGACTGAATCAATTTGAAATTATATCTTAATCCCTTTGGGTGAAATGTATCCAAAAAATCAGTCAACTTCACTGAAAACGTTATGACAAACCATCAAACAGACTAATACAAAATGCTAAGCAATGGAGATGAAGTAAAGCTCTTACAAGCTCCTACTTCTTTGGTCAATAAGAGCTTAAAACAGTGTCATACGCCTGATGTGTAGATGGTGGGGCAGCTTGTTAAAGATCACACAGCCATTTAGTGGCAGAGTTAGGAATGACATCTAGACTTTCGTCTTCCCAGTCCAGTGATCTTTCTGTGGACTAGCTTGCCTTTACTTATGGATCTTGATAATTTTAGAGCCAATTAAGTTTTTTTTTCCTGTAAAAGTACCCATCAGTGGAAGTGTATAGATTAAATACAACTATTTTCCTGGTTCTAATATGGTGTGATAAAAAGACTGGATATAAAATTATGTATTTCATACAATCTCAATTTTATTAAAAAACATATATGCATACATATGTATGGAGAATTTTCCTCTTTATACTTTTATGTACTTTATTTAATTTTATTTTTTATTTATTTTTTTACTTTCATATATTTCTAACACTTTCTATAATGAACATCAATTTAGTTTATAATTGGAAGGTTAAAACAAGAGTTAAATAAGTTCTCCCCCTCCAAACCACAAAAAATTAGGTTGTCTGAAACGCTTAGAGATAAAATGATTATCATAATATTAGCCAGACACCTAAGTAGAAACTTGGTAAGAAATGTGTCTGGGGGAGACAACAGCCATCTATTCAAGTGACCAAATGGCTTCAAAAACCAACGTTGGCCTCACCAGCTAGGACTGTGTTTATAAATGCACAGAATTTGTCAAGCTGCTTAATGGCAAAAAGGGTCGGGTCAGCCCTGAGGATTTCACAAAAGTTTTGTCTGTGTTAGCAGACGTTCTGAAACATTTTGACATGTGAATATAGGAGTCACCAGGCCAAGGTAAAATGTTATTTACCAAGTGACTCTTTGACCAAAGTTTAAAAGCCAAATAAACTAGCATTGTGCTTGAGTTTTTATCAAGGGGAACCTTCACTGACTCAATAAATACATTTAAGAGCAGGCAGTCATGTAGCCTAAGGAGAGCAGAATTCCATCTTGTAAGTCACCCCCTGCTTCTGCCACTCATGAAATCTGTGCGCTCTCTGGGTTTCAGTTTTTCTACGCTAAACATGTCTAAATGGTCTCCACAGGCCCTTCCGACTTTGTTAGTTTTGATTCTAGAACAGAGGCAGGAGTCTTGTCCTGCACCATCAGAGTTAGAGAACCATGGAGAAAGTTCCTCGATATGCTCCTGTTCAACCCGGGGTGGGGGGAGAGAACACTAAGCAGATGGGAACTACTGGTTCCTCAACAAACACACCTATGAAGAGGAGTCCAAATTCCCTCTGGCTGCTGGGAGGATCCCACACCTCATTACAATACTTGCTGAGTGGCTGCTTCCCAAGAAAAGCCACAGAAAGGAAATATCATTAAAAAAGCGTATATGTGTTGAGGGAAGCTGTTCCCTCCCTAAAGCCCAACCTCGCCAAGGCTGTTGTTCTCTATTGTGGAACAGGATGTAACAGGACTGCCAATCACAGCCCACAAGCCTGCTAATTAGGTGCACCGACAGTGTTTGTTTTGGAACCATTTACCAACAGAGGAATGTGTCAGGATGATTAGTGAAAAAAGGGTATGTAATGTATGTGTATTCGAGTCCAGATGAGGGCATAATCCAGGTATTCAGTCTGTTTGTGCAAGGACTCACAGAAATGAAGCCTGAGCAAATAGGAAGCCACAAGGAAAGATCAGCTTCTGGGCAGTGCTTCTCTCTCCTCCTTTTCTGGATCTTTCTTCTACTCCCCCAACTCCCACCAAAAAAGTCCTGCCTAAACATGAAACTCTCTTTCAAAAAATGACAAACTATTGTATAACTGGCTGCCCAGAAAAATGGAAAAGCCTTTGTAAGGCTGCTGGCAAATCTGGGGTTTAATGATTTTCTAGGCACAGAAGTGGCAACCTTAGGCAAAGCCGTCGCCACATTTACCTTCCATGAACAAATCAAAGGAAACTAGGGCAATGGAAAACACAGCTCTTAATGGACGGCTCACGTTGTGCTGAGAATTGTGCATCTCAGCATCTTCTGTGTGAAGAAGTAATTCTATCCTTCATAATACGGCTGGGTTTTTTTTCTCTTTTTAAACAAACCTTTTTAAGGTTTGACTACAATTAGTTATTTGAAGCTTCATGTGTACATGAAGCTTAAAGAAGGGCAGAGGTGCCAAGACAAAGCACAAAGTCCATGCCCCAACAAGTTCAGGTCCTCAGGGGCAGGGTGGTATGAATAGCAATGAGATGCAAAATGACAAAGGCCAATTCCAGAGGTCAAGGTGTTGGGAGGAGTCTCCATGCTCTTCAGTACAAGCTAGACATTTCTGGAGTTTGGCCAAGATGGATGAAAGCGATGGGGCTTGAACTGAGTTCTTTGGGAGACCTTTTTTTCTGTAAGCTAACCTGACAAAATAGATTTTAAAAGTGAAAAACAGGATAAGCCCTCTTAGAAACTCACTTGCTATGGACTTTTCCATGAGGCCAGTGTTCGTTCTCAATAGACAGATATAGGAAATGTTCTGTGAACGTGTGCAGACTGGATGTGGTGTCAGAGTATGTTAACTCAACTGGTAAGAGTTTGATGTTGATAAATTCAAGGTCCTGTGTGCAACTGTGATTTCTTGGAGAGGAGGAAGTAGTTGACTATTACATACAAAAGGAAAACTACCAAGTAATGCTCAGTCTGCTTCTCCAAACCCCCAGAGCTTTAAAAAAACATGTAACCCTTTTAGAAGAGTAACCACTGAGCTGCAGATGCCCTAACACAGGAAGAACATGTGCTCAGGGATGCCTTCCTAGGACAAGTGCTCGTTGACCTCCATAGGCCAACACTCATGCCAGAGAAATATTTGAAACGACAGGTCAGTTGCTTCAACCTTACATATAAATCTGTAGTGTTACTTCAGACTTTTACCATGCTCCTCTATCCTCACAAGTACTTTTTTCCTAGATTTATTGAGATATAATTAACTTATAACATTGCATTAGTTTTAGGCATACAGCATGATGATTTGATATATGTACATGTTGCAAAATGATCACCACAGTAAGTTTAGCTAACATCCATCACCTCACAGTCACAAAAGTTTTTTTTTCTTGTGATGAGAACTTTTAAGCTATAGTCTCTTAGCAACTTTCAAATATATGATACAGTATTATTATCTGTACCTTTTTGACCCCCTTCACCCATTTTGCCCCTTCCACACCCCCTTGCCTCTGGCAACTGCTAATCTGTTCTCTGTATCTATGAGTTTGGTTCTTTTTAGATTCCCCATATAGGTGAAATCATATAATATCTGTTTTCCCTGTCTGATTTGTTTCATTTAGTGCAAGTATTTTAAGTTCTCTTAACCAGTTTTTTAAAAAAGCATTGTCAGTGTTCTTAATGAATGCACATAATATATTTGGGAGAGTTAAACCAAATAGCAAATAGTTATGGAATGCCTACTATACGAAACACACCAAATTCAGTATTAATATATAATCATCTTATAGCACTCCCACATCTAAATACAGCCCCGAATGGGAGCAGGGTCATAAAGTCTTGAAGTGCAGTGTTTTCCATACTGGAAAACCTGTGGGGATGGCTTGTATATGACCTGAAAAAATCAACAAGGCTGAATGGATCAGACACAAAGGATGGAACTGATTTATGATAGCTGGTATGTTTTGCAAGTCCCATGTTAAACGCATGCTGAGTGTTTTTAAGATGAAGTATTTATGTACTTGTGATCTGGAAACATTTCAAGATTCAGGACTGGCATCTTCACAGAAATGTGTGAAGCAGGATGGTCTCCTTAGTAGCATTATGTCCTTAATAACAAAAGAAGACCAGAGATATGTAGAGATGTTGGAAAGAAAGCTGGATAGGAGGTAATTTTAGGATTTTAAAAAAACCCCAAAAAACTAAGTCCTGGGTCATTCTGTGGATTTATGTGACGTTTTTCCTTTTATATTGATTGTTTTCACTTAATTCTTAGGGCAGTATCAGTCTAATCTTCTGATTTGTAATTCTGAAAATTTAGAGCCCTTATTTCTGATTCTCAGAATCAGAAATCAGGGCATGTTTTGTCATTCCTATTTCCTTAGGATGTGGAATTGGACACTTGTTTTAACAGAATGTTCCTCTCTCCTAGGGCTGAGCTTTCCTTTTAGTCCTCTAAAGGGTAAATGCTGGATTAGGCTTAAGTAAAGCAGTTTTGTGATTCTGGACCTTCCTATTGTATTTAAAATCTTGCAATTTGGATTTCAGTGTTTTCCTACTTAAAGGAGAGAGGTAGGTACTTAATCTGGAGTTTGCCTTCATAAACCTGATTAAGGTGGGTCCTTAGCTGCACAGGTACCCCTCGCGGGCCTGGCCTGCCTGGGCTGCTCAGAGGTGGGAGCCCTGCTGTGCTCCCCTTTCCCACTCCCCCTCACAACAGCCCCTCGGCCACCGCACGAAAGAAAAGCAGAGCTTTCCCCTCCCCAATTTAACTCTGGCTCACTGCTCCAAGTATAAAAACTTCCAGGTTGGCAAATAAAGGGAAAATTGTAAATAACAATTTTGGGGGAGGCTTCTTTTATTCATTTATTTATTTATGGCTGCATTGGGTCTTCGTTGCTGTGCAGGGGCTTTCTCTAGTTGCGGCGAGCGGGGGCTACTCTTCATTGTGGTGCGTGGGCTTCTCATTGCGGTAGCTTCTCTTGTTGTGGAACACGGGCTCTAAGCGCGTGGGCTTCAGTAGCTGTGGCTCGCGGGCTCTAGAGCGCAGGCTCAGTAGTTGTGGCGCACGGGCTTAGTTGCTCCACGGCATGTGGGATCTTCCCGGACCAGGGATCGAACCCGTGTCCCCTGCATTGGCAGGCGGAATCTTATCTAATGCGCCCCCAGGGAAGTCCGGGGGGAGGCTTCTTTAATAGCAGAGGTACATACAATTTTCAAATTTCTTTCAGGGGGTATGCTGCAAAAACAGTTTGAAGACTACAGGTACAAAAAAACCCCAGCGATGTATAATGAAAAAAGCATAGGTTTTGGAGTCAGATATATTTGGGTTCAAGTTTTGGCTTTATCTTTTGGGCCAAGTTAATTGCCTCCTCTGAACCTGGGTTTCCTCATTATTAAAATAGAGGTAATAATACTCCCTCAGATGACTGGCATAAGAATTAAATGATGAGATATGTAAACTGCTGGCACCAGTACTAGTAAATATTAGTGTCATTTTCCTACAATCCCAGAACATTCTCTATGTCTGCCAGAGATGGTGTTCTAAAAATTAATACTAGGGCTATGTTTCTAAATTATACATTCATGAAGTTTCCTCCTGCATAACAATTCATTTAATAAGGAAAAGAAAGTCTCAAGAGTTGACCAATGTTTGATATGTAGTCATAATCAAATAAGCATGTTAAAACCGAGTGTATTCTAATATAGAAGTGCATAAATCGGTGCTTTAGAGCTCAACATGGAGCTCTATCATATGTTTAGAAATTGTGGAACGTCTTTCTACCCACAATATACGTCATTCCCCTTCTTGGAGCCCCAGGTCCACTCCCTCTACTGTGGCTCCTCCCACATGTTAACACAACTGCCTACTGGCTTGCCTGTCTCTTACTAGAGACTCTCAACTATTTGCGAGCAAGGAGCATGCCGGGTTCACTGTGTGTCTCTAGAACCCAGCCCAGTGCACAAACATAATATGTTCAATGAATCATTTATTGAAAGAAAGAATAGTTCTAATGCTTGTGGAATGTTCTTTACTGAATTGTAATTATGCTATTCACATGATATTTGGATCTGAAAGGACATTAAATATAGTTCGGAGGGTGCAGAGGTGCTGAATTTAGCAAGATGGTCAAGGATGTGGTAACAAATTCACTAAATACTAAATTTCTAGGATTTTCATATACAGAGTTTTAAAACGTATTTTATTATGGAAAATTTCAAACATATTCAGAAGTAGAGAGGATAGTATAATAAACCCAACAATTATCTATCTCTTTCACCTATATTAATCACCTTTCTCCCACCATCAGATTATTCTGAAGTAAATCCAATGCATCATTACTTCATCCATAAAGATTTCAATTATGCATAGATTTAAAAATTTATCCCACAATTCAAATTTACTTTTATTTACCCACATTTATTTATTCAGTACATCTTTATAGATATGTTTTAAATCTGCAACTCTATTTCTGATTAAAGTTTTCCTTCAGTAAATCTTTTATTAGTGTTTCTTTTTGTTCTTTTCCATTGATGTGTACAAGCCACTCCCAGTGTTTAACTGGAAACTGAACACGATGGGAAAGCGCAACAGGCTCCTGGAAAGTATTATCCACCTGGAATTCCAGGAAGGCAGGTCAGAGCTCCTTCGAATTCAGACATTTGTGCAAGCTTGGAGAACTGCATCTGACCAAGGGAGAAACAGAGCATTCTAACTAGCTATGTATTCTTTCCTACTGGGTAAAGGCCCTATGAGCCCATTGATGTGCTAATGTGGTCGTTTTGCTTGTGAGAATCCAGCACCTCTGATCATGACCACAGATATCTTACAGGAGGGATCTTTTCCTTCTGAATGTGACTTAGAATCGCATGGGGAGTCTTTGAAGATACAGATTCTGGGGATTTAAAGAAGCCAAGTCTCACAGGAGATTCTGATGTGCAGTGAGAGGGGAGTACCTCTGTCCCTGCAAGGGACAAGTCCTGGGACTGAGGCTTTAAAAATGTGTGCATCCCAGCACCCTGATCTTGGTTTCTAATATTCTCTATTAAAAGGAACCAGGGCTCCTTGGAGAAACGGCTGCTTCTAGGATTAGGGCAGGAATTATATAAGATGAGCCTGGAGCATCTGACAGTGCCAGAAAGTAAGGAAATGCTCAAAACCAAAAACCCCATAATCATTGGGATATGCCAAAGGGACACAGAAGCCAACTGAAAGAGTTATTAAATGGCTAAAACCAGAACAGTTTGAGTAACAAAATAAAGTGGTATTGGATTATAACCCAAAGTATAAAATAACTATGCATGAGTCCATATTGACATGAGTAAATAATTGAAGAAATAAATGGGGAAGAAACAAATCTCTTATGCAGAAGAATTCCAAATAATTTTGTACATACTGCACTCACAAAGGGATGGGGTATAACTCCCCACTGCTTAAGTGTAGGCTGAACATACTGACTTCCTTCCAGAAGGAAAGTATGGAAGGGGGATGGAGTGGGTGGCGGAAAGAAGAGTAACTTTAAAGTGGAGACACTTGACACAAAGACTACAGTGATCAGTCTTCATAGTACATACCCATGATATGATATGATGAAAATGACACTGCTGCTGTATTCTTCCTCCCAGACCCACAGAACCCAGTGTAATCATACGAAAAACAACACGTATATCCCAATAGAGGGATTCTACAAAATACCTGACCAGTACCCCTCAAAACTGTCAAAGTCATAAAAACAAAGCCTGAGAAACTGTCACCACCAAGGAGCCTAGGGTGATGTGACAATTAAATGTAAGGTGATATTCTGGAACAGAAAAGGACACCAGGTAAAAACTAAGGAAACTGGAAAAAAAACTATGGACTTTGGCTAATAATAATGTATCAATATTGGTTCATGAATTGTAACAAATGTACCATACTAACATAACTGGGTGTGAGGTATAAAGGAACTCTCTGTACTATCTTTGTGATTTTTCTGTAAATATAAAATCGTTCTAATAAAGTTTATGAAAATTTTTCAGCCTTGATCTTTGAGTCAAATGTTCAGCTAAATGAATTGTTTTATTTTAATAGATTTTAATTTTTAGGACAGTTTTAGATTTACAGAAAAATTGAGTAGATAGTACAGAGTTCCTGTATTAGTACCGTCTCTCCCTGAGTTTTCCGTATTATCAACATCTTGCATTAGTGTGGTATGTCAGTTACAATTAATGAACCAATATTGACATATTATTAACTGAAGTCTGCAGTTTAAATAAAGGTTCATTCTGTGTTGTACAGCTCTGTGAGTTTTGACAAATGTATGATGTCATGTGTGCCCTATCACAGAATCATATAGAATAATCTCACTGCCCTAAAAATTTCCTGTGCTTCACCTATTTGTCCCTCCCTACCCCCTCTCAAACCCCTGGTAATCAGTGATTTTCTTACCATCTGTATAGTTTTGCCTTTTTCAGAACATCACAGATTTGGAATCATATAGTACGTAGCCTTTTCAGATTGGCTTCTTTCACTCAATTATAGGCATTTAAGTTTCCTCCATGTCCTTTTGTGGCATAATAGCTCATTTCTTTTATCCCTGGATAACACTGCACTGTATGCCTATACCACAGTTCATTTATCCATCCACCTATTAAAGGACAACTTGGTTGTTTCCAGATTTGGGTGATTAGGAATAAAGCTGCTATAAATACCCATGTGCAGGTTTTTATGTGAATGTAAAGGTATAAACTCATCTGTTACTTGAAGGTATATTGGGTTTTTTAAAAAAGTTTTTACTTTATTCTATTTTTAACACAGCAGGTTCTTATTAGTTATCTACTTTATACATATTAGTGTATATATCTCAGCCCAATCTCCCAATTCATCCCAACACCCGCTTCCCCGCCCTGGCCCCCTGCTTTCCCCCCTTAGTGTCCATACGTTTGTTCTCTACATCTGTGTCTATTTCTCCCTTGCAAACTGGTTCATCTGTACCATTTTTCTAGATTCCACATATATGTGTTAATACACGATATTTGTTTTTCACTTTCTGACTTACTTCACTCTGTATGACAGTCTCTAGGTCCATCCACGTCTCTACAAATGACCCAATTTCATTCCTTTTTATGGCTGAGTAATATTCCATTGTATATATGTACCACATCTTCTTTATCCATTCATCTGTCGATGGGGATTTAGGTTGCTTCCGTGACCTGGCTATTGTAAATACTACTTCAATGAACATTGGCGGGCATGTGTCTTTTTGAATTATGTTTTTCTCTGGGTATATGCCCAGTAGTGGGATTCCTGGGTCATATGGTAATTCTATTTTTAGTTTTTTAAGGAACCTCCATACTGTTCTCCATAGTGGCTGTATCAATTTACATTCTCACTAACAGTGCAGGAGGGTTTTTCTTCACATCCTTTTCTTCTTCTTTCTTCCCTTTTCTTCACATCCTCTCCAGCATTTCTTATTTGTAGATTTTCTGATGATGCCCATTCTGACCAGTGTGAGGTGATACCTCACTAGAGTTTTGATTTGCATTTCTCTAATAATTAGTGAGGTTGAGCAGCTTTTTATATGCCTCTTGGCCACCTGTATGACTTCTTTGGAAAAATGTCAATTTAGGTCTTCTACCCATATTTGGATTGGGTTGTTTGTTTTCTTAATACTGAGCTGTATGAACTATTTATATATTTTGGAGATTAATCCTTTGTCTTTTGATTTGTTTGCAAATATTTTCTCCCATTCTGAGGGTTGTCTTTTCATCTTCTTTATGGTTACCTTTGCTGTGCAAAACCTTTTGAATTTCATTAGGCCCCATTTGTTTATTTTGGTTTTTATTTCCATTATTCTAGGAGGTGGGTCAAAAAAAATCTTGCTGTCATTTATGTCAAAGAGTGTTCTTCCTCTGTTTTCCACTAAGAGTTTTATAGTGTCTGGTCTTACATTTAGGTCTTTAATCCATTTTGAGTTTATTTTTGTGTATGGTGTTAGGGAGTGTTCTAATTTCATTCTTTTACATGTAGCTGTCCAGTTTTCCCAGCACCACTTATTGAAGAGACTGTCTTTTCTCCATTGTATATCCTTGACTCCTCTGTCATAGACTAGTTGACCATAGGTGCGTGGGTTTATCTCTGGGCTTTCTATCCTGTTCCATTGATCTATATTTCTGTTTTTGTGCCAGTACCATATTGTCTTGATTACTGTAGCTTTGTAGTATAGTCTGAAGTCAGGGAGTCTGATTCCTCCAGCTCTGTTTTTTCCCCTCAAGATTGCTTTGGCTATTCGGAGTCTTTTGTGTCTCCATACAAATTAAAATTTTTTTTTTCTAGTTCTGTAAAGAATGCCATTGGTAATTTGATACGGATTGCACTGAACCTGTAGATTGATTTGGGTAGTATAGTCATTTTCACAATATTGATTCTTCCAATCCAAGAAAATGGTATATCTCTCCATCTGTTTGTATCATCTGTAATTTCTTTCATCCGTGTCTTGTAGTTTTCTGAGTACAGGTCTTTTACCTCCTTAGGTAGGTTTATTCCTAGGTATTTTATTCTTTTTGTTGCAATGGTGAATGGGACTGTTTCCTTAATTTCTCTTTCTGATCTTTTGTTCTTAGTGTATAGGAATGCAAGAGATTTCTGAGCATTAATTTTGTACCCTGCAGCTTTACCAAATTCATTGATTAGCTCTGGTAGTTTTCTGGTGGTATCTTTAGGATGACCTATGTATAGTATCACATCATCTGCAAACAGTGACAGTTTTACTTCTTCTTTTCCAATTTGTATTCCTTTTATTTCTTTTTCTTCTCTGATTGCCATGGCTAGGACTTCCAAAACTATGTTGAATAAGAGTGGCGAGGGTGGACATCCTTGTCTTGTTCCTGATCTTAGAGGAAATGCTTTCAGTTTTTCACCATTGAGAATGACATTTGCTGTGGGTTTGTTGTATATGGCTTTTATTATGTTGAGGTAGGTTCCCTCTATGCCCACTTTCTGGAGAGTTTTTATCATAAATGGGTGTTGAATTTTGTCAGAAGCTTTTTTTGCATCTATTGAGATGATCATATGGTTTTTATTCTTCAATTTGTTAATATGGTGTATCACATTGATTGATTTGTGTATATTAAAGAATCCTTGCATCCCTGGAATCAATCCCACTTGATCATGGTGTATGATCCTTTTAATGTGTTGTTGGATTCTGTTTGCTAGTATTTTGTTGAGGATTTTTGCATCTATATTCATCAGTGATATTGGTCTGTAATTTTCTTTTTTTGTAGTATCTTTGTCTGATATTGGTATCAGGGTGATGGTGGCCTCATAGAATGAGTTTGGGAGTGTTCCTTCCTCTGCAATTTTTTGGAAGAGTTTGAGAAGGACGGGTGTTAGCTCTTCTCTAAATGTTTGATAGAATTCACCTGTGAAGCCATCTGGTCCTGGGCTTTTGTTTGTTGGAAGATTTTTAATCACGGTTTCAATTTCATTACTTGTGATTGGTCTGCTCATATTTTCTATTTCTTCCTGGTTCAGTCCTGGAAGGTTATACCTTTCTAAGAATTTGTCCAGTTCTTCCAGGTTGCCCATTTTATTGTCATAGAGTTGCTTGTACTAGTCTCTTATGATGCTTTATATTTCTGCAGTGTCCATTGTAACTTCTCCTTTTTCATTTCTAATTTTATTGATTTGAGTCCTCTCCCTCTTTTTATTGATGAGTCTGACTAAAGGTTTATCAATTTTGTTTATTTTCTCCAAGAACCAGCCTTTAGTTTTATTGATCTTTGCTATTGTTTTCTTTGTTTCTATTTCATTTATTTCTGCTCTGATCTTTATGATTTCTTTCCTTCTACTAACTTTGGATTTTGTTTGTTCTTCTTTCTCTAGTTCCTTTAGGTGTAAGGTTAGATTGTTTATTTGAGATTTTTCTGGTTTCTTGAAGAGAGCTTGAATTGCTATGAACTTCCCTATTAGAACTGCTTTTGCTGCATCCCATAGGTTTTGGATTGTTGTGTTTTTGTTGTCATTTGTCTCTAGGTATTTTTTGATTTCCTCTTTGAATTCTTCAGTGATCTCCTGTTTATTTAGTAACATATTGTTTAACCTCCATGTGTTTGTGTTTTTTATGTATTTTTCCCTGTAATTTATTTCTAATTTCATAGTGTTGTGGTCAGAAAAGATGCTTGATATGATTTCAGTTTTCTTAAATTTACGGAGGCTTGATCTGTGACCCAAGATGTGATCTATCCTGGAGAATGTTCCCTGTGCACTTGAGAAGAAAGTGTAATCTGCTGTTTTCGGATGGAATGTCCTATAAATATCAATTAAATCTATCTGGATTATTGTGTCATTTAAAGCTTGTGTTTCCTTATTTATTTTCATTTTGGATGATCTTTCCATTGGTGAAAGTGGGTGTTAAAGTCCCTTACTATTATTGTGTTACTGTTGATTTCCCCTTTTATGGCTGTCAGCACTTGCCTTATGTATTGAGGTGCTCCTATGTTGGGTGCGTATATGTTTATAATGGTTATATGTTCTTCTTGGATTGATCCCTTGATCATTATGTAGTGTCCTTCCTTGTCTCTTGTAACATTCTTTATTTTAAAGTCTATTTTATCTGATATGAGTATTGCTACTCCAGCTTTGTTTTGATTTCCATTTGCATGGAATATCTTTTTCAATCCCCTCACTTTCAGTCTGTATGTGATCCTAGGTCTGAAGTGAGTCTCTTGTGGATAGCATATATATGGGTCTTGTTTTTGTATCCATTCAGCAAGCCTCTGTCTTTTGCTTGGAGCATTTAATCCATTCACATTTAAGGTAATTGTCAACAGGTATGTTCCTATTATCATTTTCTTAATTGTTTTGGGTTTGTTTTTGTAGGTCCTTGTCTTGTGTTTCCCACTTAGAGTAGTTCCTTTAGCATTTGTTGTAGAGCTGGTTTGGTGCTGCTGAATTCTCTTCGCTTTTGCTTGTCTGTAAAGCTTTTGATTTCTCTGTCAAATGTGAATGAGATGCTTGCTGGGTAGAGTAAACTTGGTCGTAGGTTCTTCCTTTTCATCACTTTAAATATATCGTGCCACTCCCTTCTGGCTTGTAGAGTTTCTGCTGAGAAATCAGCTGTTAACCTTATGGGAGTTCCCTTGTATGTTATTTCTCATTTTTCCCTTGTTGCTTTTAATAATTTTTCTTTGTCTTTAATTTTTGTCAATTTGATCACTATGTGTCTCAGCGTGTTTCTCCTTGGGTTTATCCTGCCTGTGACTCTCTGCACTTCCTAGGCTTGGGTGGCTATTTCCTTTCCCATGTTAGGGAAGTTTTCGACTATAATCTCTTCAAGTATTTTCTGGGGTTCTTTCTCTCTCTCTTTTCCTTCTGGGACCCCTACAATGTGAATATTGGTTTATTTAATGTTGTCCCGGAGGTCTCTTAGGCTGTCTTCATTTCTTTTCATTCTTTTTTCTTTATTCTGTTCTGCAGCAGTGAATTCCACCATTCTGTCTTCCAGGTCACTTATCCGTTCTACTGCCTCAGTTATTCTGCTATTGATTCCTTCTAGTGTATTTTTTCATTTCAGTTATTTTATTGTTTATCTGTTTGTTTGTTCTTTAATTCTTCTAGGTCTTTGTTAAACATTTCTTGCATCTTCTCGATCTTTGTCTCCATTCTTTTTCTGAGGTCCTGGATCATCTTCACTATCATTATTCTGAATTCCTTTTCTGGAAGGTTGCCTATCTTCACTTCATTTAGTTGTTTTTCTGGGGTTTTATCTTGTTCCTTCATCTGGTACATAGTCCTCTGCCTTTTCATTTTGTCTTTCTTTCTGTGAATGTGGTTTTCATTCCACAGGCTGCAGGATTGTACTTCTTCTTGCTTCTGCTGTCTCTGAAGGTATACTGTTAATCTTCTAATATGTAGGTATTTTCCAGGTATCTTTCTGTTATGAAATACTAGTTTAATTTCATTATGGTCTGAGAACATACTTTGCATAATTTTTATTCTTTAAAATTTGTCCAGATGTGTTTTATGGCCCAAAATATGGTCTCTCTTGGTAAATATTCCATGTGAACTTGAGAAGAATGCAAATTCTGTTGTTGTTGGATGAACCACATGAATTGACATGGATGTCAATTAGATTCACTTGGTTGATAGTGCTTTTCAGTTTAACTATATGCTCACTGATTTTCTGCCTACTGGATCTATCAGTTACTGATAGAGTGGTGGTGAAGTCTGTAACTATAATAGTGTACATATATAAATAGAACAGTGAATTCATCTGTTTCTCCATGTAGTTCTATCAGTTTTTGTCTGATGTATTTTGACTCTTTGTTCATACACACTAAGGATTGTTATGTCTTTTTGAAGAATCGACCCCATTATCATTATTGTAATGCCCCTCTTTATCACTGTGTAAAGGATGGTATTATTTCTTTAAATATTCAACAAAATTCACCAGTGAAGCCATCCAACTGTTTCATGGGAAGATTTAAAGTAATTTAAGATTACTATTTCAATTTCTTGTAGGTCTATTCATATATTCTTGTAGGTCTATTCATATTTCTTCTTGAGTCAGTTTTGGTAACTTGTCTTTCCAGAAATTTATCCATTTTATCTAAGTTGTCTAACTTGTTGGCATGAAGTTGTTTATACTATCTCTTTAAAATTTTTTAAATTGCTGTATGCTTTTTCATTACTGATTTTGGGAATCCATGTCTTCTCTCTTAATTTCTTGGTCAGCCTACCTAAAGGGTTATCAAGTTTGTTGATATATTTTAAAAAAATATTTATTTATTTTTGGCTGAGTTGGGTCTTAGTTGCAGCACACGGGATCTTTTGTTGTGGTGCATGGGAGCCAGAGTGCATGGGCTCTGTAGTTGTGGCTCACAGGCTCCAGAGTGCGAGGGCTCTGCAGTTTCGGCATGTGGGCTCACTAGTTATGGCTCATATGTTCAGTAGTTGTGGTGCACAGGCTTAGTTGCCCTGTGGCGTGTGGGATGTTTGTTAGTTCCCCCAACCAGGGATCGAACCTGCATCCCCTGCATTGGAAGGCGGATTCTTAACCACTGGACCACCAGGGAAGTCCCTGTTGATCTTTTCAAAGAACTAATTTGTGGTTTCATCAATCTACTGCTTTTCTGTTTTTTACTTCATTGATATCTGCTCTAATCTTTATCCTTTCCTTCCTCCTGCTTGCTTTGGATTTATTTTGCTCTTCATTATCTCATTTCTTAAAGTGGAATTTTAGATTATTAATTTGAGAACTTCTTCTTTTCTGATATAGGTGTTTATAGCCATAAATTTCACTCAGAGCACTACTTTAGCTGCATTCCATACATTTTGATATTTTGTATTTCATTTTCATTCATTTACAAATATTTTTAAAATTTCTCTTGTGGTGGATTTCTTCTTTGACCCATGAGTTTTTAGAGTGTATTATTTAATTTCCAAATATTTTGGGGTTTCCCAGATTTTTTTTTTCTACTGGATATCTTAATTCCATGTGTCAGAGAACATATTTGGTATGGTTTCAATCTTTTTAAATTTACTGAGACTTCTTTTATGGCCCAGAATATATGGTTTATTCAGTTGGAAACATTTTTTAAATTTAATTTTTATTTTTTTATTAAATATTTTTATTGCAGTATAATTCACTCTTTTAAAGCATAAAATTCACTGCTTTTTATTGTATTCACAAGACTGTGTAACCATCACCATTATCTAATTCTAGAACATTTTCATCACTCCCAAAAGAAATCCATACCCATTAGTAGTTACTCCCTTTTCCCCTTTCACCAAGCTCTAGGCAACTACTAATCTACTTTCTATCTCTATGGATTTGCCTATTTGGAACACTTCCTATAAATGGAACATATGTGGCCTTTTGTGTCTGGTTTCTTGCACTCAGCATAATGTTTTCAAGGTTCATCCACGTTGCAGCATATACTTCATTCCTTTTTAGGCTGAATAATATTCCACTGTGGGTATATGTCACATTTTGTTTATCCAGTAATCAGCTGATAGGCATTTATATTGTTTCTAGTTTTTGGTTATTATCAATACTGTTGCTACGAGCATTTGTATACAAGTTTTTGTATGGTATACATTTTTAGAAGTATATAATCTTTAGATTATTAGCTAAATACCTGTACTCAGGAAACTGGAGGCTGGAGTGTGTGCATGTGTGTGTGTGTGGGTCTTGTGTTTATGTGTCTTGTCTTTCTGTGTGTGGGGCCTGGATGTTTACAAATAGCCTCTGCATTTAAGAAGAGGCCAGAAGGGCTGAGTCAACTCTTAATATCTTAGCTCTACTACACACGCTTCAACCCTCCCTGGCTATGTGCCTCACCTTCTATTCTGAACCACAGAGTAAGTGAGCCCAGCAGGGTGGGAAATGAGCCGTGACATTCGTGCCCAAAGAAGCCAGTGCACATACATACAATGTATACTTCTGTTATGCTTTTGGGATGAAAGGAAATGTGATATGCATCATTTTATGACTCAGTAAAAGTGACAGGAAAAACCCTGCTCTTAGGCTGGGGAAAAAATCGTCCATCAATCAATGGAAGTGACGATACCCAAATATTACTTTGGTTAGAAAAATAATCCCACGTGAACTCCCACTTTTCTGTCCTTTGGGTCCTAAAACTTTCATCACTACACTGCAGTGCATTAATGCAGAAGAGCATGTGGTGAGCCAGAGGGCTGTTCATCAGTGTCCTCTGGTTTTCTTCCTAGTGGCCAATCCAGTTTTGGTCTTCCTCTGCGACTGTGATTTCCATTGCCTATCACTTGACCTGGGATGGTTGTGAGGATTCTTCCTTCCCCATCTTCATTCTAAAATTGAATCTGAACATTCTTTGTTACCTAATAATGCAGAGCTAGGCTATGCAACTTTGTTACCTCATTCTGGATAAAGGTAGCAAGATGAGTTGGAAATAAATATAGGAAACCAAAGGGTTAAAAATGATCTCCAGGAATAAGGGAAATCTGATACAGAGGACGAGACAGATACAGTACTCAACTAAAAGCTGGCCGGCTCTGGCCCAATAACACTGCATGTGACATATTCAGGTATACTTTTATAAGACAAGAGATTGTGTACCTGCTTGTTGAAATATCCTCAAAAGGGTAGAGGATCTCTCCATTGTTACAGATTTCACAGATGAACCCCTTCTGGCTACAAAGACTGCAGCTGTACACATGTGAGGCGGCAAATTTAATGACCTTGCCCAAGAACGGAGCCAGCTTTCCCTCTATCACCTGCAGAAAGAGAAATGGAACAGGGAAGAAGCAAATTTGTTGAGAAGTCTTGCAGATGCAGGAGGAATTCCTTTCCTTTACACAACAGGAAAACCTCTAATTATAATTTCTCAGCAACTCTGAGAAAGAAAAGACATAGTATTTTCACTCCAAAAGAACTCTCTGGCTTAAACCACTGGAGGTTGGAAAATGAAGATGTTGAAATTTCTTTCATATTCCTCTTTTTTTTGTAGTGTGCTGTAGAGGACTGAGGACCAACAAATGGGGAACCCTACTTTCACAGACTAACTTGACAGTTATCGTGCGGTATAAGAGCAGTGTGGTCGATTTCCCAAAATAGACTGAAAACATATAGGGTAAGTACTAATGTAGTATTTTATGTTGTACATGCAATAATATCTGTTTTCTGATGAGTTAATAGAATAGTTTTTTCTCTATCTCCCCTAAGAACATGTAACAAATGTGGAAAATAGGTTTCTCTTGCTGCTGATAATTATAAGAATACACAGAAGCTGCAATTTGGCAGTCTGAGTGCTATATTTAGCCTCAAGATTTAAAAAAAAATCTTTTAGTGTTTAAAAGAAAATAAGCCAATTTAATAATTGGAAGGTTTCACATAAAATTCCAGATTTTTGGCTTCTTTTGGAAAATCATTAGATCTGGAAAAACTAGGCCTGAATTCCAACACGATGATGATCCCAGCTGTGAGTAGAGGCTGCTTGCTCCTGCCGAGGCACGTGCTCTTCAACTAACACTTGTCCCCATGAGGCCACAGTGTCTTGAGTCTGCCTGCCTCCCACAGTCCCCTCACCTGCTGGCCTGCAAACATCCGTGAGTTTGGAGCCAATGGTCCATCAGAGCCCTCCTCACTTAACTAATACTGCACGGGCTTCAAAGACTTTGGCAGTTCATACACTAACAAGATAAAATTTGCCTTTATTTCTTTCTCATTGATGCATATGCATATGCATGCTGATTTTGATATAAGAAAAAAACGAAGATTAAATTTAACTTGGAAAGAGCTAGAAATGGATACTTTCAAGTGAATCACAGTTAAAATGATAATTTTACATAAAAATAACATCTGAGAGCAGTAAATCATATTTAAAGAGATATAAGAAGGCCAAGGTGAACAAATAGTAATAGCTGATAATACAAAAAAAGACTACAAGTAATGTAATAATGTATTTTGCAATTTCTTTACACTAACAATGAAATATGTGAAAGAGAATGTAAACAAGCAATCCCTTTTAAAGTCACATCAAAAATAAAATAAAATACTTAGGAATAAACCCCACCTAGGAGGTGAAAGACTTACATACTGAGAACTACAAAACCTTAATAAAGGACACTGAAGATGATTCAAAGAAATGGAAAGCTATCCCATGCTCTTGGATTGGAAGAATTAATATTGTTAAAATGACAATACTACCCAAAGGATTTGGGTACTACAAAGCTACAGTATTCAAAACAGCATGGTATTGGCACAAAAACAAACATATGGATCAATGGAACAGAATAGAGAGCCCAGAAGTAAACCCACACACCTACGGTCAATTAATCTTCAACAAAGGAGGCAAGAATATACAATGGGGAAAAGACAGTCTCTTCAGCAAGTGGTGCTGGGAAAGTTGGACAACCGCATGCAAATCAACGAAATTAGAACACACCCTCACACCATACACAAAAATAAATGCAAAATGACTTAAAGACTTAAATATAAAACATGACACCATAAAACTCCTAGATGAGAACACAGGCAAAAACATTCTCTGACATAAATCGTACCAATGTTTTCTTAGGTCAGTCTCCCAAGGCAACAGAAATAAAAGCAAAAATAAACAAGTGGTACCTAATCAAACTTATAAGCTTTTGCACAACAAATGAAACCATAAACAAAATGAAAAGACAACCTATGGACTGGGAGAAAATATTTGCAAATGATGTGACCAACAAAGGCTTAATTTCCAAAATATACAAACAGCTCATACAACTCAAAAAAAACAAAAACAAAACCCAATCAAAAAATGGGCAGAAGATCTAAACATACATTTCTCCAAAGAAGACATACAGATGGCCAATAGGCACATGAAAAGATGCTCATCATCGCTAATTATTAGAGAAATGCAAGTCAAAACTACATTGAGGGACCATATTACACCAGTCAGAATGGCCATCACTAAGAAGTCTACAAATAAATGCTGGAGAGGGTGTGGAGAAAAATATCCTGTGATAAACCATAATGAAAAAGAATATATATATGTAAAACTGAATTAACACAACATTGTAAATCAACTATACTTCAATAAAATTTTAAAAAATTAATAATGTATTTTGCAAAAAATCAAGCTATACATAATACTGGAGATAAAAACTAAAGTGGTTTATGAACATCACTATTGAATAATCTCATGATGTTTTAAAAATGAATATAATGGTTAAATCTAGGGAAGGGAACAAGTTGGAAAAGCACGTCTTTCACCTTGTATATGGTTGTTTTGGCATTTTTAAAAGCAATGTATATTATTTTTGTATTGATGCAGAAATGGAACAGAAGAACCAGGTTTACTACTTTATAAGGGTGTTATTTTTTTTTCTTAATAAAGGGGGTAGAAATTATGCTGGCTTTTTTTCTTTTTTTTGAGTCAAGCAAGCACATTTTCCAACATTTTAAAATTTATTCTCCTCCCCATTACCTTTAAAAAGCCATAGATAAGACCTCCTTTTATTTATGTTTTCTCAAGGACCATTAACTCCAATCAACCCCAGGAAAGTGTGTTCCTAATAGCAACACATGATATACACTTTCTAAGAAATAACCACTAACAAATCATATACCCAACGGGGTTATTTATAAATTGTGGTAACAATACTTTAGCTGAGTTTTGTCTTACTTATTTTACTCTTTTCTAAACAACCAAAGTTAATGACACATTTAAAGAGAGGCACTAACAAACTATAGTCCATTTAGGGGAAAACATCAGGATATAGAACTCACCTGGTCTGGAAACCAGGTGAGTAAATGTTGTTTTAAGGAACTGAGGATGAGAAGAGAACACCTTAAGGAAGACATGAGAGTTATCATCTAGGATCTAAAAGAGAAGATTGGGGCATCTTGTACATAAAGTTTTTCTTTATCTAGAAGATTTTCTTGGTACAAAGTGTAAGGGGTATGAACATTTTGAAGGCTTTTGAAATATTTCACCAAATTTACAGTGCCAGTTATTTTTATTTATTCCTATCTGGATATTTTAATAAGCTTTTAAAAATTAATTTGGGAATTGATATCTTCACAACATTTAGTCTCCCTATCTCCATTTTATTAAATCTTCATTTATTAATAATACAAATTTGTTTTTTTCCTTTGTATAAGCCACTGACTTTTTTTTTAAATTTAATTTTTTATACAGCAGGTTCTTATTAGTTATCCATTTTATACATATTAGTGTATACATGTCAATCCCAGTCTCCCAATTCATCCCACAACCCCCACCCCCACCACCCCTCTTGGTGTCCATACGTTTGTTCTCTACATTTGTGTCTCTCTCTCTGCCCTGCAAACCGGTTCATCTGTACCATTTTTCTAGATTCCACATATATGCATTAATACATGATATTTGTTTTGCTCTTTCTGACTTAACTTCAATCTGTATGACAATCTCTAGGTCCATCCATGTCTCTACAAATGACCCAATTTTGTTCCTTTTTATAGCTGAGTAATATTCCATTGTATATATGTACCACATCTTCTTTATACAGTCATCTGTCGATGGGCATTTAGGTTGCTTCCTTGTCCTTGCTATTGTAAATAGTGCTGCAGTGAACACTGGGGTGCATGTGTCTTTTTGAATTATGTTTTTCTCTGGGTATATGCCCAGTAGTGGGATTGCTGGGTCATGTGGTAATTCTATTTTTAGTTTTTTAAGGAACCTCCATACTGTTCTCCATAGTGTAAGCCACTCACAGTTGTTATTTAAGTTATTTTAAGGTTAAACTTTTGTATAATATTTTTTCTTATCAGCTATTGCTGGTGTATTAGAATATACTGATATTTGTGTCCATCTCATATACTATATTACTAAATGTGCATGAATGCCTATCATTTTTAGGTGATTCTTTTGGGTTTTCTGAAGGAAATAATCTGGTCCCTTCCTTTCATGTTTTATGTCTTATTGCATCATGCAGCACTCCTAAAACAATATTAAATAATAATGGTATTAGTGGACAGTCTTGTTATTTCAATGAAATCAAACTATATAGAGTCTACAGTGAATGATTCATTTTCTTCATCAAACACACATCTTGTCATGCACCACATTCTATTGATTACCTTTCTCTTTTTATTTAATTATTTATTTATCTGTAAAAATTTATTTATTTATTTTTGGCTGGGTTGGGTCTTCGTTGCTGCACGTGGGCTTTCTCTAGTTGTGGCGAGCAGGGGCTACTCTTCATTGCGGTGTGCAGGCCTCTTATTGTGGTGGCTTCTCTTGTTGCGGAGCACGGGCTCTAGGTGTGTGGGCTTCAGTAGTTGTGGCTCGTGGGCTCTAGAGTGCAGGCTCAGTAGTTGTGGCGCACGGGCTTAGTTGCTCTGCAGCATGTGGGATCTTCCCGGACCAGGGCTCAAACCCGTGTCCCCTGCATTGGCAGGTGGATTCTTAACCACTGTGCCACCAGGGAAGCCCCTCTCTTTCTCTTTTTTAAATAACAGCTTTATTGATATATAGTTCACATAACATGTAATTAACCTATTTAGAGTCTACACTCGAACATGTTTTAGTTTATTCAGAGTTGTGTACATTTCATCAACTTTTCCCCAAATCCCCATACCCATTAGCAGTCACTAGTGTTTTCTCCCTAACCCATCCCCCAAGCCCTAGGCAACCAATAATCTACTTTCTGTCTCTATAGATTTACCTACTCTGGATATTTCATGTAAATAGAATAATATGTGGTCTTTTATGACTGGCTTCTTTCACTTAGCATAAGTTTCAAGGTTCACATTGATTCTCTTTTAAATGTCTCTAGTGTAAGTCTTTTTCCCATCCTATCTCAAGCTTTTATCACCCGTCTCTAGATTAATGAAATAATCTTCCGGTTTTATTTCTGGATAATCGTCTTTTTCCTTTGATCCATCCAGCATATATACTAGTCAGTTTTAGACATCACTTTCATTGTGTGTCATCTCTTCCCTCAAACCTTTGGTTGAATTCTTATTTTATCATTGGTAAAAACTCTTCATTCGTTCATGTCAGAAAATTACATTGAGTTACTATTCTCAGTTACTGATACAAGTGTGAACTAGACAAAACTGCAGCTTACATTTTGCCTGGTATATGAGTGTCTCCATAAGCTGATTCCACACCATCTATCCAAATTCATTTTCCGTTTCTTCATATGTATGTTCCATTGCGAGGAAAGCTTCCCCGGTGTAGAATATGCTTGTTCTTGCTCCTGTGCCTTCACCCATGTATTTCCTCTACTTTCCTTTCACTTCCTCTCTTCACACTTATTTAAACTTCACCCAGGCTTTAAGGCTCAGATCTATTCTGGCGTGATCTGGAGAGCCATCTCTGGCTACTTCACCTGCCATGGATCTCTTGTGCTTCATATAATTTATTTTTACATCACATAATTTAATATAAATCGATGTTCCTTTGTATTTTTTTTGCTATTGTTTAACATGTGATTGTTTTGCTTGTCCAACTATAGATTGAAAATATAAAAATGGAGATACCACCTATAAAATGGTGATTTTTACCTATAAAAGTATAATGGTGACTTTACCTATACAAATGGCAGTTTTATACGGAGCAACCTAAGAGAGTGTAAATCGTCAGGCACCTAAGTTCCTGATGACTGCCTGAGGATGCTTTCCAGTCTTCTTCCTTGGCTGTAGCAGTCACAGCTTTAGTGCTACTGTTGTGTCACAACATGTTGAATCATTCTGCTGTGCGATTTAGGGAGGAGCACGAAGAACACATGGACTTGGTGGCAGTTCAGCTCTTCTGAGACCCTTTCTGCTTCTTTATACTTGAGTAACTGCTCTTCCTATTTGTCAGTTGAGGTTCAGGGCCATGTTCCAAAGGGCTGAAGCTGCTAGAAGTTTTTCCTCCAGAAAAGTGAGGTAATATTCTCTAAGTTTATTTTAGAATTGACAAACATTTCTTTAATATTATAGAAAGAAAAACTTTATACTGATACATTTCAAGGGGTAAAGGTATATTTGGAAGGTTTAAATCTTGTCTTTGAATATCACAACTAGCAGCACTGGGAAGCTCTTCCGGCTTCTGGTCTAGAGGTTTCATCACTAAGAGAAGCAGGCTCCAGGTGTGGCATCTCCTAGGGTTCTTTTTAAAAAGCAGATATATCTTGGGATAACTACTTAAAAAGAAATCAAGTGTCTTGCCTCCCACTATCTCCTCCTGCCCTCAAGAATCGTGCTTTTCACTCCTACTTCCTAGCCATCTTGGTGGAGACTTAAGGTTGGGACCATATACCACAAACAATAGGAAGATGGCAGCCTCAAAGAAGACCAAAGCCCAAGGAGCCCCTCTTTTTCACTCTTATTTTCCTGGTCACAGGTTAATATAACTTTATATGAGTCCATCACAAGTCACAAGGCCATTCATCTTTTTTTTTTTTTTTTTTTGCGGTGCGCGGGCCTCTCAACTGTCGTGGCCTCTCCCGTTGCGGAGCACAGGCTCCGCACGCGCAGGCTCAGCGGCCATGGCTCACGGGCCCAGCCGCTCCGCGGCATGTGGGATCCTCCCGGACCGGGGCACAAACCCGTGTCCCCTGCCTTGGCAGGAGGACTCTCAACCACTGCGCCACCAGGGAAGCCCCAAGGCCATTCATCTTTAACGTTAGAAGGCTGATAGTTTCCGTTAACCAGGTGGTCATTTGGATATGCTGTAGGTGCTAGTGAAACAGACCTCTGAGATGAGGTTTGGTTATCCCTGGTTTAGTTATTTTCCCCAAAGTGTCTCTCTACGTGAACAAAATCATGACAAAGTAATTAGCAGAAAACACATGTAGCTCTTTGTCCATCTCCTCAGTCTCCCTCACCTTTTCTGTATACCAAATTGCCTTATCTCTTTGAGAAAAGGCATATGTCCGAAATAGGGTGAAAGAGTTTGTTTCTGTTTTCCATTAAACTTAATTTCTTGTATTAAGGAAAATCCTAGTCTGATTCACTTAATTTGGGGGTGTTGCATATATGACTATTCCAGAGGTATCATACTGACCTGGTGTTCAAAGAATGCACATTTCCGTTTGTAACTTAAAATTGTGTCCTTTTATTGTACTGTAGGATAAAGACAAAATGCACTATCAAGCTGGTATCTTAAAGATTTTTCTATCTTTGTCTTTTGCAGTCTCTCTACAAATTCTTTTCACTCTATCATTTCAGGTACTTCTAGAACTCAAGGAATAGTCAAATTTATCACTCTCCATGATCCAGTTAACTGACAAATATACCAAATATGCTTATGCTTCTTGTGTGACAGCAGCCCATGAAAGCTGCCTGGTCGAACTTCCAGCTCAGGGATACACACATTTTCCCCCCTCTTCTATTCTGGTCAAGATGGTCAGCATTGGAATTTGAGGCCTATGGCTTTCTTGCAGACTAAGACAACAGACTTTATTTGATTTGCTTTCTTGCAGACCAATCGAAAATTACAATTAAGTTAAAAAATAACCTAGTGCTGCCTTCTCCAAACCACAGTTTCAGAAACAGCTGCTTATTACTCATGTGTGGCACCAGGAAATTGCAGTGTCATGTTCAAGGTCTGTAGCCAATAGAAATCTGTGGGATTGGGAAAAGGGCACAAATGATTCTTTTATGTCTGTTACCTTCACTCCCTCAGCACCACCACAAAATTCAAAATCTACAGGGGGAGAGGGACAGAGCACTGGGGACTTGGACAAGAAACAAGAAAGAAAAAGCTCTTTCTCATTGAATTTATGCATCGACGAATTCCTTCCCCCTGATTTGTCAAGTTACCTTCCATTTCAATACAGGCATTCCTCAGCCACTGTGTAACATCTAGATTCTGGACAACTGTTGGCAATACGTTGATGAAGAGGGCTGCTGCACTTGACAAATGGCCCCTCCTCTGAAAGTCTAACCAAAAGACCCCATTCATGTTAAATAAAGCCACCTGCCACTCACTAGTAACAAGCTAGCCTGGTTACTAGTAGAAGAATCAAAATTGTCACGCATTGTAAAATGATTTCAAATATAATTTAGGTTGCATTTGCTTGGCCAGAGGACTATGAAAGGCTGCACTCACTATTTTCTCTCTGAGTGTCATTTCTCAGCATTAACAGGTGGGGACAGTGACGTCTAGTGATCTAGGCCAGGTGAGTTCCTGGAGAGGTAAGAAAAACAGCCTATGGAGTCTGCCCAAGTTTGAAAACCTAAACCACAGCAATAATATTCTGAGTTCTCATTCAATTCTAAATTTCACTTTTTTTTTAAAATTGACATGTAACATTATATTAGTTTCAGGTGTACAATGTAATGATTTGATAGTTGTATACACTGTAAAGTCATCACCACAGTAAGTCTAGTTAACTAAATTTTACTCCTTTTAATAACAAATTCTTAAAAATAGAAAATAAAAAGCATACTACCCATTATTTTTCTCAAAAATAGAAAATAAAAAGCATAGGGAATTTTCTTATTTCAAAAAGTTTGTTAAAACCGCATTTCCCCATAATTAGCCTTTGAGCTCCTTATCATGGCTTAATGCTGGGATGTTTGTATATAAACAGAAAACTGTCTTCTCTAATTAGGTGCTCCACACCCTTCTTTTTCCATTACGGGACTGTTCTAACAGGACTAAGATTTTGGCTAATCAAATACTTCACTGAGGGTGGATTATGATGTCACCAATTAGCTCTTATCTGATCCTCTCCCAAAGGTGACAATTTCTACTTAGATATTGGAAACTATGTGATAATCTAATCTGGGTTATCTGGGTTAGTATAATTGGGTAGATCTGTAAGTGGTCATCACCATTCCTATCAAATTATATTTTGCTTCCTGATGGAAACTATCTCAGGGAATACAAGATAAACGAATTTCAATTTTCTCCAATGGCTGAATGGTAAAGCTGAGCCCAAGAACATAAATTTCTTATTCACAAAAGTATACGGGGGGACTTCCCTTGTGGTGCAATGGTTAAGAATCAGCCTGCCGGGGCTACCCTGGTAGCGCAGTGGTTAAGAATCCACCTGCCAATGCAGGGGACACGGGTTCGAGCTCTGGTCCAGGAAGATCCCACATGCCGTGGAGCAACTAAGCCCGTGAGCCACAACTACTGAGCCTGTGCTCTAGAGCCCACAAGCCACAACTACTGAACCTGCATACAACTACTAAAGCCCGTGTGCCTAGACCCGTGCTCTGCAACGAGAGAAGCCCCTCCAATGAGAAGCCTGAGCACCGCAACGAAGGGTAGCCCCTGCTCACCACAACTGCCCACGCATAGCAACAAAGACTCAACACAGCCAAAATAAATAAATAAATTAATTTAAAAAAAAAAAGAAAAAAAGAATCCACCTGCCAGTGCAGGGCACACAGGTTCAAGCCCTGGTCCAGGAAGATCCCACATGCTGCAGAGCAACTAAGCCCATGCGCCACAACTATTGAGCTTGTGCTCTAGAGCCCGTGAGCCACAACTACTGAGCCTGTGTGCCTAGAACCCATGCTCCGCAACAAGAGAAGCCACCGCAGTGAGAAGCCTACGTATCACAACAAAGAGTAGCCCCTGCTCGCCACAACTAGAAAAGTCTGCATGCAGCAATGAAGACCCAACACAGCCATAAATAAATAAATTTATTAAAAAAAAATATATATATATACAGGAAGGGGCCTATTTCAGTTTTTCTGCACTATGGAAAGGGCCTCAAGGGGTGTGGCCTCTTGAAGCCACAACCTCATGAAACTTCAGTAGAAGCATTTGCAAACAGTAAGTACAATTACGTGGCCCACATATTCTGAGCCCCAAAGCAGGCCACATGGTCTCATATAAGTGCATGAGTATTATTTAGGGGAAAATAGATTAAAATATTTTAAATTGAGACAGTTCCAGAAAATTCTCATGGTATGGTCAGCAGAATCTTACTCCTCTATTGAGTTAATTAGCTATGTGTCGAAAATAAATCGTATTTAGGTCTCTACTATTCATTTTGGCCCTAGTTATGTCATTATTACTCATTGAATAGTAAACAAGGAAAGGCTCTAAGTGGTTTCCTTAACTCAGCTTCCTTACTTAATATATGAGAGAACTAAGGCCAAGAGAGGTGATGTGAGCAGTCTAAGATCACCCAGCTGGGCTATGTCAGATACCTGTCCACCCCCTTAAGCACCCTGCACTACTCTAGGAAGGGGCCTTTCTGAGGGCATCTAGGGTCAGAGCGCAGCCCGAGAATCCTGAGGTCACTGGATGCCCACTGATCCACCATGTGGAGGACTTCTAAACTGACTCAGTCCCTGCCTGGAAACGAGATGCACAGTCTGGTCCAGGTTTACTCCCACAGTCCTGATCTGAACTGGATTTGTCTTTGGCTTATGTAAAGATTTATTGTCCAACATGCTTACTACTTGTATGAAAATTCTCTTAAGTGGTCACATCTTGTGTGAATTTCTGAACATGGAGTATGATTCTTATTATTGAGTGAATGACTGGGAAATTCATCGATTAAAGTAACATGAAATTCTGTGACGAAAATGGACTTAACATCAACTTAAACCCTAGGCTATTTACCAAAACTAGAGAAGTAATTTAATTAAAGGAAGAAGCAACTACAGCTGGAAAAAACCAAAGCAAAACAAAGCAACTCCCCGAATGCATGTATGTGAGAGAAATTGAAGAAATACAGCTTTTCAGAGAGGACCTGAGTAGAGGCCAATGGAGGACATCTTAACAGAAAAACAACAAAAGACCCCATGTTTAAAGGGATAGAGAAATAGAGGAGAAATAGGAGCAATATTCCCTGATCATCTAAGGGAGTGACCCACTAAGGGTTAGGAGAGACATAAAAGGCAGAAAGAAGGGAAGAAGTACAGAAAGGGTGGAGTTAAAAAAAAAAAAAAAAGTTAAAGAAAAGGGAAAAGCGGGCTTCCCTGGTGGCACAGTGGTTGAGAGTCCACCTGCCGATGCAGGGGACACGGGTTCGTGCCCCGGTCTGGGAAGATCCCACATGCCGCGGAGCGGCTGGGCCCGTGAGCCATGGCCGCTGAGCCTGCACATCCAGAGCCTGTGCTCCGCAACGGGAGAGGCCACAACAGTGAGAGGCCCGCGTACCGCAAAAAAAAAAAAAGAAAAGGGAAAAGCAATTCAGATGATCACAAAGAGGGAAAAAAAAAAAAGGATTGAAGCCGATTTAGATCTAAAATGGGAGCTAGACATCTTGGCTTCTATTCTCAGTTTTGTCCCCACTAAGCTGTCTGACCTTATTAATAAGTCACTTAACTTCTCCATGCCTCAGTTTCCTCATCTACAAAATAAAGTGATCATACTAAGTTATTCAAAACTAGATGATCAGTAAGGATTTCTCTCAGCTTGAAGATTCTATGATTTTGTGATTAACAGACAGGGAAAACATCAAAAGAAGCTTGTTGAATACCCCCAGGAATGTAGAAAGGAAATATCTGGGGAGATAGATAAAAGGTGAGTTTAACCAGACTAATTAGAAGATACCCAAGGAAATTTTCAAAAGAAGTGAAATAATGTCACCAGCTTTTTATTCCTCTGCTCGCTGAGCACCATTCAAAGAGGGAGTTAATGCTTTTTAGGAATCATCCCCTCCCAGGTGTGCAACCAGATATCAGTTTTCCTGAAGAAGTCTGCAAATCCCTTCCTTTCATCAATGCATTTAATTAGTTAATGTTTAGATAGAACTTAGGGATGAAAAGTACAATATAAGTGTTCAACATTATTATTACTTAACAGCTTTTATGAGACCAGAAATGCCTAAGATTAAATGAGAAACCAAAATGAGTTCCTGGCTAGAAGGTTGTGATCTAATAAATTGCTGTGAGGAAAACAAACCCTGCATATAAATTGAAATAGGTGCTCTTTATTAGCTTGCATGCCATTGTCTTAAGAATGTGGGTACTTTTTATTCTTTGCCTCAAGGTGTCAACAAGTAGCAAACCACCAGTCAGTACTGATTATGACTACATACATCCTGTTTTTTGAGAATATTATCTGCTGTATTTGTGCTGTTTATGCTGGATATCTGTACACCCAGGGTATGGATTCAAATACATATGGGAATTTAGTACACAATAAAAGTGAGGAGAGATAAATTATTTAATAAATGATGTTGGGACAACTGGTTAGCCATCAGGGGAAAAAATAAAGCTGAATCTCTAACTCATTTCATAAAAAATGTAATTCCAGATAAATGGAAGATTTAAATATAAAAAGTAAACCATGAAAGTATTTTTAAACTATAAAAATATTAGAGAAAAATGTTAGAAAAATGTTTATGTGGAGTAAGTATTTTGTAATCTTAGAAACCATAAAAAAGTGATAAATCTGAATATACAAAATTAAAAATCAGTACAGTACAAAATACCATTTACAAAGTCACATAACAGAAAACTGGGAAATATATTTCCTAGTTATGTAAAAAGAATGCTGATTTCCTTAATATAATTTAATTACAGGTTAATGAAATAAAAAGGCAATTCACAAAAACTAAGTATAGCCAATATAATATAAAAAAGATACTCAACCTTACTTACAATGAAAAAAATCAAAATCATAGTGTGAAGTTATTTTTTATTTATCAGAATGGCTAGGATTAAAAATATTGTTTACACAGAAAGTTAATGTGAGTGGAGGAAAACAGTCATTCTCAAGACACTGAATGGAAGTAAAAATTGGTTCCACCAAAAAAAAAAAAAAAAAAAAATTGGTTCCACCTTTTCAGAAGGCAAGTGGCAATATACATCAAACTGCAAAGCATGCATACCCTTTGACCTGGTAGTCTCATGTTAATGAACCTACCCTACAGACTCATTCACACAAGAGTACAAGAAAACGTATGAGGGTGTTCACTGCAGTATTGGTTCTAATAGAGAAAAACGTAACAGATTAAAAATCAAGGTAACTCTATACTATGCAGCTAATAAAAGGATGAGGTAAACCTTTATGTATACTGAACGTGCACATATGTCCAAATGTCCACAGTATAATCTTAAGTGGAAAAGGCAAGATGCAAAGAGGTAGTACTGATCCCATTTGCAAAAAAATTAAATATTCACATTTGTGTATAGAGATGTCTGGAAGAAGACAGACTGGCTATAGTTAAACAAAAGCTATCTCTGCAGAGTGGGATGTGAGGGAGAGAAAGGCAGATGTTAAAAACAGAATTCTGCAACCACCAGAGAAATTAAGATAATAATCCCATCAAAAAAAATAAAATACCTAAGAATAAATTTAACCAAGGAAGTGAAAGACTTGTACACTGAAAACTGAGACATTAATGAAAGAAATTGAAGATACAAGTAAATGGACAGATATTTCATGCTCATGGATTGGAAGAATCAATATGGTTAAAATGTCCATACTACCCCAAACAATATACAGATTCAATGCAATCCCTATCAAAATTCCAATGGCATCTTTTATGGAAACAGAACAAACAATCGAAATATTTGCATGGAACCACAAAAGATCCTGAATAGCCAAAGCAATCCTGAGAAAGCTGGAAGCATAACCCGCTCTGATTTCAAACTATGTTACAGAGCTATAGTAATCAAAACAGTATGGGATTGGCATAAAAATAGACACATAGATCAACGGAATAGAAATAAACCCATGCATATATGGTCAATTAATTTATGACAAAGGAGCCAGAAATATACAATGGGGAAAGGGAAGCCTCTTCAATAAATGGTGCTGGGGAAATGGGACAGCCACATGCAAAAGAATGAAACTGGACCACTGTCTGACACCATTTACAAAATTAGCTCAAAATGTATTAAAGACTTGAATGGAAGATCTGAAACCATAAAACTCCTAGAAGAAAACATAGGCAGTAAGCTCCTTGACATCGGTCTTGGAGATGACTTTTTTAATCTGGCACCAAAAGCAAAGGCAACAAAAGCAAAAATAAACAAGTGAGACTATATCAAACTAAAAAGTTACTGCATAGCAAAGAAAACCATCAACAAATGAAAAGGCAACCCCTGAATGGGAGAAAATAATTGCAAGTTATATATCTGATAAGGGGTTAATATCCAAAATATATAAAGAACACATACAATTAAACAGCAAAAAAAAAAAAAATCTAATTTAAAAATGGGCAGAGGATATGAATAGACATTTTTCCAAAGAAGACATACAGATGGCTAACAGTTACATGAAAAGGTGATCAACGTCCCCAATCATCAGGGAAATGCAAATCAAAAGCAAAATGAGATACCACCTCACATCTGTTAGAATGGCTATTATCAAAAAGGCAAATAACAAGTGCTGGTGAGAATGTGGAGAAAAGGGAACCCCGTGTGCACTGTTGGTGAGAATGTAAACTGGTGCAGCTATTATAAAAAATGGTATGGAGGATCCTCAAAAAATTAAAAATAGAACTACCATATCATACAGTAATTCCAATTCTGGGCATTTATCTAAAGAAAACAAAAACACTCACCTGAAAAGATATATGCACCCCCATGTTCATTGCAGCGTTACTTACAATAGCCAAGATATGGAAGCAACCTAAGTGTCCAGTGATGGATGAATGGATAAAGATGTGTGTGTGTGTGTGTGTGTGTGTGTGTGTATACATATATATAGTGTGTATACATATAGTGTGTGTATACACACACACACAATGGTATATTATTGAGCCATAAAAAAGAATGAAACCTTGACATTTGCGACAACATGGATGGACCTTGAGGGCATTATGCTAAGTGAAATAAGTCAGACAAAGAAAGGCAAATACTGTATGATCTTACTCATATTTGGAAGCTAAAACAAAACAAACCAGCTTATAGATACATAGAAGAGATTGGTGGTTGCCAGAGACAATAGGTGGGGGGTAAGTGAAGAAGGTGAAAGGAGTTAAAAGGTATTGGGATGCCATTTTGGGGAATATATCTTAAGGAAATAAGTTAATATTGGATTGGCCAAAAAGTTCGTTTCGTTTTTTCCATAAGATGGCTATAGTAGCACTTAGCTGTCTTTAACTTCATTCAAAACAATTTTGTTAGATTGTATTGTGACAGCTGTCATATCAGCGTGCGTTTAAAAAAAGACTTATCAGGACTTTCCTGGTGGCGCAGTGGTTAAGAATCCGCCCACTAATGCAGGGGACGTGGGTTCGAGCCCTGGTCTGGGAAGATCCCACACGCCATGGAGCAACTAAGCCCATGAGCCACAACTACTGAGCCTGCACTCTAGAGCCCACGAGCCACAACTACTGAAGCCCACGCGCCTAGAGCCCATGCTCCGCAAAAAGAGAAGTCACCACAATGAGAAGCCCGCACACGGCAACGAAGAATAGCCCCTGCTCGCCACAACTAGAGAAAGCCCATGCGTATCAGCGAAGACCCAACACAGCCAAAAATAAATAAATTTATTTTAAAACATAAAAAAAGAAAAGAAAAAAAGACTTATCAAAACTGGTGAATTTTTGTGTAGCCATTTTAATATTGATGATGGAAGAAAAACAACATTTTTGGCATATTATGTTTTATTATTTCAAGAAAGGTAAAAACACAACAGAAACGCAAAAAAAAAGATTTGTTTAGTGTATGGAGAAGGTGCTGTGACTGATCGAATGTGCCA
This sequence comes from Aethalodelphis obliquidens, assembly GCF_003676395.1. Taxonomy (NCBI): domain Eukaryota; kingdom Metazoa; phylum Chordata; class Mammalia; order Artiodactyla; family Delphinidae; genus Aethalodelphis; species Aethalodelphis obliquidens. The sequence continues at coordinate 28,124,061 of NW_020837946.1, read as the reverse complement.
AAAGTGGTTTGCGAAGTTTCATGCTGGAGATTTCTCCCTGGACGATGCTCCACAGTTGGGTAGACCAGTTGAAGTTGATAGGGATCAAATCGAGACATTAATTGAGAACAATCAACGTTATACCACGTGGGAGATAGCCGACATACTCAAAATATCCAAATCAAGCAATGAAAATCATTTGCACCAGCTTGCTTATGGTAATCGCTTTATTGTTTGGGTTCCACATAAGTGAAAAACACCTTCTTGACCATATTTCCACATGTGATTCTCTACTGGAACGTAATGAAAATGTTCTGTTTTCAAAAAAATTGTGACAGGTGATGGAAAGTGGATACTGTACAATAATGTGGAACGGAAGAGATCATGGGACAAGTGAAATGAACCACCACCGACAATACCAAAGGCCGGTCTTCATCTAAAGAAGGTGATGTTGTGTATATGGTGGGATTGGAAAGGAGTCCTTTATTATGAGCTCCTTCCGGAAAACGAAACGATTAATTCCAACAACTACTGCTCCCAGTTAGACCAACTGAAAGCAGCACTCGATGAAAAGCGTCCAGAATTAGTCAACAGAAAACGCATAATCTTCCATCAGGATAACAAAAGACCTCATGTTTCTTTGATGACCAGGCAAAAACTGTTACACCTTGGCTGCGAAGTTCTGATTCATCTGCCATATTCACCAGACTTTGCACCTTCGGATTTCCATTTATTTAGGTCTTTACAAAATCTCTTAATAGAAAAAGTTTCAATTCCCTGGCAGATGGTAAAACGCACCTGGAACAGTTCTTTGCTCAGAAAGATAAAAAGTTTTAGGAAGACGGAATTATGAAGTTGCCTGAAAAATGGCAGAAGGTAGTGGAACAAAAGAGTGAATACGTTGCTCAATACAGTTCTTGGTGAAAATGAAAAATGTGTCTTTTATTTTTACTTAAAAACCAAAGGCACTTTTTGGCCAACCCTATACAAAGTTCCATTTATAAAATAAATAAGTCACGTGGATATAATTTACAGCATCATGACTATAGTTAATGATACTGTATTGCATATTTGAAAGTTGCTAAGAGAGTAGATCTTAAAAGTTCTTATGATAAGAAAAAAATTTTGTAACTATGTGTGGTGATGGATGTTAACTAGACTTGCTGTGGTGATCATTTTGCAAGACATACAAACATTGGAAATTACATTGCACAACCTGAAGCTAATATAATGTTAATGTCAATTATACCTCAGTTTAAAAAATCTATCAGAGAGATTCAGATAAAGATGATAACTTCTTAAAAGTAAAGGAGTAGTAGTAGGAGTGGAAAGGGAAGGAAAATTTTAAGAAAAAATTTAGTGGTAACATTGGAAGAGCATGTTGGTGATTGTGTGAATGATATTTGTAATAAAACGTTAAACTCTTTTGATGTTTGACTGCAAATAGCTTTTAAGCCTCACACCTGCCTCTTCTTATGCCCCACACCTGGGCAAGCTGATAGGGAAGCCCAAGCACCTACAGGAGATTCAAACCACCCAATCTCCTGTCTTTCTAGGTCAGTCCTCACCCAGGCCCACCCCCTAACCACAATAAAAGCCTCAAGCCAGTCTGCTTTCCTTGCTCTCTCCAGCCATTTTGGACCAGCTTGGGACTGCTCTGCTCATCCCATAAACCTCCATTATGTAAGTAATAAATCTTTTTGCACCTTCACAAATATATATGTATATAATTCCATATTTTTTAATTTTTAAATTAATATGAATTGCCACTTTTATAGTAAATGCTTAAATTGTTAAAAAACAATGACAGTGCTACAAAGCATGGCTTTAGAAATGAATACATGTAATTTGCATATGCATGTATATAAGCATTATGAAAATGTAGAGAACCTTCCATTTTGTTGGTATTATATGACCTGTGTTTTCACTTATCTTCATGTTTATTTTCACAAAAGTTCTTGAAAATTGCCTATCAGTGAACCTGTCATGGCCACATAAGACTCAATGCTTGTATCCAAGGAGACCTGTCTGTCTAATCAGAATGTTCCCTGACTTATGGGTTTTTTAGGTTTCAGAAGGTAACATTGCCCCGTTCAATTAGAATGATTTATAAGATATGCATAGTGTCAATAGCCATATCTAATACTAGGCAATTGAAGGTTGGTTTTTGTTTGCATAATTATCACTGAATTCTAGACATTTAATCTTATCTTCTTAAATACCTAACTGGGAGTTGGTAAGTAAGCAGTTGGTTAGGATGAATACTGAAGTTTTTACAAATCTCACTTAAATGTTTTAAATGCCCTTCTCCAGCTTTGCTGGGCCAGGGCTTTTTCCCTCCTGACCTAGCAGAAACGACCTTCCCCTCACTGCTCCATCCCAAGGCACGTTACTTGATTTTGATCAGCTGGTTGGTCTCGACATTCCAATCGTTTTAGATTGTGTTTTTGTAATCAACAGGAGGAGAAACAGAATTGGTATCAGATTTAAAAAATCCATTCCCCAGCCATTCAGAGGTCACAATCATTTCACATCACCCAGGGCATTATGCAGGAGAAGTATGTTGCCCAGTCTGAACACTTTTACCACTTAGTTTGGTGTCAATCCAAGAAAAGGTCAACATACTGACTGAGTGCCTTGGACTTGGCCTTAAGAAAGAAATGAAAATGGTGGTTTTACAACAGGAGGACATTCAAAGATAAGATTAGGTTCAAAGAGAAAAGCATTCTGAATAGTATTGTCACCTGTGACACGTTTAGAGGTTCAGTAAAATCTAAATGGAAAAGTGCCCTAAGGTAGGAAGCCCAGTAAACAGTCAACTTTCCGGAGGGCTGAGGGTGGACGGTCTGTCATCTGGTCCACCGTCTAACACCCTTCTCCACACCACCCAGGTGGCCTGCCTTTCTTGGTTCTATCATCTCTGTACCACTGGGCTGGAAGAAGAGAGAGACTCTCCTCTAGATTCATTCACTACTGCCGGTAGGCAGCTCTAGCAAAGGGCAACTCTCCACTAGGTCAGAATTTTGTATGAGTTGTAGAGGTTTGTTTTCCTTGGGCTTCCTGTCCTTCAGGAGCATGGTTCATTGAAAAAGGGTTTCACTTAGTCCCTCACAGTGCCTACCCCACCACTTTTTTTTTAAGTGAAGAGAGCTCAGCTAATTGAAACTCCAAGCAGTTGTAGAGCAGCATATGTAAACTAGGAGAAGAGTTTTCATTGGTTACCTCTTTTATTACATTTCTTTAAACTGAGGTATAAAATACATGAGGTAAGATGCACAGATCTGAAGTATACAGCTCAGTGACCTTTTAAACATGTGTGTGAAAATACCTGTTCTCTTGGCCTCCAGCCTCAACCGCTGCAGCCCATTCTCTATGCCATCACCAGAAGGATCTTACTAAAACACAGATTTGACCGAACAATAAGAATAATGACATCAGCTGTTGCACCACCCTCACAGCAGTGATTAACTGTTAATATGTGCCAATCACTGTCCTAAGCTTTTAAATTCATGACCTCCTTTAAGATAACGCAAGTCAAGCACTTAGAACATTGGCAGGCACACAGCGAGCATTAAATAAATAACTATTATTACTCGCAAGACCCCTGAAGGTCAGTATTTTTATCGTAACCAATTTATAGGTGATAGAACTGAGGCTTAGAAGGATTGAGTCATTTGCCCAAGGTCACCAAGCTTGGATGTGTAGAGTAGGGAGCTGGGTTCCCGGAGCGCAAGTGCTACACATTAGGATTTAGTGCTGTCCTAGAGCTGGCATTTCTTTAATGAAAACTCCCGGAGGCCTCTTCAGCCCCTATGGGATGAGGTCTCAACTCCTTAGCAGGCCCTACAAGGGCTTCCCACAAGCTAGGTACAGCCTGTCTTTTCACACTTGCTTCCGGCTTTTATCTGCCACGCATCAATCTCCTGCTCTCTAAATAACTACCATTCATTGCTATGACCAGGTATGAGTTCTGGGTACTTCTGTATCTATTTCCAATTCTTACCGCAACTGTCCAAAACAGTATCATACTCATTTTACATATAAGTACACTGAGACATAGGAAGATTACGGGACTTGTTTCATGGTCAGAGAGCTCAATCAAAGCTGGAGTCTGAACTGGGTCGTCTGATTGCAGTGTGTGATCCTTCCTACTCGGCTGCCATTCCCCTCAAGTCACGTGCTCTCATACCTGGCTCAAGTGTCCCCTAGTTTCTAAGGCCTTTTTGACTCTGGCCACCAATTTACCCCGCTTACTCTGCTGCTTTCCACAGGTCTAAACAGATGACTAGTTAAGGAAGAATGGCTCTTGCTCTATTTCTATTCTAGGCCTTTCCAAATGCATTCGACCTCTGCATTAGAAAAGCTGAAACTGAGTACTTCTGGAATATTCCTAGGGCAGGCCCTGGAATGGCAGCTCTGTCCAAACAAAATGGCAGGTCTTTGGCCAGATGGGGTTATGGGCTAATGGCATGAACACAGAGGGCAAATGGAGAAGCTGCTGCCAGTTAAACACCATGTGTACTTTAGCAGAACCTCTTGGGGCTGTGTGATTCATGCAATCCTGGGACATGGATAATTCCTGAGGGATGAGCTAGCCAGCTCCTCAAACATGAGGACAACTGGAAGATGAATTCTTTGGCAGCTGGAAAGGCCGTAGTGGGCAATTTTTGAACTGATCTTGAAAAGCATTTTATCATTGGAATAGCTAACATTCTTGTTGATTATGCAGAATGAAAAATACCAAAGCATTTGAACATTTGGTACATGTTCAGTTCCTTCGGTACCTCAAAAGTGAGTATTAATGTGCAATCTGCATAAGTCTCACAACTTGGGAAGCGGCTGGCTCTGCAACGACCTCCCGACAAACCATGGCAGCATTCGGTTGTGATCATTCAATCATACTTGTATTTAAGATTATAAAATAAGTCACTTGATTCTTTAGCACATTATTCTTCCATAAATTTAAACTACATACATGTTTTAAGTCCCAAGCTAAAAATTCTCATTGTTAAGAAAAAGTACAGAAATCCAACTCAGAATCAGCACAATTGTTAAAATAATTTACAAAGTATATTGGGTGGACAAGGTGATTCCAAAGTTGATCTACAAGAATAAAAGCACAGGCATAATAAATCAATTTTGTAAAACGAGAATATGAGATTGTATTTACACTACCAGACATCAAAATATATCATACAATTCAAATAATTGGTGCTGGCATCAGAATTGCTATTGAGGAAGCGGAAGTGACTGCTCAGAAACAGATCCCAGAACACACATGTAATTAGATTATGATAAATATGGAATAAAAAGTAGCAGAGGAAGGATTGATTATTTAAAAAAAGGAGCTGAAATGACTTCTTACCCATTTGGGGGAAAATCAATCTACATCCTCACTTTATATCATGAAGTAGAATAAATCCTGGACATTTATTAAATTATTAAACATATAAAATTATTTTTAAAAGACAAGAAAATGCAAACGATCATTATCTGATCTAAGCATGGTGACAGGCTTTTCAGGCTTTAAAGCCATGGAAAAATATCTCACAAGGGGAAAAATGGACAGATCTGGAAACATAAGTTAAACTTCTATTTACCAAAAAACATCATATATAAAATTCAAGGGCAAACAACAAAACTAGGGAAAATATCACACATAAAGTGTTGATGATAGACTAATATAGAAGGAGCTCACATAAACTGAAAAAACAGCCTACCCCCAAATAGGCAAAAGATATAATCAAACAACTCATAAAAAAAATGGAATTAGCAATAAACATATAAAAATGTTTAGCCTCACAAATCATAAAAAGTAGATATGCAAAGTCAAAAAGGAGAATTTTTTTTTTTGCCTCTAATATTACCAGAGAGTTGCAGTTTTTAAATGACAATGGTTAATGCTCCAGTGATATAAAGAGAGAATTTGCTTACACTGTAGGTGTGGGTATAGATACAGTAAATTGTATCTAAAGCTTTTAAAAAGTTCAAACTCTCTACTCTAGCAGTTACTCAGGTGAATTTATCTTAAATAGTGAGAAAGTAAGTGATTCTGGAACAAGGATGTATATCATAGTATTATTTATAATAATACAAAATTGGAAACCCCAAAATGTTCAATAAAAAGGAGGTTAAAGTAACTATAGCAATGGGATCTTAACATAGGTATTAACAATCTTCAGAAGCAGTGGGTATTTTTAAGTTATAAGCAAGATAAAAATTTTTATGCTGTAAAGAATGGCCATGTTTCATACCTATGAATGCATAGAAAGGAACTCGCTGGATGTGTGTCTCAGTGTTAACTGTGGTGGGGGCTTATGATAACAGCAGCAGCAACTAGCCCTGGCCGGGTCTGTGATCTCCTTCAATCCTGGCATCACCAGTGCAGGGATCTCGCCACCCCTGCTTTTATAGATGAGTAGTACACTGAGTAGTGGGGCTCAAACTCAGGTCTTCAAGGGCTGCGATCTGAACCTCTCTGCCATGCTGCCAGGATGGTTATTTTCTCTCAGTAACTGCCTATACTTCCCACATTCTCTGCAATGAGTATACTGTTATAATCTGGGAGAAAAACACCACTTTTTAAAAAGTGAATTGGGGCCAAGAGGCCCCTGGAAGTTTTGTGTTCTGTCCCCTGACAGCCTGCGGTATGGGAGACTGTTCTGCCACTGAGTCCTCTCACTCTTCCCCCGGCTCTGGGTTCTCCTTCAATTTCCATTTCCATTCCCTTTCTCCTACTCATTCCAGTGTAAATCTCGGAGTCACTTTGCTAGTGAGGGGGCAAAGCCCTTGGTGCACGGCAGAGCCATCCCAGGGCTGGTCTGGACTGCTCATTTTCTTTCCTTTGCCTCCCTCTTTTCCTTCCCTCCTGCCTACCCTTAGCCTTTCCAGCACCCCCTGAGAATAAGCCTGGTTCAAAGTTCTGGTTTAACAAAACAAAACAGGGCATCCTGGGGTTAATTCTGGGCTGGCCTTTCACAGTTCTATGATTAAATTGCATTTTTCAGTGGTTCTGCCTTTAAACTCAAACTCTTTTAAAGAGAAATTTAAGGAGAGCAAAACACAGGAAACAGTGCCAAATGCCAATAACATATTTTAGTCATTTGGGGAATGGGCAGCTTTGGAAACCACAAATTCCCACTTATGCAAGGGCTACTTGAGCTTCTTCTTTATTGCTTAGTGACAGAAGCCTGGCTTTAGACCATGGTCAGAGTTGTTCTTTTGTTTTCTTTTCTCTCTCTCCGAAAACAGTTATAAAAGGCCTGAGCTATCACAACGAGAGTTGGCTACTCCTACAGCTCTAATCAAGTAACAAAAATCATTCTCCACTGATGTAGTTAGTCCAGATTAAAAGGCAGATCCAAGTCTATGTCTTGGTACCTGCTATACCTACTCAACAAGCTCAGTCAGGTGGAAACATGCACTCAAAACTTGGGAAGCTCCACCCACGTGACTTTACCACCAATTGGCAAGGCTTTGGTACCATGTGTTCAGTTAGGTGTTCTGTCTCCTTTCTCCCAAAGAAAATAACTGAAAAGGGAAGATAAGATGTGAGTATTGTTTTGTGACTATGCTTTCCAAAACAATGGCTGGCACAATACAAAATGGAAAGAATCCCAGACAGCTCTCTTCTGTGGCCTTAGATCTATTCTGACCATCAGGGACTATGAACCCTAATGCCAGAATCCGATGATGAGGTTCTTCTAAGCCCCTGGAGCTAGATTAAGGTGTGGCCCAGCCAGTCCTGGGGCGTGAACTGGTAAACTGTACTACATTCTCACCAAATAAATTGGAAATAAGGAGCCAGTGAGGCTGGGTTTCCATAGCCACTCCTTAAATTACTGGTAATTGTGCACTAGTCCCACTTGAGGATAAGAAGATAGCAATGAAATTTTAAAACAGCTTCCTTATATAGAGTACTGAGCATTTTGGTAGTAAGCATGTGTAAGGTGTACAGAGTAACTACAAGCCAGGGAAATAGTTCTGCAATGAAGCAGCTGACAGTCATCTGAAGTAGCAATCAACTAACATGGGTGCAAGAGATTAATTTTTGTTAAATAAAGACTAAACTGATTCCATAAAAACTGCAAACAAAAAACCTAGAGAAAATAAGAACTATAGAAAAGTTGGAAAAAGATGCAAATATCCTCAATAAAATACTAGCAAATTGAATCCAGCAACATATAAAAAGAATTAGATACTATGATCAATTGGGATTTGTCCCAGGGATGCAAGGTTGGTTTAACATCTAAAAATCAAACAATGTAATAGTTTGACTACATTAAATTACCACATTAATAGAATAAAGGACAAAAACCATATAATGATCTCAATAGATGCATAAAAAGCATTTGACAAAATCCAACACCTCTTCATGATAAACACTCAGCAAACTAGGAAAAGAAGCCTGTATTAGGTTGAGGAAATTACCTGTCTATGAAAAAGTCAGTTCATCCTGAATGGTGAAAAACTAAATGCCTTCTCCTCTAAGATCACGAACAGACTCACCACATGTATTCAACATTGTACTAGAGGTTCTAGCCAGGGTAATTAGGCAAGAAAAAGAAATTTAAAACTCCAGATTGAAAAGGAAGCTGTAAAACCATCTCTAGTCTCAGATGACAAGATCTGGTATATAGAAAAGCTAAAAACATTTTGCTGACATGAAATTCATTAAAAAAAAAAAAACTTATATTTTTTAACAAGACTTTGTAACTATATTCAAGTATGGTGCTTATACTCTTGGAGAGTCTGAGTGGTTAACACTATCTAGTTCAGAGTTATGGAAACATTTATTAGAAATTCCATTCAATAAGCTAAAAAGATAATGTTACTGTCAGAGCATGTAATAAATTCCTCATTTTCAACATAAAGAGGTATATATGTATTTTTTAAAATTTATTTAATTTATTTTTGGCTGCGTTGGGTCTTCGTTGCTGTGCGCAGGCTTTCTCTAGTTGCGGCAAGTGGGGGCTACTCTTCGTTGCAGTGCGTGGGCTTCTCATTGCAGTAGCTTCTCTTGTTGCGGAGCACAGGCTCTAGGTGCGCGGGCTTCAGTAGCTGTAGTACGTGGGTTTAGTAGTTGTGGCTCGCGGGCTCTAGAGCGCAGGCTCAGTAGTTGTGGCGCACGGGCTTAGTTGCTCTGCAGCATGTGGGATCTTCCCGGACCAGGGCTTGAACCCATGTCCCCTGCATTGGCAGGCAGATTCTTAACCAATGTGCCAACAGGGAAGCCTATATGTATTTTTTTTTTTCTTTTGCGGTACGCGGGCCTCTCACTGTTGTGGCCTCCCCCGTTGCGGAGCACAGGCTCCGGACGCACAGGCTCAGTGGCCATGGCTCACGGGCCCAACCGCTCCGCGGCACGTGGGATCTTCCCGGACTGGGGCACGAACCCGTGTCCCCTGCATCAGCAGGTGGACTCTCAACCACTGTGCCACCAGGGAAGCCCTATATGTATTTTTATTAGTAGAAAATCAGTTTCTCTTCCCCTATCTACTAAACATATTAAATACTATTTAAGTACATATTGAAAATAGGTTTAAAGAATATCAATAAGTAGGATGCTAAATTATTAGCTGCCTTGGTATCCACATATTTCAGTCTGGCCCTATCTCCTGCAGGTACTCTGGGTCATGGCTACTCCCAAGAGAACAAAGATGACATTAGTGTGATAGGTCTGTTCCAGCTCCCCTTGCACTAGATCATAAAAGACTGCATATGGACATGGGGCTTAGAGTCAACTAGAAACAAGCTATTGCCATCTGCTGCTAAAACTGAGGCCAAAGGGTAGATGAGGATGAGAACCTACATGTCTCCCTACAAAGATCATTTAAGGCACAAGGGACAGCCATGTAAGGGAGAAGGCTACTCAGACATCTTAGAGTTAGTAAAATAAAAGCTCCACGCAAGCCAGTAATATCCGCTGAGAGTGATCCAGGTGCTTGGGGACGTCTTGGTCTGAGCCTAGGTTATATTCTTTTCCTTAGAGCGGTGACAATGGCAGTGATCCTGTTGCTTTGGGTTTGCTGGCCAACGCTAGTCTTGAACTTGCCAGATCTTCCCTGGCTAACTCGTACATATTCTGAAAAACCACCTTAAATCCTGCTGGAGTCCTTGAACTTTGCTTCTTGTTTATGCTTTTGCCCTATAGTTAACCCTTCTAACTCTAGTCTTCTTGACTTTGGGCATTTTGGGCCTCCTGCATTCTCTTTTACAGATCTTTCTGTATGTCCAAATGGCCTCTTTCTAGACCTACTCTGAAATCTCATGTAAAATACTAATATGTTGGTCAAAACAATGAAGAAACAGAGACAGAAAAATAACAACCTTTTAAAATCTTCTTAAATCTGTCCAATTTTTTTAGCTTCCCTTTCTCCTGAGTCCCAGAAACAACAGCAGCTACATTAAAGAAAAACAAAACAAGAAAAAAAACAATAACTACTTAAGTATTTCTCAACTATGCTCTGAACTTTCCATTTATTTATTTATTTATTTATGGCTGTGTTGGGTCTTTGTTTCTGTGCGAGGCTTTCTCCAGTTGTGGCAAGCAGGGGCCACTCTTCAACGCGGTGCGCGGGCCTCTCACTATTGCGGCCTCTCTTGTTGCGGAGCACAGGCTCCAGACGCGCAGGCTCAGTAGTTGTGGCTCACGGGCCTAGTTGCTCCGTGGCATGTGGGATCTTCCCAGACCAGGGCTCGAACCTGTGTCCCCTGCATTGGCAGGCAGATTCTCAACCACTGCGCCACCAGGGAAGCCCTGAACTTTCCATTTTGGAAGTGAAAATGAAATAAACATATCGTAGCAAGTATAAGTATTCCAATGGATTGGTTGCTCACAATAGTTATTTCAGATACTACATCTTTCGAAAACTATTTTATTAATAATTAGCATTGCAGTCCTAATAGGAAAACTATAAACCTAGAGAACAGACGTAAGAGAATTCCATAAACTGGAGTTATTTAATAATTTCCCTGAAGAAAATGCTTGAATGCACTTTAGAAAGGATTGGCATGATTCCATATCACCCTTCCTGAAGTACTCAGGGCTGCTGGGCAACTGAGAGGAATCATACCATGAATAGAGTGACTGAGCAATGGCACCCAGATTACATGTTTTCTGGATCAGTACAATTTTTAAAAAGTGTCCAGTTTTTTATTTTGCCTAGTAAGGACATTAAGAACAAAACAAAACTTTTCAGCTACTATCACCAGCATTTCACAAGAAAGGAATGGGATTTTAACACCAAAAAAGTAGAAACAGTATGATTTCAGAAAAATATTTTCAACTGAATATGTGTGGTATTATTAAAAATTCACCACATTATATTTTTCTCCCTTCTGCATGACCTGGTGAAAACTCCATCCTGGATGAGTCCTCAACCCACAGAGGGAAGTTGGAATTTTTCTGTGATAAGAGAACAAGGATCTCACTATTTGCTAAAACTATTGCTTTAAAGTGAATTTCAAAACAGAAGAATTGGGAAAGTGTTTCCCAAACTTCAATCATTTGAAAACACCTTTACAAACATTTTCATAGCTGCATTCCACTTGTGTTTCAATTGAGTCATTTGTTTGCTTAAATAAATTTATTTAAAAATGAAAGTCATATATGAATACCATAAATGGAAAGCCAGTATCCCTTGCCATGAAAGCAAGATAACCCAGCTGCTGGAAGGCCCTGAGCCTACAGCTAACTATTGAAAAGGGAGATACGCTGGTGTTAGGGGTTCAAGTCACACCAGCACCAGAATGAAACTTTGCTTGATATAACCTCAAGGACAGGAAGAGAACTGAAGAGAATAACTTTCTTATTATATAATTAACTGTCATTTAATGCTATGACCATGTACTGCCTAAAAGCATCTCTTATATCAACTAATATCATTTTGGTAGACATTCCATGGAATCAGAGGTATCCTCACATAGTAATTAAGAGCAATGGCTAACTCGGTTCAAATTCTGAGACTTTCCCACATACCAGCTGGTGACCTTGAGCAAGTCATTTACTTCTCTGCTTAAGGTTTTTATCTATGAAATGGGGATAATAATGATACCCACTTCATTGTGAGAATCAAATGAGAAGATACAGGTAAAGCTCTTAGAATGGTAAGCAACAGATATTAAGAGCTTAAAAATGTTAATATCAATAGTTATCCCTAATATCCCACACTCTGAGAAACACCAAAGGTCTAGGCATCTGTTAGACTATATCAGGCATATAGTGACACAGTAATGTATTTCTGGAGAGAACATATAGCTAGAGAATAAGAATGACAATTCCTTTATTAATTTGAATTAAAATGAATAACTTGGTACTAGTGCATCTAAGGCAACTTAATGTTCATTTGGTTTAAGTTTTCTTCCATGGCCCATTTTCTAGGTCAAGAGCAAGTTTGAATGATATATCTTTGTCTTTAAGGCAATACTACACAATGTGTTTGACACAAAAAAGATTACACCATAGAGAAAGGCTTTCAGGATCTTAACTGCAAGTCACTACTTACGTAAACAAGGCCATCCAAATATATTAGGCTTTTAATTATGAAGTTAATGTCTCCTCTTGTTAGAGTAAACAACAGAATTAACACAGGATTTAACCCTCAGAGTGGGGAGATTTAACCCTCACATGTTATGATTTAATTTATATTATGACATACAGTACAGGAGGACTTACTCATCACCAAATCATCAAATAAATAAGCTAACATCAAAAGCAGTAGTTCTAGGGGGCTCCTGAGATGGATTAGTTGGTCTTGAACAAGAAAGACATATATTAACATATCTTAAGCTGTTGCCTTTCATGTGTCTCATCCCTTTTGTCCCTGGAACTATATTTAGTACAGTGAGAACAACAGCGCTGCCAGGGCAGTCAAGTAGAAAGAGAGGGTATTAATATAGTAGATCTTGGTCAAGGTTAGGGCAAGAGATAGTGGACAAGTACATATTTAGTTTATTAAACTACAAGATAAGGTCAAATTGAAAATTTATAGTAATCTCTAGACCCTCTAATGGGTCTACTTGATGGTGGCCTCATTCAAAGGATCTGGATTTAAGAATATCTTCTCCAGTCTCTGTCCATTCACTGTAGGGAAGTTTCTTCCATCGCTACAACATGCTTCTTGGTAACATCTCTTTTTCTTCCTCTTCCTCTCCACTCAACTTTGGCTGTTTTCTTCCTCTAGTGTCTCAAGTTGAACATTTCAGCTTTTCCTTTTTTGCTGTCATGATCCCCCATTTATAACTTGCCTCCCTTTTCTCCACAGCCCTCTTCATTGCTAGGCTTCTCTTCTGATGAGACCAAGTTATCATCCTCATTTTCCTTGCTCTTTCAGGCAGGTCTCCCAACTTTACTAGTGAATTCAGCATGAAACATTATTCTTTCTTAAAAAAATGTTATCTGTCCTTTCCTACTTCTCTTCCTCCTCCCATAGAGTCAAGGACATTTTTTTGGAATATTCCTTCACTCTACTCTTCTGTCTATAAGTAATAGAATGTTCCAAATTCTGGAAGTGGAATTAGGTCACATCTTTTCATTTTCCTTTGCACCTTTTCCCTAGGACTTACTTCTTTTAGAAGGCTTAGCTTGAGTACTGTACCAAAAAAGAGCAGAATGAGCTCAGATGCAAGGCAGTAAACTCCCTTCCCCTTTCTTTTTATTTACGTTTTAAAATATCTTTATTGGATTATAACTGCTTTACAATGCTGTGTTAGTTTCTGAAGTACAACAAAGTGAATCAGCTATACGTATACATATATCTCCATATCCCCTCCCTCTCCCTTCCCCTTTCTTTACTGAGTTTGCCGTCTGCTCTGGGTATCTAATCAAAAAGAGTGCCCAGGGCTGGAGCTCAATAAACCTTAACTGCTTACAGTGGCTCTAGCTTTTAGTGAGCCTTACACCCTACCTATAAATGACCTCTATGCTCTGGGGTAAATTAACTCTTTTGGATCTGTCCAATTCCTTTACAATGATCTGATGGGTCATTTATGAAAGTGTAATAGTGCCCTAGAAATGTCACGCTACCACCAAAATACATATACATTCATGGGGAGTCTGCAGGATGCTGGGCACGGTTCCAGGTGCTGGGGTTATGGGTGAACAACTCCGACAGGCCCTGTTCTCCTGGAGCAATGACTTCCTGAGAGTATTTAAAGGCCAAGGAAAATGATCACAGTCACACTGGTCAAGGAAACCAGATTAAAACCATCCTATTAAGGAAGAGGGGAGCAATTTGTTGGTGGATGGGCCACTGTTAATAAAAATTCCACCTCCCTGAACTAGGATACACATTTAAGAGTGGGCAGGAGGTTTAAAAAAAAAAAAAATCCTAACCCAACCCAAGAGATAATGGGAATCATCTGTTCTGCTCTCATGTGCAAACCTATAATTTATGGAAAGATGGGAAAGAGAAAGTCCCTGAGGAGACCCAGCCAAGTTCTGTGGTGAAAATTCAACTGTACTCGAAGCTCAGACTGGAAGAAGTGGGGGTGGAGAGGAGCAAGAAGCCACAGGAAAAATAACACGTCCCGAGGCAGCCAGCTCCCTCTCCTTTCCCACTTCCAATGCCACTCCTGGGCCAAGCTGCCCTCCTCTCCTCCTCCTGCCACCTCCAGCCCCTCCCCATTCACGCTTATTGCTTTTTCCTCTTTATTTTTCATTCATTTTTTTAAGAATCCCAAGCTGGCTGTAGTGCTCGTAATTCCTGTCACAAGGTAATGTCAACAGTGTAAATTATAGGGCATCCTAGGAAGCAGGTGGTTGAGATCAAGTGAGAATGTATGTTATTAAATTAAAATGGAGTTACCAGGAATCTTCAGATTATGGAGAAGAGACCATTTCCTTAAATACATGACTGTGTATACTATATATTTGCATATATATTTGTGCACACTTACATATATAGTAACTTACTACTAAAGAATATGCTATAAGACCTGATAGTAGCAAAGGCCATCATTAAGTGCAATGTCCCCAGCAATATCACCCTACCAAACTCTGATTTTGAATTTCTGCTCTGTATCAAGATGGCTACATATTACCTTTTTTTGCTTCTTCTATTGGGGTATCACCACATAGCTTTATAATATTGCTTTTAAAGGGTATGGTTATTAACAAGTCAACTACTGTTTTCAATGTATTTTTTAAAATGCCAGTATTAGTGCTGGGCCATTTGAAAACATCTTCATTACACTTAATAATTTGCTAAGGTACTTTGATAAAATTTCAATATATATTTTATTAGTTTCCTTATGAGTCATGTAAGGTAAATTATTATCCATGTCAGAGATGGAGAAATTGAAGCCGTCTAAACTACAAAAGATTGGTAGTAGAGGTAGAATTAGGATGTGAAATAAATGTCAAATTGTCCAGGGAGGGAATCCCCTTTGTAACATTTCAGAGTTTCTAATGTCAGTTAAGGTGTTCTTCCTATTCACGGATAGCTAGAACTGCTAGTCAGAATAAAAGGCACAGAGAAAGGAAGCACCTGTGGTCACAGGGTGCATGCTAAAGCCTCATTAGTGTTGTAAATCAGCTGCATCTTGTTAATAATACGGTGAGGGACTTTCAAGAGCAGCATTCACGGAGCATTCACTATATGTCAGGCATTCTTCCAAGTACTTTATGTATTTGTAACTCGCTTAACTTCACCATCTTGTGAGGTAGGTACTTTAATCATCCCCATTTTACAGGTAAGGAAACTGAGGCATAACAGTTTAAGGTGACTTGCTCAAGATCACACAGCTGGAAGGAGTGCAGCTAAGATGCAAACCCAGGCTGTCTGGCTCCAGACTCCATACCCTCAAGGACTGTGCTAGACTGCCTTTCAGACGGCATGCTGGAGCCACACGACAGACCATGAATATTTAAAGGTTTACTGGGAAGTCAGGTGTTTGAACTCAGGACCACATAGTACTAAAGAGAAAAACAAAAGATAAATGTTGGTGGGGACTTCGGTTCACAAATGCTAACTATGCAACAACAGAGCTTGTAGCAATGCACAGCCCCTCTCGAGTTCATTCTCATTCCTGTCTTCCTCTTCTAATAGCTGATTCATTCATTCACCCATGTTTATTGGGCACTTCCTCTTGCCCAGGCACTGTTCTTAGTAGCAGGACGGATAAGATAAAGACTTGCATTCAACGTTGACTCTTTCACTTTTGGATTGTTTTAAAAAGCTCTTGTGAACAGGCCTAAGAACCAAGCAACTCAGGTGACATTTTATTTTGGGAATGCAAAGCAGTCTTGGCAAGAATCATCAAAGCACCTTTTCTGCTCCCAGCCTGGGAACTGAGGACACCCCACTGGGCCAGCCCCTCTGGATCCTGGATGTGAGGGGTTGGTCCTTCCTCCTAAATGCATCTCTCCTCCCAGCTCAGAGGACTCTTTCAGCACACTGCCCACCAGCACGTGTATCTCATCTTAAGTGCATTTTTAATTCACTGCATCACAGTACCTAGCAGTTAACAAATACATGAAAGGTTGTAAAATATAGTCAAGGAGTACTTTCCCGAGAAGCTCATGATCATTTAAGAGTATTCATTATTATTATTATTGTAAATATATGTAGCATAAAATTTACCATTCTAACATTTTTAGGTATATCTCATCACTTTTGATCAGTTATACTTCATGGATTACTTTTCTGAACACTATGAATACTACAGCTTAACCATTTCGTGGTTAATAAGATCACCATTCAGACAATGAGCTGGTGTGCCGGCCACAGCAGTGTCTCAAAGACCAGCTTCTCTCCCGTATTGGGAGGACTTCAGTCCTTGTGGTGCCCCTTCCCTCCCCACCCTCGATGGACTCAGATGCTAGCTCCGAGGTCTGAAGTTTCTTTGCCTCCCTCATCCTAAGCAGCTGAATCAACTTCTCTCTCCACCCCTTTCATTATCCCATTCCATCCACCCCATTGCCATCAGCGGGGTGGAGACTCAGCTTATAAGTGTGCAGAAGAAAACCCCAGAAGCAAGAAACTAGAATAACTTGCTCCTGCTAACAAAACAAACCAGAAAACACAGTAGGGGCCAAGACCTCAGAGTCGCTGAGTTCCAAATCCTTCCTTATCCCAAGGAGACAGACTGCCTGCCTCTCTATTCTAAGCTCAGGCAATGTGGCTTAAGCAAACGCATAGGAGGAATTCAAGCCTCAAGATCCATTTTCAGCTTCCCCCAGATCCTCATGTGCCTTTTTATCCTTACTCCATCTTGCCCAGCCAAATGTGAAAGCCTGTGTAAAGACCATTACATGTCTCGCTTTGAAAGGACTTTAATGCCCTTATGAACTAACTCCTGGCTGAAATCTTTGGTCCCATGGAGACAGAGAAAGCAGCAGCCAGCTGGAAAACAAAAAAAGAGTTGTTATCTCTACATTAAATTAAACTCAGATCTGCTTAATATCTTGGCCAACTTATGCCACAACTATGTTGGCCCTTTCTGCCACCCCAAAGTCTTCTGCGGCCAAAATGTACCATTGTGCTGCTGTCTGACACTGCGCCAGCAGGCCTGCGCCAAAGCCAAGTAACACCCTTCCTTCTTCGGGTTTTGGGATAGCAGGGGAGGGCTGCTAATTCCTTTTGTGACCACTGACTAAGAGCTGAGTGGCCAACAATTTGGTAAATTATATACACACCTAAAATGTCAGCTGCATCAGAGATTTTTGCTCTCTGTCTTTCCAGTAGCTGGGGGGAACCTTTAGGCTAAAGGCAATTCTAGAAGAGTTGGGTTTCCTAACCACATTCTGTGGGAGGGATGCTAGCAGAACTCCAAGCATGCAGGATCCCGAGCAGCAAAGAATCATCTTTGATAAGTGTATATGCCAATGATTCAAACCAATGGAAAGGGATGGGAATTAAAATTAGTCACAGTTATGAAAACACACACACACACACACACACACACACACACACACACACACACACACACACACA
>NW_020837946.1:27900795-28106136 GCF_003676395.1 Aethalodelphis obliquidens | reverse complement strand
ACACACACACACACACACACACACACACACACACACACACACACACAAGAGGAGAGAGAGAAGCTCTACCACAAAAGTCCTTTTTGGAATCAGACTAGCTGTAAATACAAAAACACACGTGGACACAGGTCAGCCATAGCTACGAATGTAGAATCCGTTAACTCCAAACTTTTGAAACACAAAAAGTGAATTCATAGCGTCACAAATCCATATGTATTTAGCCTGCATTCCTTTTTGGACTATAAGTTAATATATTCAGTGGGTTATCCAGTTCTTTATTCTAGAAATTTGCTGTTTTTGACAACTACAGTTCAATGGGTTGGATAGAACTGGAAATTCCGTTTCGACCACCATGCCAGTGTTCAAAACGGATCTGTAAAAATTTTAGGGACTAGGGGCTTCCCTGGTGGCGCAGTGGTTGAGAGTCCGCCTGCCGATGCAGGGGACACGGGTTCGTGCCCCGGTCCAGGAAGATCCCACATGCCGCGGAGTGGCTGGGCCCGTGAGCCATGGCTGGCCGCTGAGCCTGCGCGTCCGGAGCCTGTGCTCCGCAATAGGAGAGGCCACAGCAGCGAGAGGCCCGCGTAAAGCAAAAAAAAAAAAAAAAAAAATTTTAGGGGCTATGGCCTGTGTAGGGGAACTGGGTGGGGGGCTGGGCCTGATTGCTATGATCACACTGGCTACACCAAGTGTCCTGGGCTCTGGGATTCGTGCCACGTGTTGGCTCTCTGGCCAGCGATGGGTGCATGGGAACCTTGTTCTGGTCCCCTCTTTGCCATAGTATTCCCTCCCTCCACCCAGTGAAAGACTTGGTGGGGCTTTAGCAATGGTGGGGCTGGGCCTTGCTGCCAGGTGGATCTTGCTACCAGTTTGCCTCTAGAAATAGAGAACGTCAGTGCTGGAAGCAGACGGTACAGTGTAGCAGCTCGGAGTGCATGCCCACTGGCAAAGGGAATACCTACAGTTACAGCGGTAATCAGCGGGTAGTAGTTGTTATTTATGTTTTGATAAGTCTGAAAAATTTCATACAAAATTGAAAAAGCAAAAGAGTACGTGCTAGAACAGGACAGCCTGGGTCCTGGCTCCTCCACTTTAGCTAGATGACTTTGGGCAAGTTCATTCCACTGGCAAAAGGTGGATGATAATTGTCCCGTCTTATAGGGCTGTTGTGAGGATTAAATGAGATAATCCACATAGATTTCAAACAAGATCTGGCCTAAAGTAAGCACTCAATAATACAAGTAACTAACATTTCTTGAGCATATAATAAAAAGTAGCCATTGTTAATCTAATTAGTACAACCTTCTCATCTTACAGACAAAGATTTTAAGTGCCAGAGATAGGATGTGACTTTGTAAGGGATAGACTGCTATTGTTACCTTGGGTAGTAGGTTTCCTGAATGTTACTTTCTCTTTCTCCTTGACTAAGTGCTATGACATAAGAGTGGAGTAAGCAGGCCCCTGGCCTTCAGTGAGACTGTGCCTTAACCACTCCGGGGGTGAAGCCCGCAGGCTGAGAATCCTGGCCCTTTCTAGCCCCTTCTACCTGCCTGTAGGATGATGAGTCCCTACTCCCAGCAGGCAGTAGGCAGAGAAAGGAGAAAAAGGTGAAACTCCAATCAGCAGTTTTATTACCCACCATTGCCTAGACTTTCTCTGCACCCTTGACCTCTCCTCCAGCCAAGAATCCATTCACAGTATCCTTCCCTGGATTTCCTTTTCTCATCAGGTCTACACCTTCCCTTATTAATGCCCCAACTTTTTTTTTTTTAATATTTATTTATTTATTTGGTTGCACTGGGTCTTAGTTGCAGGTGGGCTCCTTAGTTGCGGCTCACCAGCTCCTCAGTTGCAGCATATGAACACTTAGTTGCTGCATGCGTGAGGGATCAAGTTCCCTGACCAGGGATCGAACCTGGGCCCCCTGCATTGGGAGCATGGAGTCTTAACCACTGCACGACCAGGGAAGCCCTGCTCTATCCTTTTATTGTCTGAGCTGCAGTGGGATCTCTGCTGTTAGCACCGAGAAAACCAACCCACCGTTCACCAGATAACCTGAGTGACGCTGCCCATCTTAGTAACAAACTCACTAAATGGCATATTCTCTTCCGCATGTTTTTATTGGCCAACTTTTGTGTGCTGGGCATTGTTTCGAAATGCCACTGGAGTGTAAGGTATTACAAAGACAATTTGTGTTTAAGGAATATAGGAAATCAGTAATATTTGACTTGTTTTTGTAAGCTGTCTTTTAGGTTGTATTTGTGAAAACGTTTCAAAGTTCTATTTAATGACAAGTTGAAATACCAGCTGACCTTTGGCAAATGGAAATCTTGCATTTGTCACTTAGAACTGAAGGGGCTAAGATCTGGCTCTCCTCCCAGGTTCCTGGCTGTGCCCAGAGCTTGGCTGCTTTATGCAAACTGGCTGGGAAACCCCAGAAAGTAGATACAGGTAGAGTGGCTTCCACAACTTAATCGCTTCTGAAGGATTCTATAATCATGGAACCAGAGTCCTAGAGCTAGAAAGGGCTTTAAAAATTGCTTAATTCAACCTTTTCATATCACAAATGAGGAAACTCAGGACCCAAGAAGTGAGGTGATAAAGGCAGTTTTTATCCAAATGCACTTGTGATTCTCCTCTTGGGAACAGAGGAGCCAAAGCCAGAGAAGAAAGTGGTCCAAAGTTGGATATACCGTACGAAATTGTCATTTAAAGATGCCATATAGGCTTCCCTGGTGGCTCAGTGGTTAAGAATCCACCTGCCAATGCAGGGGACACGGGTTCGAGCCCTGGTCCGGGAAGATCCCACATGCTGTGGAGCAACTAAGCCTGTGCGCCACAACTATGGAGCCTGAGCTCTAGAGCCACGAGCCACAACTACTGAGCCGTGTACTGCAACTACTGAAGCCCCTGGCACTTAGAGCCGGTGCTCCGCAACAAGAGAAGCCACCGCAATGAGAAACCCGCGCACCAAAAAGAAGAGTAGCCCCCTCTCGCTGCAAATAGAGAAAGCCCATGCACGGCAACAAAGACCCAACGTAGCCAAAAATAAAATAAATTAAAAAAATAAAGATGCCATATAGCTTTAACCACACGGGTTAACAGGGTTGAGAATAATCCCTATGAGGGTTAAGTTAAAAATGCATTGTTTTTTTTTTTAAAAGAAAGAAACTTGGCTTTTATAAGCTGTGAGAAGTGATAGGGATGGAGATATTTTCAGAGGTAAGCTGTGTTTCCACTCCTGACGAAGATTTAATGGAACACATGGATTCAGGGAGACGCGTGGGATTTTAACACAATTCAACATCAGTTAATTCTAAGAGTAAAGGCCCTTCAGTCCAGCTCCCTTCCACCTCAACGTTAAAGGAAGCTAGAAAGCCAATTACACTCGCAGCAGGGCCTCTCCCCAACTGCAAGGGAAGAATGTACTGCAAATCTGTGTGTGCTTTACAAGCTAGTAAAATTATAATTGCAGGTGGGAAGGAACATGGGTTCTCTTTGTTTCTGCCAACATTTCAGTCTGGGAAGCTCCTCCCTTCTATAGTTGCAGAAATAGCGTGGACTCAGTATTTTTTTTAGCACACAAAATAGGTATTCTATGGTTCTATAAAACTTACAGAATGCTTTTTGTTAAAACTGAAAAGACATCTGTGCGCAGCCCACCAAAAGGGCATGCATTCTTCAGAGACAGGTGCCGAATGTGCCTACCTTTACTTGGAAGCCAAAACCCACCTTCTGGTTCAAGCTCTGAAGGTCTCTCAGCAAGACTAACAAAGGTGGCGAGGCTGGGAGGGTAATACCTGACTTGTTCTAGCAGAGCCCTAGGGAGATCTTGTTGCCGGGGGAGAAGGTGTGGGGCAGGGGGCTCTCGAGGTGCAATTCCCCTGTGGGGTCACTGGGGACGTCTGGTCTAGGAGCACCCTGGAGGCAGGAGGAAGCTTTCCCTGTCAAGGTGCTGTTCCGTATGGTGACTGTGCAACTGTTGCTGCAGCAGGATCCTGTGGTCTAGACACCCTTGCAGAATCTGAGAGGCAGAACTGGGGTGTAGCCAGCATTACTTCTGTGGTGATAACTGCAGTCTAGTGTCCACA
Source organism: Aethalodelphis obliquidens (assembly GCF_003676395.1). Classification (NCBI taxonomy): domain Eukaryota; kingdom Metazoa; phylum Chordata; class Mammalia; order Artiodactyla; family Delphinidae; genus Aethalodelphis; species Aethalodelphis obliquidens. Next base: position 28,102,045 of record NW_020837946.1, on the reverse strand, counting down.
GATGCAGAGTCTTGGTGCCACTGAAGAAAGCTACAGGGAGCCATTTATAAAAGTCCACATCTCCTAGCAACACTATACCAGTACTTGTACCACTGGTACAGCTCCTATCTCCTAAGCCTTACGTGTTAAGCAGAGTTCTAAGTGTCATACATGCTAACTCTTCTAAGCCTCATAAACACATTTTGGGGCAGGTACTATTATTATCCCCACTTCAGAAATGAAGTGCTTCTCGAGGCACCAAGTGAAGTGACTTGCCCAAGGTCACCTAGTGAGTCTAGGGTGAGCATCTGAATGTGGGCAGCCAGTCTCCAAGGCTTCAGTGCATAACCACTGCACCGTTCAGCCCCTCTGCAATGCCCAAGGTCGGGTGTCATCACCCCTTTGGAGACCTTTGTTCCAGGCAGAAACTTCATCCCATGTTGGCCTCACACTGGCCTGCTGGTCTCCTAAAAGCTCCTGACAGCCATCTTAGTTTTGATTTCTATTTAATTTTCCACCTCACAAAGCAGTGACAGGGAGGGAGAATCTGGTGATACCTTTTGAATATGATTTATTAACCAATAGCTTGAGGAAATGTAGGGCTTCCTTACTGCCACCTGACCTTTGTCTTCAGCCTTCCGAATGTTTGCATTACTGCCCTGACCTTGCAAAGTGACCTGGAATAGCTTGCCTGTTTCCTTGTGTGTGTCCACTTTCAGAGCCCAGCTGTCAGCCTGTGCAAGTCTGTCAGTTAGCATCTCAAGGGTTCGGAATGGGGTCTGCAGCCTTTTGAGGAGCACAATCTAACACTAACCTCCAAATTCCTTCCCGTAATTGAGCATTCATTAGTTTGACGGAACAAAAGCAGGCATTCTCTTTTATAAAGCAGAGGTCAAAACCAGTAGCTGTGTTTTGTTTGGCCTGCAGAGTGTTTAAATATTGAGAAATTTCACATAAAAATACGAATTTCCGGCTTCTCTTGGAAAAGGGGAAGGGATGACAGCTCTGGGGCTCTGAGTACCAGCTGTCCCCTTCAGAGGCGGATGCTCTCTCCGGCTTCTCATCATGGCCTGAAGCCTCACCTCAGGCCTGCTTCGGGCACGGGCGCCACTTTCCTGGCCTCTGCAGGAATCGGAGTCAACAAAACCCTGTTCTGAAGCCATATTTCCCTCCTCTAAAATGTGAACTGGCTTGGTTAGGCTGGTGTACCAGGACAGAACTTGGAGAGCTGGTGTTCCCAGAGGGCAGGTGCTGTGCCTTTTCTCTCCTGTCCCTGCACTGGGCATGGTAAGTGTCTGGTACATAACAGACATTTATCATTTTCTCCTTATGGATGAATAAGTGAGTGACTAGCTCTCTGGAACAGAGTGACCTTCTGAGTGACAGAAACCAGCTCCCCAGCTACGGAAGTCCAGGCTTATTAATGCTTCAATAGCTTTTTGAATGACCGAGGCACCCTACACCTTTTCTTTATTTATTGTGCTATAAAGATCTTTCCTGCTGTCACAAATGAGACTGAATCTTGTTTAAAATTCCAGAAGCAAGTATGTTGATGGTTTACTAGAAGTTAGCCAGAAATTAAAATAGAAAACAAAGAACAATGTGAAAAGCTGCCCCCGTCAACCTTAAAATTTTTCCTCAGAAAGATGGGGGTGATAATTATTGAAAAGCAGCAAGTTCCAAATGTAGATGGAATTGCAGGCCACTAACACATGCAGCCAACAGTTCTCGCTAAGACACACGAGCTAATGCAGTCCTGTGAGGCTGCCATGCTTCCTGGCTCCATCTCTAGAGCATCAGGCAAATGAACTTTGTCTCTCTCTTTTTTTAATTTTATTGAAGTATAGTTGATTTACAATGTTGTGTTAATTTCTGCTGTACAGCAAAGTGACTCAGTTATACATATATATATATATATTTTTTTCATATTCGTTTGCATTATGGTTTATCAAAGGATATTGAATATAGTTCCCTGTGCTCTACAGTAGGACCTTGTTGTTTACCCATTCTTTATGTAATAGCTTGTGTCTGCTAATCCCAAACGCCCGATCCTTCCCACCCCTCCCCACTCCCACTTGGCAACCACAAGTCTGTTCTCTATGTCTGTGAGCCTGTTTCTGTTTTGTAGCTATGTTCACTTGTGTCCTATTTTAGGTTCCACGTGTCTTGACTATGGTAAATAGTGCTGTTATGAACATAGGGGTGCATGTATCTTTTCAAATTTTAGTTTTGTCTGGATATATGCTCAGGAGTGGGACTGCTGGATCATATGGTGATTCTATTTTTAGTTTTCTGAGGAACCTCCACACTGTTTTCCATAGTAGCTGCACCAATTTACATTCCCACCAACAGTGTAGGAGGCTTCTCTTTTCTCCACACTCCCTCCAGCATTTGTTATCTGTAGACTTTTTAATGATGGCCAAGCCAATGAATTTTGAAAGTGCTAGAAACCTCATCAGCCCTCGACACCTGACTAGACAGAGCCTTCTTATCATCCCTCTGGCCCCTTGTAGACCAACCACAAATGTGAGAATGGCTGGCATGAGACATCAAGGGGTAAAATCCCACCGGATGTCACTAGGTTGCAGCAGAATTATAGGTAGCCCCTACTAATTCTTGGCACCCAGGCAGAATGCAGGGCTTTGACCATAACCATCAAGGAACACTAGTCCTTTTCTGAGAAAATGAGCCCTCTCAAATTCAGGGCCGGCATGGCTCCGGGCATGTAGTATGTGCTAAATAAATATCTGCTGAATGAGTAAATGAATAGCGAGAACACCTAGGCAGTTCTCTTGATAGAGAACTGGGCTCATGCTTCAGATGTGCAGGTGGGATGGAAAGATTCTAAACTCTACACTCTTTGCTGCTTTAGGCACACCACAGACTCTTTCATTTCTGAGGAAAGTGATGTGATACCATCATACTTATACCATGCATGTTTTGAGACAAGCTATCAAAATCTTGAAGCATGCAGACAGAACTGTCAAAATCAGTAATGAAAATTACTCTTCAGAAATGTCCAAGTCAGCAATGAGAGTCTTCTCCTGCTTGCCTCCATTCCAGAAACACCGTGGGTTAAGGTCACTGAGGGGTCTGAAGCTACCAAGGCCTGGAAGTCTTCATCCCATTGCCCTCTGCCTAGCTCATGCCTATAGAGACTCACCTCTTAATCTAGAATCACAGCCAGTCGGAAGCCTTCCCTGACAGCCAGGTTACTGGGCGTTCCAGTTGCTATTGCTATAAAACGAATTACCCCCAAACCTAGTGGTGTAAAACCGTCAATATGTTCAGATTCTGCAGGTCAGGATTTCAGACAGGACACAGGAGAGACGGCTTGTCTCTCCTCCATGGTATCTGCAGTCTCATCGTAGCCTCTGCTGGAAAGACTTGAAGGCTAGGTGGGGAGTCACTCGGCGGTATCTTTACTCGCATGTCTGGTGGTTGATGATGGCTGTCATCTGGAATGACTACATGTGGCCTCTCTCTGTGGGGTCTCTGCACGGGCTAGCATGGGCTTCCTTAAAACATGGTGGCTGGTTTACAAGAGTGAGCGTTCCCAAAGAGTGGCAGGTTGAAGCTGTATCACTTTTTATGACCTAGCCTTAGAAGTCACATAGCATCACTTCCATGGTCACAGGCCCACCCAAATTCAGAAAAAAAAGATGCCACTTCTCAATAGGAAGAATGTCAAAGTCTCAGCATAAGAAGGGAATGTGGGATGGGAGATACTGTTGTGGATATCTTTGTGAAATATCATCTTCCACACTGGGTTGGATGTGTTTCCTGAGTACCCTGAGTTCAACTCCCCCTGACTTAAAAAAAAAAAATGCTTGTGTGCCTCCCTCCCTAGACTGTGAGCTCAGGCAGGGGACTGTGACTTACTCACCTTTGCCTCCTCTGTTGCACAGTGCCTGGCACAGTCAACACGCATTTACTGAATTGAACCAAATAGAAAGGAAGAATCAGAAGGACTCCTGGGGCCCCTTTCATGCTGGCTGTTGGTGGCATGAGGGAAGTTTGACCAGGGCAATAAAAGAAATGTGAGAGAAAAGTACCTAAACACCTTTCTGGGGCCCAAGGCTATTCCCTGTGACTGTATCATGTATGATAAGGGGGTTTTTGCTTCCTTATGTTTCTCACACTGTATATAGGAAATAACTACAAGAATTGTAACTGACTTCATGTATTTCTCCTCTTGAGCTTTTCGGAAATATTTTTTTCCCCTTTATATCTCTGTGTCATAAAAATGGGAAGTACGAGATGCCATTACCCAAGAGGCTGCCTTTTTTTAATACACATACACTCAAGGTACAGCAGAAAGAACACTGGATAAGGAGTCAGAAAACCTCGGCTTCAGTCTTGGTTCAGTCACTGAGCATAAGCTGTGTAGTTTTGGTATGCCAGCTAATTTTTCTAAATCTCAGTTTTCTTGCCTATAAAGTGGGTATTAAAAAGGTAGTAACACAGTATACAAAAACAACATGCTATTACAAAACACGGTGGTTTTAAAATATGTTCACACATTCTTTGACATGCCTCCTTTCAGAAAGTAGAGTCTAATTCGCCCCAGAAATGTGGGCCTGACTTAGTGATGATTTCAAGTGAACAGAACGTGGAAGTGATGCTGACTTCCAAGGAGAGGTCACGTGGCTTTGATTCTCCCAGGTCTCTCACAAGCCAGCCAGCATCTCATGAGGACACTCATTAAGCAGCTCGTGGAAAGGCCCATGTGGGGAGGAGCAGAGGCCTCCCACCAGCAATCAGCACCAACTTGCCAGCTGGGGGAGTGACCCACCTTGGAAGCAGATGCTCTAGCCAGTCAAGGCTTCTTCAGATGATGCAGTCCTGACCAACCAACATCAGGACTGCAGCCTCCTGACAGATTCTGTACCCACACTGCCCAACTAAACTGCTCCTGAATTCCCTGACCCACAGAAATCATGGGAGGCAGTAAATGTCTACTTTCGTTTTAGGTTACTAAGTTGTGGGGTAATTTGTTACGCAGCACTAGATAACTAATACACAGAACCATGCCCCACTAACCAACCAAAGGTATGGTAGGCATTTGTTTCTCTGATCACATGATGGGTTAGTTTTGAGTCACCAGGAGGGGGCAAGAAAGGGTTTGGATCAAAAGATATTTATGTGTGAGGTGGCAGGCTGAGGGGTCAGGCAGGGGGAAGAGTGCAATTCCACCTTTAGTAAGAGTGACACTAACCTTACTTTCTATCTTTAAGTAAACTGTCTTTGAAACCAGGCCCTCACCTAGTCAGTATTACAATGCTTTTTAATACGTGGGAAACAACAACAACACAAACTCCAAATCAACAACAAAACCCAGATGGCTGGAAGCCAAAGTAGACGTGGGGGCCAGGAAAGTGGACTCCGGGAAAATGATCTCAGTGCTGACCGAGCACCAGCCAGGGGTATAGCTGCATCTTCATCTACTAGCAGGCTGTTTATACTCGAGGGGCTCACGGTTGGCTTCTGGACTCCTTATCTCTGAGCTCGTTCTCACCTGGACCACAAGCCCCTCCATCCAACACTCAGCACCCAAGGTCATCTTTCTGACCTTGTTTCCCAACAGGAGCAAGAACTGTGCCCTTGGCTAGCCACGTTTCCTGCCGCAGCCCCCGTCGGCCTTCCCCAGTCCTTCACCGCATCTGTGGGCTGAGTGTGTGGCTGTAGTCAGGGGTGGGGCCTGGATCTGCAGGCAGGCAAAGTTTTCTCTGGGCAAAGGCTAACCAGCTGGCACAAGGAACAATCTGTGCTACCACCTTGTTAATCATCTGTATGAACCCACTCGGCCAATCGGCCCCATCACCAAAACGCCAGCAGTCATGAGCGGCAGGCCTCCGAGGACTGAATGCCTCAGGGAAGGAGTCAGAAGACCCAGGCTCCAGTCCTGGTACTTGTCACTTCTCCCTCTCCCCTTCCCCCGGGATCTGAAACACCGTGAGGCAGGAACTGTTCCCATCTGCTCTCCTGACAACGGTGACTTTCCATTTGCCCTGCTGCCAACCTGCCAGTCCTTCAAAGAGCAACTTTCGGTCCCTTCACTTCACCCTGAAACACCCACATTCACTGTTTAAAACCCCCCTTATTTAAAAGGAATGATTTGTTCCCCGAATGACTTACGGTCCTCTTTCCTAACTCATTCACTGGCTGCACCGACCCTGATGAAAGCTGCTAACAGAGATTTAGTGATGTTTTAATGGAGGCCTCATTCTGGTCTCGTCCCAGATTATGCTCAGGGGCTTCTGAAGGCTGTGACGGCTGCAGGGGACACAGGCTCTGGCCATGGAGCAACACAGACGAGCTGTCACGCTTTGTTTTTCTGCTGGTTAAATCCAAATGCTCCTAATTAGTTAAACTGACCGCTAAGGCCGGGGTGGACAATGGCGTGGGGATCAGGGGTGCTGAGAGGCTATGAATACAAGTTCCTCGGGCTCCTGAGGCCTGGGGACCAGTGACTTGGTTGTGGGCACTGAGGCACTGTGTCCCTGGGGGCTGCAGATTCAAAGACGTCAGCCCTCGTGTGAATAAAGGTCATCACCTGTTACTTCTTCGGTGAAAGGGCAGCTGTGCTGGGGGCCCACTTAGGCTCAGCCTTTGTCTGCTGACTCTGTGAATAGCACCCACAGAGAATAACATTCTCTGATTCTGTGTTTGCTTGGTGGGGCAGAGCCACAGAAAATAACTGGCGAACTTCCTCGAAGAAGTATTCAGCCAAGTATGTTTTTAAAAAGTGGCCTCGAAATGCCTTGAACGTCACCTTTTGGTGGTTGTACTCACTAGCTAGAACACACTAGAAAATCTTCATGGTAGGGCCACCAATTTGCATTGTTTCTTCAGGAGCCAATTCTGACAAATGTTTAGGTCACAAGGATGACAATTCCTGAACTCCATGGGTGTGGGGGACTAGAGAAAAAGCTAACTGAAAAGCCAGCTAGCAGTTCAAGAAGGTTTAGTGTTCAGAAAGTTTGCAACATTGAACAACCCACTGTTGCTCCAATATGTAAAAAGCAGAGATTTTATTTGGTTTTAGAATTCTGTGCATTATTTTACAAAGTAGCATTTCTTTTTTTTGTTTGCTTTTTCATCTCCCTCTTTTTTTTTTTGTTTTTGTTTTTGTTTTTTGTGGTACGCGGGCCTCTCACTGTTGGGGCCTCTCCCGTTGCGGAGCACAGGCTCCGGACGTGCAGGCTCAGCGGCCATGGCTCACGGGTCCAGCTGCTCCACGGCATGTGGGATCTTCCCGGACCGGGGCACGAACCCGTGTCCCCTGCATCGGCAGGTGGACTCTCAACCACTGCGCCACCAGGGAAGCCCCATCTCCCTCTTTTTTAAATTAAAAAAATTTTTTTTTCATTGGGGTATAGTTGTTTTACAATGTTGTGTTAGTTTCTACTGTACGGTGAAGTGGAGTTCCCTGTGCTACACAGCAGGTTCTCATTAGTTATCTATTTTATACATATTAGCGTATATATGTCAATTCCAGCATTACTAATATCATTTTGTTTAAGGGCTTATGTTAAATTAATTCGTTTGCTTTTCTTTTAAAGGAAGAGAGTGCGAATGAGTTCAGGATACTGTATGTATGTGTGTGTATTTATCCATCCATCCATTGATTCATTGAACATTTACATGCCCAGTTGCTTAGTATAAATGTTCATTGCTTTAGCATAAAACAAACAGTTCAGACTGTTCTAGGCCCCCTGGAAAGGCAGTATGCATCTGATTTGCTCCTCGCTTTTCAAGGCTCTTGAGGGCTATGGGTCCTCTCCCCTGGCACCCTTCCCACTTCACATCTCTTAGTAAGTACTCCAAATTTCAGACTCTTCCATCATTTTCTCATAATTAAAACTTATCTATTGAAATCTATCTCCCCTCAGTTGATTATCCTGTGCTTTCAACTTATTAATAAGACAAAAGAATTTGTGCCAAAATAATAATTTACTCTTCTCAGGTAATATACAGGCATACCTCAGACATACTGTGGGTTCAGCTCCAGAGCACTGAGATAAAGCAAATATCACCATAAAGCGAGTCATATGAATTTTTGGTTTCCCAGTACATATGAAAATTGTTTACACTATACTGCAGTCTATTAAGTGTATAAGCATTATGTCTAAAAATAAGTACATGCCTTGGGCTTCCCTGGTGGCGCAGTGGTTGAGAGTCCACCTGCCGATGCAGGGGACGTGGGTTTGTGCCCCGGTCCAGGAGGATCCCACATGCCGCGGAGCGGCTGGGCCCGTGAGCCATGGCCGCTGAGCCTGCGCGTCCGGAGCCTGTGCTCTGCAACAGGAGAGGCCACTGCCGCGCAATGGGAGAGGCCACAACAGTGAGAGGCCCGCTTACCACAAAAACAAAAACAAACAAAACAAACAAACAAAAAGCACATGCCTTAATTAAAAAGTACTTTATTTCTAAAAGCTGCTGACCATTATCTGACAATGCAGGGTTGCCACGAACCTTCAATAGGTGAAAAACACAATATCTGCAAAGTGCAATAAAATGCAATAAAATGAGGTATGCCTCGGTTTCATATTAACTAGAATCGAATGGCCTTAACCTGGAGGCAGGGGCTAGTTTGAAAACTCAGGGCCCAGGGAAGGTGAACAATGGGGAAGTCAGCTCCTGAGATGGTCCCACAAGAGGTGTGTGTGTGTGTTGGCAGGTGCGGTGGTGAGCGGTGGAGGGAGCGGGTGAGGAGGGGGCCACCCTAACCCACCGCCCCACCCCTGGGATCATCCAGTACCCTTTCTCACGGATCGGGTACAAATAGAATCATTCACTGCTTAACTTACATACGTCCCAAAGGTGAGTAACACCAGAAGAGTTAGTCATTTATAGACATTTTAGGTTTTTGTCACAAGAGCACAGGTAGCCACAATTTAGAAGTCAAGTCTGACCGTTCCTTTCAGCAAGTAGAAGGAACTTCAGAAGAAGCCTCCTATCACTTACACGGTCCGAGGAATGACACAGTAAACCATGGCTCCGATTTGCTCCTTAATAGCAGCCAGGATCTCTTGAACGCTAACTCACATACACTAATGTATTCTGCTGATAAGATGTGGGACGTTCTTGTCAGTGTTAAAAGCACCAAAGGGATCTGAGTAAGGAGAAGGTTTGTCGCACACTCAACAGGGAAAGGGGAGAACTAACACAAAAAGCTAACGCACTGAGGGTTACAGTATTGTCTCTGCTGTCCCACTGGAGCATATCTTTTTATTGTATTCCTGTTGTAAAGTCTTCCCTTGAATTTCTGATAATGCTGGGTAGACTGAAAATAACGAAACATAAATTCTATTCTACTTTCCCTTCTCAAAGTATCCAAGTGGGAAAAAAGCTCTTAGAAAGCAGCCCCATTTCCCCATTAAAAACACGCACCAGCACCAGTCCATTCATTCACATACGCTTAGCCATTGCCTGCCAAATCCTTTCTGAGGAATTGTTCTATCATTTCAAAACACCACCATGCATTCAAACCTCCTGAAAGTTTGTTTATAAAATTTTACCTTTTAAAAAACCAGTATATTCTGTCAGATTTACATTCAAAGAGCATAGGTTGAATGTTCTTCTAACAATATCTACTTTGCTGAACAGAAATTCATTTGAAATTCCAAACTTAAATGAATAACTCAAACGGGTGTGCCCTCCTCAACCCCCCCACCCAGCTCCCGGGATTTGGAGAGTCTCTGCCCCCATCTTCTTCGCCCTTCCTTGGTCCTGCTACTAGGACAGGAGAAGTATTGATACTTGCTCTGTCTTACATGTTAAAATGCCGCCACTGATTAGGTAATGACTGTGTGGGGGTCAACTACTACCTTTGCCTGTGCTAGGAAAACCCAGTGAGCAACTTATTTACTGGTGAAATAAAAAGACAGTTAGGGGCTTCCCTGGGGGCGCAGTGGTTAAGAATCCGCCTGCCAATGCAGGGGACATGGGTTTGAGCCCTGGTCCGGGAAGATCCCACATGCCGTGGAGCAACTAAGCCTGTGCGCCACAACTACTGAGCCTACACTCTAGAGCCCGCGAGTCACAACTACTGAGCCCACGAGCCACAACTACTGAAGCCTGCGCGCCTAGAGCCCATGCTCCACAACAAGAGAAGCCACCGCAATGAGAAGCCCATGCAGCGCAATGAAGAGTAGCCTCCGCTTGCTGCAACTAGAGAAAGACCGCATGCAGCAATGAAGACCCAACACAGCCAAAAGAAAAAAAAAAGACAATTAGGGACTCTGCACTGGCATAAGCTACAAATGTTGCCAATAACTGGCAACGCTGAGCACTCACTGGCCAGTGGGCAGGTGACTACAGCTCCCAGAACAACTAGAGGGAGTCCCCTTTGCTAAGCAGTGTCAGTGAGTGCTATTTATTTCCCAGGTCCAAGTGTACAAAAGTAGAGAGAGTGCATGCAAAGAGGCCAGTGAATTCAAATACTAAGAAGAGGAGAAAAAACTGTCTTGAATGTCATTTCAGAGGCATTAAGGGAGTTTGAAATCTTCTGCCAATTTGTTGAATTGAGTCTACCTGCTGAAACTTTTGGGATGGTTACTTATAAAAATGAAAACAGAGAGAGAGAAAAAGGTTGCACATTTTTTGCTACCAGAATTCTTTCAGCATCTTTATTTGGGTGGTATTAGTGTTTTGTTTACTACATTATTTTAAGATTATTGTATATTTACTTAAATTATAAATCCCCTTTTACCATGTTTATTAAATTTTTACCTTTTTTTTCTTTCTGGAGAGGAAGATATCTACATTTTGTTTTTCAAATAAAAGCTAATGGGAAAACTCAAGTTCACTTGAGAGAAACTTGTAGAAAGGAATCTAGGCCTTTAGGAAGGATATTCATATTGCCATTATTTGAGATTAATTCTTCAGTTACTTGGTTGAGTTTCTTCCTCTTCCCTGCAAAAGTTATAAACTGAAATTCATTCTGCTATAGTTATTTCATATGATAGAAGAGATGCTTTTATAGAGACCTTTATTTTAGGAGTAAGGATGGGAATCAAATGGGAGAAACAACTTGCTCTGAAACTCCTGAAGCTGACTTGAAACAGGGTGATGCAGACCCCAGACAGAGGCTGAAATGGTACAGGCCGCGCTGGGGCTGGGAGCTGGGTCAGTCAGGCTGGGTTTCCTGCTACCCCTGACATGCTCTGTCACAAAGCAATAGTATTTTTTCCCCCTTCTTGTGTTACCTTTTCTTACCTATTTGCAAGAACAGTTCTGATCCAGAAAACACGCCAGAAATTTACTCTGAAACCAAGGGAAGATGGGGCAGAGGTGCCCTTCAGTACTGATAGCCTAGATGTAGACAGATCAAAAGCTAAATCCAATTTAACCCACCTCAGGCAGAAAAAAATAATTGAATTAAACTTCCTCTAAATACGATAGGTTTGGGGATCTTAAATCCAGGCACAAAGAACCAGGTTAGAGTGAACTGTGGAGTAAATGGATGAAGGGAGCTCTGGCTGCCCCCGCCCACAGGGAGTTTGATAAGCTGTTGATTGCCTCTATCGCTTTACTACGGAGGCTGAAAACTGATTAAGCTGCTTATGGGGCTCCGAGGCTGATGGCCCACCAAGAATACTGGTGCCACTGATTTAGGTAAGCTGCTTGGCACGTATGGTTTGATTATTACAATGGAGGAAAAAAAAAGAAAAGAGAAAAAGACAGCAGGGTATAGGAAAGCTTTAAAAAAGAAGGCTTTATTATGCCAAATAGCTACACTACTTTGACACCCTAAAATGAATATGGAATTACTGATTCTTTCTCTTCATCTGGTATCAAAACTCATTTTTGAAAGGCTTGCTCAAAAAGTACTCACTTTGGGGCCCACCCATTCTATTTTAAACCACCTTTACAAGAAGATGTCACTGGTGCCTTTAAATATACTTCTCCAGTGATAAGAGTCTCGGTCCTCAGATACTAAGATCAGGTAGAGTCCTAGAAAATATATAAATGTAAACTGGGTCTTGTATCTGATTCTTCCCCTTGAACACCACTGGGCAATCATAATTAAAACTGTATCTCTTTCCACTCCAGTCAGCAGATCACTGGTGCCTGATTACGTAGTAAAGGACAGCAAGACTGAAGGAGGGGAAGGAGCTGATATGTGCAAATAGGTTTAAACTGGATGTACAAGTGGAAATTAAAACCCTAGTATTCTCTCACCCTCTCCAACTAAAATGCTCTAAAACTATTTCTACCTTTTAAAATAACCTGCCTACTTCTGGTGGGATAAAGAGAACACGAAACTCTTAGTTTAAATTACTTTTCAAGGTTTAACTTATTTTTTAAGTCTTGAAAAATGAGTGAAGGATCTGAACACAGATTAAGTTGACCTCATTTCTTCTGGACAAAACAGCAAGAAACAAAAGAACCGAATCACAGCAGTTTGAGATGTTCTGAAAGTTGTCACAATTTTTTTTTTTTTTGGTCATTGACTCTTGAAAGAATCCACAATATATGGAAAAGAAAGCAATGCTTTCATGTAGTGTCTGAAAGCTTCTTAGGGAGTGAGCTGTTGATTTAAATGATTAACCAAAGCTTAACATATTCAGAATTTTGGGTTGAACAGACAAAATGTTGGTTTTCTTCCCGGCTGCTAACCTGGTCAGTCATTCAAAGGAGATACATACACAAATAAAAGTATAAGAAGTTGATTTTGACTCTTACATGCTCTGTTGTGTTTTACTAAAATTTAGCGTCATCCAACTGTTTGACGTGAGCACAAGTCAAAGAGTTTAATATATTCATTGCCTTTTATGTCTTTTTTTCCCTTGTACAACTTTTTTTGTTGATATAATTCACGTACCATAAAATTCACTCTTTTAAGGTATACAATTCACTGGCTGCTTTTAGTATAGTTTCAAAGTTGTGCAACCATCACCACTAATTCCAGAACACCTTCATCAGCCCCAAAGGGAACCGCACACCATCAGCAGCCACTCCTCACCCCCGGCTCTCCCCAGGCCCTGGCAACCACTCACCTACTTTGTCTCTATGGACTGGCCTATTTCGGACATCCTAAGAGAAGTCCACATAAAGTAAGAATCATGAAATAGGTATTCATTTCTGTCTGCCTTCTTTCAACGTGCTGTTCTTAAGGTTCATCCGTGCTGTAGCATGTATCAGTACTTCACTCCTTTTTATGGCTGAATACTATTCCACTGCGTGGATATACGACATTTTGTTTATCCATTCATTAGCTGATGAACATTTGGGTTGTTGCCACTCTTTAGCTGTTATGAATAATGCTGCTTTGAACATTCCTGTACAAGTTTTTATGTGGACATATGTTTTCAACCCTCTAGGGTATATGCCTAGCAGTGGAATTGCTGGGTCACAGGGTAATTCTACGTTTAACTTTTTGAGGGACTGCCAAACTATTTCCCTAAGTGGCCGCACCACTTTCCATTCCCAGCAGTGTATGGGAGCTCCAGTTTCTCTATATCCTTGCCAGCATTTCTTATTGTCCTAGAATATCTTTTTATACTAAGTTTTCTTTTCTCATTCTGAACAGAAAATAACTGATTATTAGGGCTTGTGAATAAAACTACTCCAATGAGGGCAGAATTCAGTGCCAAAGCCATAATCAACAAAAACATTTTCCCAGGGAGAAAACAGAAATGAAATGGCCCCTCTAAGTGCTTACCTGCTGCAGATCAGCGAGGGAATACAGGTGGATCTGTTGAAGGAGGTATTCTCTGGGGAAAATTCTGAAAACGGACAGAAACAGAGATAAATTGTGGTGTTGCCACAAAACACACTTTTTCTGAGAAGTTTCCAAGTCTCATTCAAGAATCCCTTTCCACCTAATACTCTTCCTCCCCACATCCTCTGAGAAACCTGTAATAATACCTTTTTCCAGATACTTTTCTTTCTAACACAAATACCAAAAATGGAGTAAGGATGTGATCTTTGATTTCTGATGTAGTCCAAGGTGCTAGGAGCACAGTGCAATGGTCCAGGCCTGAGGACCAGAGTGCCGGGTTTCCTGTACCAGCTGCGTCCCTAACAAACTGTGTCATCTCAGGGAAGTCTTAAAACCCACCTAGCTTCAGATCCTTCATTGGTTAATGCAGGTGACTGAACTTGGTGTCTTAAATCTCTTTCCAGCTCTATTAGTCTATGTCTAGATGAATAGATTTTAGAGTTGAGAAAATCAGCCGGAGGGGCAACCTGTGTGTCTTTGCCTGGAGGCTCCTATGGCTTTCATTAAGGGAGATGGCAGTGCCAAACACCACTTAGTGAGCTATCCTCTTACGTGCACAGTGATGAGTTTTGGAACCTAGGTACAGATGGGAATAATGGGACAAAATATTTCAAATTGAGACTCCCTGACAAAGTCCAATATCTTTGGTTACTGTCAATTCATAGCATCTGGATAAATGACGGTGAGTGAACAGGAAAAACAAATCAGTTAGGGACAAGCAAACAGGTACCGAAGCATAGATGGTTAGAAAACACCACACACACACACACACACACACACACACGTATACACAAAACAAAACTCATGGTGCTAGCATTTTCTCTTTGTCTTAGCATACAAGAAAATTGCATAGTACCACCTAAATGAAAGAAGCCACCAATTAACATTTATGACTATCTGCTACATGCCAAGCACTGTGCCAGGCACTAGGAATTATGAATTATGAGTGAGACAGTCACAGTACCTGAGCATATCAGAGCATATCAAGGAGAATAAAGTCAAGCTAGGGAAAGATACATAAACTGATCATTACAACACAACATGGTAACATGAAAATAAGAGTTCTATGCACAGGGTACATATTTTTAGATTGGTCTAGCATGGTAGGTCCCAACCTTGGCCGTCTATTAGAATCACTTGGGAAGCTTTTGAAAATAATAGGGCATAAGTATGGCTAGAACCCAGAAATCAGTCTTCCAACAAAAACTCTCGTGGTGATTAGTGCAGCCAAGGTTTAGAACCACTGGCCTAACTCGTAGCTTGTTGGGGAATTCATTACTCAGTCTTTCAATTAAGTATGCATTACTGGACAAATCCTAGAGATTAAGTCCTTTACCCTTCCATTCATCTATCTAGCCATCCAATTCTGATTAAGCACAACTGTGCGCCAGCTCCTGTACTAGGCCACTGAAAAAAGGGCACTGAGCCAATTAGGTGAAGTTCATCCCCCATGGAGGTCTGGGACCGGCATATTCTAGTTTGGAGCACTCCTGATAAATATATGATAGGCTCTGAAGATTTCTGCTGAAAATTCCTGTTTCATCCACAAGAGTGCGAACAGACCAAGTGAGTGACACGGCCCTTATACTCTGGGGAATAAAATTCAGTTCCTAAGGGTAGGCTCCCTTCAACTCTAATGGTTTGGGGCCGAACCTGTGGCAGGTAGCAGCACATAGTCCCAGCCCAGCTGGGGAGGGTGTAGGGAAAGTGCTCAATCCCTCCATGTGGGATGAAGCTTCCCTACAAAGAGGGCCCCCTACTGTAGAAGGTAGACCACGGTCCCAGGAGGGACCATGAGACATGACCAACTTCCATTTTCAATAACACACACGTATGACAGAGATGATCGAGAGGGCTACTCCTCATGACCCCCTACAGGATTAACAATAAGAGAAGCCTGCTTCAGGTGTGGCCCTCAACGTACATCATTTAATTCTCACAACAACCCCGCGTGGTAAGTACAACCTCCATTTTATGTGAGAGGGAACTGAGGCTCAGAGGCAAAAACTAATTTGCCCAGGGTCACAAGCTGGGATTCAAGGCCAGGACTTTCTGACTCCAAAGGCCTGTGCTTCTCTTTCCAGGAGATGAAGGTGGAGGAAGGAGGGAGGTGGGTTTGAGCTGACCATCTAATATATAATATAGCTAATATCTAATATAGCTATATAATACATCTCTCTTCCAGGTAGGTGTTTATGACTGTTCAGGCCAGCAGCAATATAGAGCCATTGGTCCTTTTTAAAAGAAGGAAAGTAACACTGACGCGTTTGGTCATGCCCACTTCCTGAAGGCAGCCGGGAGGGTGGAGAGACTGCAGGCAGGGACAGTCCTGACCACGTACCCCAGCGGCTCTTCCAGGGTAACCACAAGGCGAAAGCGAAAGGGGTGAGTGTGTAGACACAGGAGAACTTCTGGAAGAACTGACAGCATTTGGAATTGAAGGCGACTCTGAAGTCCTAGCTTGGGAGACAGGATGGTGATGTCATTGGCCAACACAGGGCAGGCTGCTGGGGGAGGGGGAAAAGCATTGAGATTTAATTGTGCTGAATATCAAGTGCTTGTGTGGAGGACAGCAGGCGTGGCCCTTGCGGATGTGGGGCGAGAGATGTGGAAGAGCCAGGGGCACTTCTGACAGCAGCACAGAAGGGACAGCTGAAGCTCTGGGAACGGAGGGAGCAGACCTTGGAGGAAAATGAACGGAAGCGGGGCTGAGTGTGAACAGGGGTTGTTTTTACTTTTTTTTACCTTACAAAGCCTAGAATTATCTGAAGTACACTTTGGTAGTCTGCAATTTTTCTCATGCTTGAAAAATTGTTTTGAAGATAATCAGGATGTTCACGTGTACGTGAATTCCTAACATTTCCTCCTTTTGTGAAATGTTTGTGCCCTTATACCCTTCACCTGGCTTCCCCTAATGGTAACACCTTACACAACCATGGTGCATTGATCAAAACTAAGAAATGAACTATTATGTAAATTAGACCTTATTCAGATTTCACCAGTTGTTTCACTAATGTCCTTTTTCTGTTCAAGGATCCAATCCAGAACACGAGATTGCATTTATAGATTTAAAAATGTATATCAGTATTTGCAAGATGACTTGAGACCCAAACATCACATGCAGAAAAGCAAACCTAGGACGCAGTCTTTCAGTGGAGGTCACTAGGGTAGCAAAGTATGATAATCTACTATGGGGACAGAGGATGTCTAAGTGTGGTTGAATGGGAGGAATAACCTTTTTCAGAGGCAATTGCCTCATAATGAAATCCCTTAAGTAAAGTAAAATGAAGGCAATGTGGCAGCAGGGCTGAGAAACAGACGGACTGAACTAAACAAGCAGGCTGGAAAATCATTTCAAGATGAGCTCCTGCCTTTTCCATTGGTTTATACACATGTAGGCCAGCTGGAGAAAGAGTTAGAAGGAAGGTGACTGAAATGAACTCTAGCAGGGACAAATGCAGGGTAGCATATCGTTAATGTTTGCTACTTAAAGTTCTTCTCTAAAGTCCTAAAACTTCCACGACTGAGAGTATACAGGATATAAGAATTAACTGCAAATTTACAAATGGAATCATACTGGTATACACTTACTAGAGTACTACAGCTAGTCAGTTCGTTATCCAGTCAACAGACACTACTGCGTGCCTAAAATGAGCTAGGTGCTGTGCTAAGGGCTGGAGACGGATATGTTCAGTGAACACAACTGATGAGCAGCAAAGAGAATTTCCAATTTCTCCTCTCTAGGCTGGGTCCCCTTTGCCTCCAAACACTGTTCATTACTCTTCTCACAATAACCGGCCAACTTTGGACACAGTAATCTCTAATACTCCTTAAACATTATTTACACAGCTAAAGTGAGCTGTGTATGTAGTGTTTCTGTGTGCAAATATATTTCACATATTTATTTTCTCTTCCCCTCTGGAAGCGATTCTAAGCCCCTCCAGAAGCACCGTATCTGCTGTCTCCTCTCTGGCACTCTTCAGTGTCTAAGACTATAATTTACAAGAGGTCAGCCTAACGACACAAAGAACTGGAAAATGCAATATATGCAGAAAAGATAAAGGAACTGAGCTTGTTGTGTTTGGAGAAGATGTTGTGTCCAGGAGATTTACTGGTGGCCATAAAAAATACAGACTTTTAAGACAGATAATGCCAATCAGCTTTTCTTCTCTCTGAGGATGGAAATTATATCAAGAAAGCATTGAAGTCAAATATGAGAATAAATTTCCTGAGAGGGAAGACTGAGCAGCATTAAAATGTGTCTCTTACAGGGATGCTTTTTAATGTAAATAAAAGAAGAAAAAGATCTGTTGCAGTTATTTAGAGGTAGGGGCTTGCTCTTCTGCTTAGAGGAGGAAAGGATTTCAAAGGCGGGGCCAGATGACCCTGTCAGTTTGTTCCTCTTTTTCATTGCTGGAGCCATCAAGGCAGGCTGAATTGGCACGACATTCTCGGAATATCTTTTCTTTTTTAAATTACAAAATTTTTTTTAAAGGTTTCAGTCCATTTACAGTTATTACAAAATACTGGTTATATTCCCCGTGTTGTACAACACGTCCTTGTAGCCTATCTTTTTTTATTTATTTATTTATTTATTTTTTTCCCCGGTACGCGGGCCTCTCACTGCTGTGGCCTCTCCTGTTGCGGAGCACAGGCTCCCTTGTAGCCTGTCTTACACCTACTAGCTTATACCTCCTACACCCACGCCCACCCTATATTGTGTCCGCCCTCCACCGCTGGTAACTACTAGTTTGTTCTCTGTATCAGGGAGTCTGCTTCTTTTTTGTTATATTCACTAGTTTGTTGTATTTTTTAGATTCCACATATAAGTGATATCATACAGTGTTTGTCTTTCTCTGACTATCTTCTTTAGGCTGATGTCCACAGGGGAAGTGCAGGGCAAATAATGATATAAAAGCCAAACCCCGAAAAGCACAGGCAACATCCCGTCTGGGTGATCCCCAGGGTTTCCCCCACTGTGGCTTTGGTGTACAAGGAACTGGCCTTGTACCTGGCCCGTCTGACAGGAGCTCTTTAGGAAAGAGCTGGAACAAGCAGGGCCTCCCAGGGCTCAGTTGTGGAAGGGATTGTGGAGAACCCGGAGGCCTGCGGTGTGCTTGGGTAGCATTAAGCTGCCTCTGGCAGCTCTGACTAGGAGAGGATAGGGCTCTGCAGGGGACCAGAGATGAACCTGCAGCCACTTCGGGCACTGCTAGGGGACCCACTCACGTCTGGGAGGCAAGGTTTGGCACCCCCTTGAGAGCCATGGCAGAACTCATTTGATAATTTTACTATTAATGTATTCAGTAAAGGATGGATGATTGTTTGCATGTTTTGGTCAGAAAACACAACTTGTGATCACCATATGGCCCAGGAATTTAATGCAGATGAAGCCCCGTCTTATGACCTCTGTGACTAGTCACTACAGCTAAGAACCTAAAATCAGAAGCTAACATCAGCGCACACTTTCACTGCAATGAGCGGATGCTGGGTATGTATGTGGCAGAAAATTTGGAGAAGACACAATTTTTTTTCCAATACATACAGACAAGTGAGATAAACAGACAAGTAAACAGACAGCTCCAGCTCCAGCGTGGAGTGCAGGGCTGAGTGGAGCCTGCAGGACACCTGTTCAAGAAAGGTCTCAGAGAACCGACAGGTCAGAATCCATCTGGAGGAGTGGAAGAATGGATATTGCAGGTAGAGGGTGCAGCGTGGCTAAGAGCAGAGAGGCCAGGACGAACATAATTCTTTCAGGGAACAGGCTCTGTATGCGTATATATGTGTATATGTGTCCATGCTGGGGGCTGGGGGGACTGCAGGGTGTGAGCTCAGGAAGTTAGGGTGTAGCCAGACATGCGAGGGCTTAGATGCCTAGAGAAGAGCCGGCCCACAGAGAGATGAGCGCCTCGAGCAAGAGAGGGGCAGCGTTAGATTTGCGCCTTTAAAAGATCATTGACAGCAGAAGGGGGAGGAGACTGAAGAGATGGATAATTCTGGAGATGAACTAGGTGAGAAATGTTGGGGGCCTGAACAGAATTTAAATGGTTGCCCTAGGGTTGGAAAGAAATGGCCTACCACAGACAGCTTTCTCCAACGATCCACAGGTCATGAAGACTAATGGGAAATGGAGGCTGGGAAGGAGCCTGGCACTGCTCGTGGTTTTCCAGCTGGGCCAGTAGGTAAATGGAAGTTCCATCTACTAACACAGGGAATAATGAGGAGGAGTCACCTTTGGGGAGAAAGGGTAGCTCGGCTGTCGGGGCAGAGGTGTGGAATGTCCAAGTGGAGTCATCTGTGAGTCCAGGGAGGAGAGCTGTGTGCCTACAGGTGAAGACATGAAAATGAGGGAGAGCCCGAGACAGTACACATGAGTGCAACAGAAAAGACTGGACACTGGCAAAACAATACTATTAAAGGAACGGCCACAGGAAGAAAGCTGGGAAGAAGCAGTTTGACAGGAGAAAAAGCGGAAGAGCCAGCATCCAGGAAGCCAAGGAAGGAGAGAATTTCAAGGACAAAGAGGGTCAACGGCATCAGAGGCAGAGGAGCGGTCACATAATCTGGGGAAGACTCTCATGAGGCCTGAAAGGTGCCTGCTGGTTTTGGCAAAGGGGAATTCACTAGTGACCTTAGGACAGTATCCAGGAGGAAGAGGGACACCAGACTGCAGAGGGGTGAAGGACTGTGGAATATTCTTTTAAGAAACTAACTTTAAAAGAGAGAAACTAGGCCATAGCTACAGAAGGATGCAGGACTAAGAAAGGATTCTTTTCTTAGAGATGGGAGCCACTTGGGCATATCTATATGCTAAAATGAAGAAGCTAGTATAGAAGCCAAAGCTGCAGATAGAAAAGTAAGGAAAATGACAGAGCCTGAGCTAGTAAAGGCCTAGAGGAAATGGGATGTGGACCCAGCTAGGCGCTCTTCCAAATACACATTTGTGTGTGTGTGAGGGTGCACGTACCTATACACACACTCTGCATTTTGAAATACTTCAAGTTTCTACTAAAATGTTATGTAAAAGGTAACTAACTACTAATTTCTCAAATGTTCCGTCCAAACTTCAACATGTTAGGAACGGAAAGCTACAGATTACAGCTAGTTGTCTGACTTGGCAATCCTTTGGTAAACGGCCTCTTTGCTGCGGGATGGTGCTGCCTTTTGTTTCTGGTGAGGCGGCTGTGTTTAGGGTTCTCTGTGTGGTAAGTGACCTCACTGTACTGTAGGCCTATTCATCATCAGGTCTGACAGCATTTCACCAAGAGGCCAACCACAAGGACAGCCCTGCTCATGCCAGTGCAACTTCTTCTGGTTGGCCCTGATGCCAAAGCCAGAGGACAAACGTGATAAGGAGAGTCAACCCCACACTTCACTCACCCATCAAGGGAAACTGCATCACTGGCAGGTGGCACTGTCAAGTTCTCTGATACCAAAGAACAATGAAGAAACCTGCTAAAGGATCATGGAAACCAACTAGCACAACTGTTTCTAGTGCCAACATTTTCTGTTTTATCACCTTTAGGATTTCCTGACATACTGAGAAGGTAACTTAGGCTTCATTTATAGATTGTTCCAATGAGAAAAGTAAGAAAAGATGAAAATCAAAAGGGAAGAAGGTCACATATGATTCATTTCCCTTATATTACACAGCTGGTACTTGGGGTTAAAAATGCAGAAATAATGGCCTAAGAAATCAAAGGCAGTAGTCTATATAAAACACGTAGGGGGTCCTCTTCTATTTTGGACCAGGACACTGAGTCAAATACATCAAGACTCATTTAACCTGACTAATTTCTGGGAACTTCAACTCAGTTCCCACCAAGCCCTGATGCTCATGAGAGAAAAGGGACTAAGTCAGGCACACCCTCTGCAGGATTTTGATAGATTCAGTAATATCGCCATTTCCCTGAAGCTCAGTTATTTGAGCTGCATAACTGGCATTAAAAAACCCAATGATTAAAATGAAAAAAGTCTGAATGAAAATATCTCAGCACATGTAATAGACAGGCTTTAAAGGAAAGATCTCCCTCCCTTCCTGTGTGTCGTGTGTCTCTGTCTCTCTCTCTTACACACACGCACACGCACACACACACACACACACAATAAAAAGGATAACACCAGGGCTTCCCTGGTGACGCAGTGGTTGAGAGTCCACCTGCCGATGCAGGGGACATGGGTTCGTGCCCCGGTCCGGGAAGATCCCACATGCCGCAGAGCGGCTGGGCCCATGAGCCATGGCCGCTGAGCCTGCGCGTCCGGAGCCTGTGCTCCGCAACGGGAGAGGCCACAACAGTGAGAGGCCCGCGTACCGCAAAAAAAAAAAAAAAAAAAAAGATAACACCAAAGGAAAACCTCCAATTTTGATTCTAAATCATAAGAGTCTAAAGGAAGAATACAGGTAGAAGTGCATAAGGAATAATTTAGAAAGGAAAACCATTTATTTATGAAATATTACCGTGTTCTCCAAGAATATGTGCTCCAGGTTAGGTAATCTGTACAGAATTGAGAGGGCTGCAGTATCTTTCCTTTGGAGGGCACACGCACCCACACTGAAATCAGCAAAAAGCACTGTGAAGCATCCCTAGGGAGATGCAATTTGGTGTTCTTGATATGAGCTGCAAACACTTCCTGAAATAGTTACATTAGACTGGATGTGGACAGGACTCGTATGTCCAACCATGCTCCCAGCTAATGGAAAAACAATTTTAAATCAAAGGCAGATATTGCGATAGCAACCCATGTGGAAGAAACAAGCTTCAATCATTTCAGTAGATACCTCATTTTGCTAATCTCATTGGGTGAAAAAGTGGCAAGATTGCATCAGATATTATATCTTGGAAGATAGGTATGGGAAATAAGGGTCTCTTACCAGCTCTTTCAGAAATTGTGCTTAAGTTTCTTAGCAACAATCTAAAGCCCGGAGTAGAAATACTTGGGAAGTAATTTGGGTTGTGATTATTCTGGGGTCTGATTATAGAAGTGACAGATTATATCACATTATAGATCTTAGCTCAAATTCTTACAGTATTCAACGGTTCCAAGAATATAACACTTTTCCTGCCATGAGTTTTATTTTTTTGTTGTCTCTTAGAAAATGATTTTAGATAATTTATAGATTTCATTTAATCTTAGAATAAAACACTTTTTAACTTTCTGAAAGATTTCTTGGTAAATAAAAAGCTACATGTATGTTACAGTAAAATTAATATATAACTTGCCAGAGCTTCTCCTAAAAGCCAATATTAACCAGACTTCGGCTAATAATCAATGGCATATTTGGATCTTAGATTTTGGTTATAAGACATTGCTCATTTGCAGTTCAGAGACACAGCAAATCAGGTCTGTGTAGATTGTGTTTTAAGAACGAGGCTGCCCGAGGAGATAGGCTCTCAATGAGCTAGCCTCCTACATTAAGTGTATTCGAGTCACAAGAGCATGAAATCCTTTCTCTGTAACAGATGACCCCTCTACCTAATATGTCTGACTTATTGGGAGGTAGGGAGAAGAGGAGGTGTTGCTATGATCTCCCCCAGCTCATGCGATCTTTTGTTGGGCACACTGAGTAATATCCTCACTTACTTCTTCCCAGATCGAGGGTGTATCAGTATGCTCATGCATCAAAACACCATTTTCACTCAGTGATTCATGATGCTTTAGACAAATATTTACCGGCATAAAAAGATGTTCACGATATACTCAGTGAAGTGATTGGGTTAAAAGCAGTAGGTACAGTATAAAACCATTTTTTAGGGAAAAAAATAATCTGCAGAGGAAGCAGTATGAAAGGATATGCACCAAAGTGGTAAGATAATGGATGACTTTCTTATTTTTGTTTTCTATGATGAACAGTATTTTTTGTAATATGAAAAACTGTTTGACCCAATTAAGTGGGCGGAATGTTGGTAACAGTACTTTATTTATTTAATTAATTTGTTCACCAAATATTTATTTGCCCCCACTCTATGTCAGGTATGGTTCTAGGCCCTGGGGATAGAGCAGTGAACAACACAGATAAAAAGGCGTGACCTTCTGTCGCTTACATTCTAGTGGAGAGGGCAGGGCCTCTGCACACGGCTGCACAGGCTGAGCAAAGCGTGACCGCCATAGCCATACGTGATGGCACCAGAGAGGGAGACAGAAAAAAATCAAACACCACTTTATGTGGTGATAAGCAGAGAATGAAGAGAGAAAGTGTGGGGCGGCGGGACGGGCAGCGTGTGCGAAAATTTTAAATAGAGTGGTCAAGGATGCTTCAGGAACGCGACAGCTGCATACAGATGTGAAGGAGGTAAGGAAGCCAGCTACACCACTATCTGGGGAAGAGGAAAATGAGCATAGAAACTCACATGGGAGCCTGCTTGGCATATGCTCAAGGAGCAAAACAAGGCTGGTATGACTGGAACAGAGTAAAGGAGGGGGAACGTACTGGGGGATGAGGGCAGAGAGGTGATGGGGAACCAGGCTTATACGTCCTTGGCTTTTACTTGGATTGAGAGGTGACGTTATTAGATAGTTTGAATCAGAGGTGATATCATCTAATGTACACATTAACTATAGCTGTAGCCGGAAGAACAGACTGAAGGGGGTGATCAGTTACTGCAAAAATCCAGGGGAACAATGACAGTGGCTTGGACTCAGGTGGTAGCAGTGGAAGTGATGATTCTGTGGTGATTTTGAGTGGACATGTTTTGAAGGTGACGCCGATAGGACTTGCTGATAGGTTGGGTGTGGAATGTGGGAGAAAGGTGTTTGGCATGAAGAGCCGTATGGGTAAAGGTGCTGGTAGGGGGATGGGGGGCCTGTAGCAGGAGCAGTTTGCTACAGGAGTGGAGGAGGGGCTACTAGCTCAGCTTGGGACATATTAATTTTTTTGTGTGTGTGGTACGCGGGCCTCTCACTGTTGTGGCCTCTCCCGTTGCGGAGCATAGGCTCCGGACGCGCAGGCTCAGCGGCCATGGCTCACAGGCCCAGCCGCTCCACGGCATGTGGGATCCTCCCGGACCGGGGAACGAACCCGTGTCCCCTGCATCGGCAGGCGGACTCTCAACCACTGCACCACCAGGGAAACCCTGGGACATATTAAGTTTGAGACGCTAGTGGACATCCAAAGGAGGTTTCACCCTTTGGACTTAGCCTCCTGTCCAGTGAATTCACTAGCCAGACAGACAGCTTTCCCTGGGGGTAACAAGTGAAGGAGTGGGCAGGGAATCTTGGTGAATCAGGTGACATTTCTGGGGACTGTTCCTAAGTGCTAAGCAAGCTGCTAAATTTTGCTTGAAGGAAGAGGAGGCAAGGAGAGTCTGACAGGATACGCACGCGCGCACACACACACACACACACACACACTCATCTTTTTCTGGCACTCACCAGGATAAATAATGGTAATAAAAATGGCTGTTTTTATGATAGAAATTTCTCACCGTTCAGTAAAGCTGATATTGCAGTGAGAACTAATTCTGGATATAATTATAATTTCAAATAAAATGTGAGACCAAAGACAGGAAAAGGTGACTTAGAAGGTAGAAGAATTACGTTTGGTATTGTCTAGAGCTTCCCAATTCAAGCTGGTCAGAATGGTCCAAGCCAAGAACTAAACTTAACAAACAAGTAGGACTACCTGTTCCCCCAGAACCATCACAATTGTGCTCTAAGTAACTGGAAGGATAGGCGTGAATATTGCTTACCGACCTCGACTAGTGTTGGAGAGAAACTAGTTTTAAATACGTATCACAATAGGAACTTTGGATTCACCAGGCACCCAATCCCCAAATCATTTGTTAATGATAGAGAATGGGAAACACTCAGGCATCCACTAATTAATTTCTCTGATGTCTTTCTTTGGACTAGATGATTTCACTTCAGCACTCAGAACAGAACATTTAACTTAAATCGGGATTTCTGAAAAGTTAGTCCCAACAGCTGGTGTTGGTCTGGTGATGTTTTTAGCAATTCAAGGCAAAATGAGAAAAGAAAAAGCATAGTAGAATGCATTTTAAATCTGTTTGACTTTAAAAAGTTGTTTCATTGCTGTCTGCCTGTTTTTGTTTTTTTTTTTAGCATTACTACGTTCTTTTATGAAATGATGGTGAAAAATAGGTGGATATTTGTTTTAGCAAAAGACATGGATAAGACAACCCTACAGATACCTCTACATTTACAGGTCTATGGAATGAAAAGGTTTGGTAAACACAGACCTAGAGAAAACTGCACTCATTAGCGCTAAGCCAATTGTCATGCCTTGTTCTCCAAGGCTGGCGCTGGCAGTGAGCACAGGAGTGCCTGTGTCAGCAATTGCACCTTCCCACTCAAGGCACATTACTGTCTACCACCTCCCCGCCCTCCTTCACACCCTCCTAGATGACCTCAATCAAGGCTTCAGGAGATATAAAAGCAGTTCCTTCCTCTGAAGAATCTAGAAACTCCTGGACGTCATGGCCACCAACAAATACACTGGGGAAAGCAGCAGCAATTTGAGCATCAGAAAACCTGGTTCCACGTGTGGACTCTGCTCCTTACCAGCTTTGTCACCTCAGGCAAGTCACGCAGCATCTCAGAGTCACAGTTCTTTCCCTTCTTTGTAAATACCATCTGTCTAACCCATCTGAAGGGCTGTTATAGGAGCAAATAATATATCAATATTTACGGGAAAGTACTTTTTAATTGATTAAATCATAATGATCTCACATGGGCCCAGGTACCATCATAAATAAATGAAATGGGCTGAGGATAAGACAAGCAGGGCAGCACCATATTATGTACCCAATGCCAGTGGGTCTGGGGAGAAGATAGGAGGGGTAGAGACTATGGGAAAGTGCAGAGTCCAGTATGTAAAGCTGATTGCTGCATCCAGGAATGAGGGAAGCTTTTGTGTAATCAGAGCTTCTGATTTCTTAAGAGAAACCAGAGAGTTTTACTTTGTGTGAGCATGCAAACTCCTAATTATTTAAATGTTAGCCAGTATTTTGCAACTTTAAAACCTGGTGGGGGCCATCCCTGAAAGGCCAAACAGAACATGTCTGAGGGCCAAATCTGGCCCCGAGGTGCCCTTTTGTGACTATGATTTACACACGTATCCCACTATTCCTGTGTTCCCAGCTTTTCTTAGGGTCCCTCCTGAAGACATCCTTAATGGCAGCTGCTCCGGATGTGTCCTGACAGTGCCAAGATCTTCCACAGAGTACTTCATGCACCTTTACATGTGGACACTGTAAATAATTTCTCTCTTGAAAAGTTAAATAGGCCTTGAATCAATCCAGCAGGGTCGCTCGCCATCTGGGAGTCCTCAGAAACGGTCAATGGTCGGCACTATAAACATTTTAGATTTCATGGAAGATGCTGACTTTTTCTAAACTAATCACCCCTGCCAGTCAAGATTTGCGGTATGGGTTCAAGAACAAGGCGTTCATTTAACAACAATAACAAAAACAGTGAGGATACAAACCGGATGGTCATCGTAGTGATTGGTCTAAAAGCCAACTGGGACTTCCCTAATAAGGCGACGACCGAAGTGGTCTCCCTGGCGGTTGAGCGCCACTATGATTAATCAGTCTGTTTCCAGTTTCCTCATGACAGCAGTATTAACAGTTTGCTTTATTCTGTTTATATGGCGCTGACAGGTCTTCAGCATGTTGGGCCTACTTGCTGGAGATTAATGACAACTTTTATATGGAGGTAAAAACCAGGCAGGGAGAGAATGCCTTTTACGACTAGATAAGAACTGGATTCTCTTGCTCTAGTTTTGTTCCCCTGTTGCTCATCAACTCCTCCCTCTTTTAACTTCTATCGAGGATACGTATGGTTAGTTGTGCCCAGCAGGTGCTTCTCACTGTTTAAACCACCCCACTCTAGATGTGGTGCCCGCAGATGAGACAAAGGGAACCTTAAGTAGTGTTTTTGAACATGCTTATCATCGCTAAAAGTACTGTGGGCTAATTTTGTTTTTAAAAAGTCAGATTCCATATAAAAGTGAAAGATGATTGATAGGCAAGAGATGGCTTTTGGTGACAGGAATTTTAGCATGTGAGGTGGGCAATGGTTCCCCTTTGTAGCTATGGTTATTTTTATAGACACTGAAGAAGGTGGAATTAGTAAGCATGGCCCAGCTGTAAGAAGTATGAACATCCCAGAAAAATCTCTTAGACATATTTCACTAAATAGTCATATTTCAAAATAAATCAAAATGATTTCTAGCCTCCCTCTAACTCGCCACCTCCCCCCAAAGTTAGGAGTACTGCTTGCTACTGGTATACTTTTTTCTGTGCCAGGTTGGAGAGCATGGTAACCTAAACCCAAACATTATGTTAACAGTATATAAATATAGAGAAACTAAAATAACATTAAAAAAAAAATCAATCACCTCCTCTAGGCGCTGTAGGAATCACTGTCTCATCCTTTGCTCTTAGGGAGCCTCCTGCTCCTCCAATTTTTTTTTTTTTTTTTTCCGGTACGCGGGCCTCTCACTGTTGTGGCCTCTCCCGCTGCGGAGCACAGGCTCCGGACGCGCAGGCTCAGCGGCCATGGCTCACGGGCCCAGCCCGCTCCGCGGCATGTGGGATCTTCCCGGACTGGGGCACGAACCCGTGTCCCCTGCATCAGCAGGTGGACTCTCAACCACTGCGCCACCAGGGAAGCCCCCTCCACCTATTTTTATGCAACAAACGCTCAGATAAGTGCATCCCACGTACCCAGGAACTGCAGGCCCTGGGCCCGGCTGGCCCTCCAACCCACTTCCTCTTGCTCACCCCTCTCCTGATACAGTGAGTAGCAGAAGGAGCCTGAGTCCAGTAGACAGAGCCTCAGGGGTAGCTTTTAAGGAGAATCTTTTAACAAAGATTTTAAAAGCTAGAGACAAGAACAGTCTAGGATAAGAAAGCAGTATTAGGACTTCCCGGGTGGTGCAGTGGTTAAGAATCCGCCTGCCAATGCAGGGGACACGGGTTGGAGCCCTGGTCCGGGAAGATCCCACAGGCTGTGGAGCAACTAAGCCCGTGAGCCACAACTACTGAGCCTGCGCTCTAGAGCCCGTGTGCCACATCTACTGAGCCCACATGCTGCAACTGCTGAAGCCCGTGCACCTAGAGCCCGTGCTCCACAACAAGAGAAGCCACCACAATGAGAAGCCCGTGCGCTGCAACTAGAGAAAGCCTGTGTGCGGCAACAAAGACCCAACACAGCCAAAAATAAAATAAAATAAATAAATTTTTAAAAAGCAGTATTAATAATAATGGTTATCTATAGAGTGTTTACTATGTACAAGCACTACTGTAAGCCCTTCACTTGCAAAAACCCATTTAATTCCCACAACAGAATGCACTGAGGGAAGAGTTAAATAATTATTTGTGTTTGAAGTGCAGTGTTTGAGAGAGTAGAACAATATACTGGATTAGATTGGGGCAGATCTTTAATTCCATACTTGTGCTTTAATAATTTGTCTGATGCGAAGGTTCAACTGGAGAGGAAAGAAACCCAAGTGAGACAGAAAGTCAGAAGGATACTGTAATAGTCCCGAGACTGAACCAGGGGAGTGCACCGGAAGTGAACAGGAGAGGAAAGATTTGAGACTTATCCCAGAAACAGAAATGCTTTTTTGGCTGATTTGGTTTGCTCTTTGGTTGATTTGTTCATTCAACAATTTCTGAAAGTTTCAGATAGGTCAAACACTGTGCTAAGTGACACGGGGAAGTAAGAAAAAGAAGAATTTGAAGGTGACTCCTTCCTCAAAACTGGGCTACTAGCCACTGCTCAGTGGTCTAAAGTGACACTGTAGCAGACATCCAACTATCACGCATCCCTCCTTCCATCCATCCATTCAGTAGTTACTGAATACCCACCTTGTGGCAGGCACTACACTACATAACGGTCATGAGCAAGTCCAGGAAAGAGAAATGAAGGAAACGGAAAAAAAGACTACTATTTTCATTCTCACAGCCCTAGGAATGCTTTTTTTCTAGAACTTCCATTCCTTTCCCGGTGGTCTGGCCATAAGGCACAGTACATGGTGGTAAACCACCAAACTGCTGGAACAGCATAGGTATTCTTAGTCATCCATATGAAGACAGGATCTGCTATTTAATTTCTAAATGTGTGCCCAGATCTGACATATTTAACCAAAGCAAAACATTATATCATAAAGGTATCTAACATGATTCCCATGTGTAGATTTTATTTATTTATTTTTGCTGTACGCGGGCCTCTCACTGTTGTGGCCTCTCCCGCTGTGGAGCACAGGCTCCGGACGCGCAGGCTCAGCGGCCGTGGCTCACGGGCCCAGCCGCTCCGCGGCATGTGGGATCTTCCCGGACTGGGGGGACGAACCCACGTCCCCTGCATCGGCAGGCGGACTCTCAACCACTGCGCCACCAGGGAAGCCCCCATGTGTAGATTTTAATATCATTTAAAAATATAGGCACAGGAAAAACAGGCTCTGAGCAAAGCTAAAAGGTACTGAAAGTAATAGAACATACTTTCAATGTTAAAAATCTTGTATCTAGTTTAGTTGGTGAATTAGTTTGAGACACGTAATTTTATTGCCTTTCAGGCAAAGCCCTGATCTTTAAAATTAAGATTTGCCTAGACTTTACAAGAGTAAATCCTGACCACTTTCTAGCACTTTCTGAAAAACAACTAGGTAACAGAATGACTACCACTGAGAAGTATTTTGCTTTATGGCAGCTGCCTTTTCATTATTATTTTATGAGAGCTTGTCTAGATATTATGTATCCCTTACCATCTACATTTAGTTCTTTTCAAAACATCTCTTCAGATGCCTGGGGTTTTGTCAGTTTCTTTGGATCTTAATTGGATTTCAAATAGCAAACGATATCACTTTCCAAAGGTTCTTATTCACATAGGCTTGCCTCCAAAAATCATGACTAATGTATGCCTTTAAATTTCTACTAAAAAAAAAAAAATTAAAAGGTATGTTTAGGGACTTATGAACACCATCAACAATTATTTCAAGTATAAGCTAGTTCACATATGCCAAGGGTGAGAATTTAAATGCCAATAAAACCTAACTGTAAAAGAAGGAATCTGATGAGAGCAGGCACATTTTAACTTCACTTTTATGTTGAGGATCTGAGCCTGGCATGGACTTGCGTGTTCCATAAACTCTGAGATAACCAAGCTATGGATAAGCAGCCTATGTCAATGGTAACATGAAAAGGCAGGATCCTGGGCCTTTTCATGTTTTGTGCCTGTTGTTGTTTTTTAATGCATTTTAATTCAAGCTCTACAGCCTGCATCATTTACCAAGTTCGCTTCTGTCTGCAAAATAAGATTTGAATAACCACCTACTAATTTCCCATTGAAAAAATGTTTTTAAGTTATGAAATATTTCAAACATGCTTATTTTTTCCTGATGATAATACGAACTGAACTTGAGGGAAATATAAAACACTACATAAGTGATCAATGAAGACACTCCAGTGAATATTATCTCAAGTTAACCTACAGGTAAAGAGAGGTCTTCACCATTGTGGGAACTCGATCCATGGGTTAAAAGCCTTCAGTTACGCTGAGATATTATTTTCATTGTGCTTGGCTCAACCGGATAGAGGCCCTCGGAGGAAAGAGCCAAAGATGAGCCCGGAGGGACAGCCACAGAATTCGAGACACTCCACGTTGTAAAGGCCCTTGGAGATCCTCTAACCACCCTCCCGGGGCGGGAAAAGAAAAACAAACTGACGCCGTCTGACATTTATGACTCTTACCTGCGGCGCAGATCCTCGGCCACCGCTGCCCGGCAGCTGAACAAATAGGCTCGCAGTGATTTCAGCCGCTGCCGCAGGCGCACCACGGTGGCCAGCGGCTCGGCGTGTCCGTACAGCATGGGGTTCTCCTGCTGGATGTCGATCAGGGGCTCTTCGTACACGTACTCCAGAAACTCTTTGGCCTGCTTAGACACCTAAAAAAGAAACTGCTCCATCAGCGCTGACGAATCACCTGGCTTTCCACACCTCCTCCAACCAGGAACCACAGCTTAGATATCAAAATAACATCATCTTCTGAACACAGCCAAATGAAAAAACCCATAGTGTAACTAAGTATAAAGTGTGGCTTTTCTTTCTCTCTTCCAGAAACGCAATTGGTAAAAGTAACCTGGGCATTGAAAGGAATTCATTAACTCTGTATGTTGATCATGTGATTGCACAAATCTACACGTGATAAAATGACACGGAACTCTACAGACCCAGTATACCAATGTCAATTTCCTGTTTGTTTTTTTTAATTGTACTATAGGTATTTAAGATATAACCCGTGGGGAAAGTAGGTGAAAGATACACAGGACCTCTCTGTATTATATTATCTATGCAACTTCCTGTGAATCCATAATTATTTCAAAATAAAAATTTAAAAAGAATTCATTAAGACTTTTTTTTAACATCTTTATTGGAGTATAATTGCTTTACAATGGTGTGTTGGTTTCTGCTTTATGACAAAGGGAATCACCTATAGGCATACATATATCCCCATATCCCCTCCCTCTTGCGTCTCCCTCCCACCCTCCCTCTCCCACCCCTCTAGGTAGTCACAAAGCACCATTAATACTCTTAACAACAATGCTGACTTTAAAAACTAAAACTATGTGCACATATATGTATATATAGTCTATAACGCTTTTTATAAAGTAGCCACTTTAAAAAGATAGGTAAACCACGCACATACTACAAAATTCAAAAGGAATAAAAGGATCTCTCCCAAAAAAGGGGAAAAAAGGATATTATATGCAGAACAGTGTGCATAGAAAATAGGCTCAAACACACACTTTCATAAGCAGAAAAGAGTTGCTCTTATTAGAACAGCTCTGAGCTTAGGCTGACTTTGGCCAATAGATCCATCCAACTCTATATCCACTTCTGGTAGTCATCATCAAGAGTATGAAAGTTGATTTTAAAATGTCATTGTCATCCAAAGAAATAAATAGAAGAAACACATCTGAGATACAGAGGGAGTAGCTTAAATAATGCATAACCCGTGGGTAGTTTGGGGGAATCTTACATACCAATTCACTGATACTGGAGACCACAACAGGCAGGGCCCTGTCCTCATGTAGCTCACAGTTCAGCGGGGAAAGACAGAATTGGGTTCAAATATTTTGTTTATCATGGTTAAATATTTGCTATATTTAAAAATCTTAAATGAGGGGAAAAAATGGATGGTGTTCTGGAAAATGAAGTACAATCCACTTGAAACTGTTGCTGAAGAGTGATGTATTGTACAATTCAATTAGTCTTTCTGGCTCTACTGAGCAGTGTTTATACTGAGCCAGGGCCCCGCTGAATTAGGTTAACAATGCTACCTTTTAGTAGGTGAACAGAAGGACAAAGGGCACTGGCCAGTCTCCCAGGCCTTAAAAGGCTTCTCTCTTCAGGTGGTACTTAAGCCCAAATGGAAAAAAAAAAGTCTTTTACAGAGACAGTAAAAGCAGTGAGACAAATGGGATGGCAGCTACTGACATCAGCATTCATACACTGAAATTACTAAAAACAAAAACAGAGCTAGTTTCAATAAGGTCTGAGGCACTGCTTCACAAAGTTATTAGCCAGTGTTAAGAATACAGAGCATATTGTGACCTTGGCTGCCTGAGTATGTGAACAAATAAATTCCTGCCATGTTGAGCCATTTTTGGCAGCAAGGCACATGCTCATTTTTTGAGAAACGACCACTTACATCAGTGAGGGAATTTTTGAGAGAACTCAATATTTGGCATGAAACGCTATTTTTGTAAAATAGGAAATGAGTGGGGATACAGTGTTCTAAGTTCAAAACCACCCTCCATACTGATAGGAGCATTCTACTTTCAAACGCAACTGTAATTATAAAGCTTTTTAAAAATATATAGTTACTTAAGGAAGGAAGCCAATGATATTCTTAAGTGACGAAGTTTATGTGAGAGCAAGTTTCTTTCTTATTAATAGAAATACTTCATGAGTTATATGTGAACACCAAATAACACTCTACCTAGGAGCCAAGAGCTACTGTCCTATTTCTTGCCTACCAAATTATGAAAAACATCAAAAGCCTGAGTGCTGTGTCTGACATGAAAACTCAGCTCATAAGTGCAGATGGATAAGCACACTATTCCTTCCTTTAAAAAAGTGAACGGTTTAAGTTGGCATTCTTTTTCATGATCCTACTCTACTCACATCAGAAGCAATTTTTACA
The DNA here is from genome assembly GCF_003676395.1 of Aethalodelphis obliquidens. Taxonomy (NCBI): domain Eukaryota; kingdom Metazoa; phylum Chordata; class Mammalia; order Artiodactyla; family Delphinidae; genus Aethalodelphis; species Aethalodelphis obliquidens. Next base: position 28,068,165 of record NW_020837946.1, on the reverse strand, counting down.
GGGTTGACAGTTCACTTTTCCAACCTATTGGCCTGTTAGTATTTTACTAAATGATATTTAATATTTATTAATGATATTAGTATTATTAATATAAAACAGTTTCTTTCCATAGGTCTTTTAACTTAGAATAGTTTAAGCTATAAGAACTCCAGTCTCTGACTGTGGTTTTGTTGCAGTTTGTGAACTGGTTCTCTCTCCACAGCCCTGCCGTCAACATGATTCAAGACAGTTGAGGCGGAAGAGGTCCAGGTAGAAACAGGTCTCCTATCCATCTCACACTCAGGAGGAGTTGGAGAAAAGGCACAATCAGGTTATAATTTTCCACAAACTAGTAATGACAAATCTCCTAGATACACAGATGTATTTATAAATAAGCATGTTGTCATTTGATTTTTTTTTTTGTTTTTTTTTGTTTTTGTTTTTGTTTTTTTTTGCGGTACGCGGGCCTCTCACTGTTGTGGTCTCTCCTGTTGCACAGCACAGGCTCCGGATGCCCAGGCTCAGCGGCCATGGCTCACAGACCCAGCCGCTTCACGGCATGTGGGATCTTCCCGGACCGGGGCACGAACCCATGTCCCCTGCATCGGCAGGCGGACTCTCAACCACTGCGCCACCAGGGAAGCCCTGTCATTTGATTTTAACATTAAGCATCGTTGGTATAGATTTCAACATAATACATCTTTTGTTATGCTGGTGACAGCTACTTCTGTAAAACAAAATTCTCAAATGTTCAGGTTTATGTAACTCTGAGAGGTTCCGGAATGGTGTCCTGGTATGTTCCCCCACAAAAAGAGCCCTGGGTAATAAAGCAATGGGGCAGAGGCAATGTGGTGACCATAGACAGCAATTTGCAGAGGAGGAGGATGTGCCGGTGGTGAGGACTTTAGCTTTTGTTAAAGGAGGAAAATGTATCAGAACAAAACAGATGAGAACATAATCTCAGAATAACAAGAACGGGTACAGATAATCTAGTTCAGTTTTTTCTCAACCTGTGTGGCAAGGAATACCAGTCACACAGAAAAGATGTTCTGAGGGCCAACGAGAAATACGCCACATGCCACATTCTTCTCTTGGTGTTTCAAAGTGCAACATGTTAGCATATTAAAGCCCTGGGACATGAAGTACTAGAGAAAACCTGCTTCACCCAGCCACTTCCCAACCAATCTGACTACAGACAGGGCAGCTGGTTAATGTCATGCAGGCTGTATGGAGGGGGCAGTAGGAAATGAAAGTCAGCCTAGGTCCCACTCACCAACCGGAGGAAGGGACATTTTTCTCTACCATTACCTATACTTAATAGAAGAGAAAATTGAGTCCAGAAAACTTCAATGACTCATCTGTGGTCATCTCGTGGCAGAACTCAAGCCAAAACTCAGATGTCGAGATACACTACTCCGTGCTTTTTACCATTGTTCATGTTCACAGTTCCTTTTATTTTTTTAATAACTCTACCAAAAACTATCTGTTTTTAATAACTCTACCAAAATCTATCTGTTCATCACTCTTTAAAATAGGAGATCCCTGTCCCTGTTCTGTCCTTCCCTCCACCCCAGTCAAATAGAAAACAAGTGGGCTACCAATGGAGATGAACACATAATTTAAGGAGGCAGTACATTGGTGTGTGGGTCTTTAAAACAAAAACTAAAGTCTAGTAACACTTCATTTATCTAGAAGTCACTTATTTGTATATTTGTTTACTGTCTTTCTCCCTCACGAGAAATTCATGACACAGAGGCTATGTCCCCGGTGAGCACAGTAAGTGTTCAATAAACACTTGCTGAACAGATGAATGAGTACTTTACAATGCTCTGGCCGTGACTCTGAGCCACACACTTCTAACAGTTTGATTATTTGTTTCTAAGTTCACAACATATTTAGAATTCATAAAGTAGAAAAGGGGAAGGAGAGCTAGAGGCAGCACAGTGACAAAAGAGGTGACAGCTGACATCCTGGTACTAAGGGAAGAAAGGCACGTGCAAGAAGAGATATGGTAAAAGTATAGAATACAACCTCGACAGAAAGCAATTTGGCAACATCCATCAAACTCACAGGTGTACATACCTACAACTAGGAAGTTATCTACAGATAGTCTCACTCGTAAATGAAAACCTTACATTCAAAATGATGTATAAAGTTATTTACTGAATCACTGTCTATAATAGAAAGACTAGAAAAACCTTAATGTCCATCAAAACAAAGACAAGTTGGATAAACTGGGGTGTGTGTGTGTGTGTGTGTGTGTGTGTGTTAAATTCATGATGTAATATGGAATGGCTGAGGGCTTCCCTGGTGGTGCAGTTGAGAGTTGCGCGGTTGAGAGTCCGCCTGCTGATGCAGGGGACACGGGTTCGAGCCTTGGTCCGGGAAGATCCCACATGCTATGGAGCAACTAAGCCCGCGTGCTTCACAACTGTTGAGGCCCGCGAACCTAGAGCCCATGCTCCGCAACAGGAGAGGCCACCACAGTGGGAGGCCCGCCACCACAGCGAGGAGTGGCCCCCGCTCCCTGCAACTGGAGAAAAGCCTGTGCGCAGCAACGAAGACCCAAAGCAGCCAAAAATAAATAAATAAAATAAATTAAAAATATATATATATGGAATGGCTGTTTAAAAAAGCCCAAGGAAGAGTTTTATGATCTGAATGGAATATTTTCTAAGAGCAGCATGTATACTGTATTGCCAATTGACATTCTTGTGTAAAATACATGTATGTAAAATATTTCTGGAAGGAGTAATTTGGTTGCCTGTGGGTGAGAGGAAGAGGGAGGGAGATTATCTATGTGTATATGTCCTTTGTATTTTTGAACCTCGAAATGTGAAAGTATATTATATTCAAAAAAAGAAGAATAAAAGTATAGTGGTATAAGGCAATTTCCTTACAGAAAAAATAGCCTCCCATATATCATATTAAACCACATTGAAGTTATTGATCACGAGGTAGAACACTCATATTTATAATCATAATTCTGAGGCATTAAAAAAAGGTTAATTTCTAGTACATATTTTCTGAAGTAGGAAACTGTCACGGAGCTACATGACAGTTAAAATTTATAAAATAATAAAAATAATGTAATCACATTACTGAAAGTTTGGAGAATAAAGATTAGGAGAGAAAAAAGAAAATCACCCATAATCTTACCACAGTAAAATAACCACTGATTGCTTTGGTATAATGTTTCCTTCCAGTATTTTTTCCCATCATCTATTATGAAAAATTATGGCAAAAGTTTTAATAAGATCAATTCCAACCATAATACTTCTTAGTCTTATTAAAACAGGCACTGTGGGCTAAGGGAGAAGGAATCAGGAAATCTTAACTTTAATTACAATTTGTTCTCAAAATCTCCAAATGACTCTGAACAAGTGGTTTTTCCCATCAGCGAGCTACTCTCCAGCTCTGCAAGGGCAATAGAGTTTTCCTTGAATGCCTCTCAAGATGAAGAGATAGGAAATGGCTTATGTAACGTGGAAAACCCCTAGCTAAGTGGAATGTGAATATTCAGGCTAGGATACAAAAATATTTTTTAAAAGCACAATTTAGGAAGAGTTCAGGCTAAGTTTGAGTTCCTTACCACCTCTTTGTCATGCTTGATATTTTTGAATTGGGGTGGTGGTGGTAGAGGGAAAGTTATCTTCAAAGAGAATTTCATTAGAAAATGGCTATAAAATTGGAGGATAGGGTTTAGCTGCTAGGTAATCCTGGGGCTCAATTCAATCCGCAGGATGCACACTGGAAAACAGAAGAAATCCTGCTTTAAAAGTAATTAGGATTATTATTACTCTGGAGGGCAGACAAGGAAACGCTTAAGATGACAGATTTCATTCTGCTCTGCAAAACCATTTTTTCACTCTTTAAATGGATATTCAAGCCAGTCACGTACTTGCAATTAAGGAGAGCAGGCAGATCTAACAGAACGATGTCTGGTCTTGGAAACTGATAGGTCTGAATTGATCCTCACAATTAGGAACATTAAGTTAAATCCTGGCATCTGAGCAAAGACAGACAGACACTGGACTAAATGGAATATAGTTACTTAACGCCAGTGAGAGATGATCCAGATAAAATTGACCAGCTCTGTTCTTGCTTTAAAATCTTCCCTGGTCCACTGAGATCCAGGGAGGGAATGGTCTGACAAAGGACATTTTCCTCATGGATGAAGTGAGGGTACCTAATATCCCTATTACTGACCTATCCTCTCAAAATCAAACCTTGTCACTTCAATGACCACCACCACAAAAATATCTGCTTTATAGAAAGACTACAAGCAGCAGTGATGGCTAGATTGATGGTTTGAGTGGCCTTCAGCCATCACTACAAACAGAACTGAATCTCCTCCATTTCATGGCTTCATAAACCATTCCTGAGTTTTTCACTTCCTCATTCAGTGCCACCTTTTCTGCTTTAGCTGATGGGCACATATTCTGTGGGCAGGTGCCACCAGCCTAAACCCTCAAAGATCACAGGGCTGGGGCTGCCTCACTCACTTGCTTTCTACACACCTCTCAGCTGTCAAAGTCCTGCTCCAAATAGATTAATCTAAACTGTTCAAACTCAGCTAGTGTTCTTTCCCTCTAAGTAAGTTTTTATCTAATACACACATGGCAAATATATTTATAGCCTATATTCAGAGTGTCAAGTACAAGATGCAGAGGAGAGAATGATAACTGTCTGGCTGAGGGGAAGGAAAAAATCAGGAAAGGAAATGAAGTTTAAGCTGGGTTTAGGATTTGAATGAGGGCAAGAGGAAGACAAGAGGTGTGAAATAGCCTGGTGGGACTGGGCAATGGGAAGGAGTGCGATCTTCCTGAAGAGACTCACGGGGGCGGGGAGGGAGTGGATAAAAGGGCTAGAAAGGCTAGGACTAGAGATCACAAACAGTCTTTTGTCGGGCTAAGAGATTTGGATTTATCTTATGTTCAGTCAGAGTAAAAGCTGGCATTAATTGAGCACTTATTACATTCCAGACACTGCACTAGGTGCTTTCTGTGAATTATTCATTTAAGCAAACAGCGACCCTGTGAAGTAGGTACTATCGTTGCTATTATCTCCATTCTAAATGTGAGGAAACAGAGACTAAGAGAGGGTATAACATTTACCCAAGGTGAGAATGGGACTTCTTGGGAATAATGTTGGGGCAAATGGGACTTTTCTGAAACACTGTTGGGCAAGACCTGAAGGCAGGAAGCACGGTTGGGAGGCGACTGAATTCTTTCCTGTGAGTGATGCTGAGGGTTGGGATTGTGTGGTGGCGCTGCGTGTGCAGTGGGGTGCAGGGCCTCAGAGCTCCAAGTCAGCTGTGGATTTCTGTGAACTGATTAGGCAGGGCCGGTGTGGCAGAGGGAACAGTCCAGGATGTATCCCAGCACTGGCGGTGGGACTGGTGGAGCCACGTGCAGTGAGGAAGGGGTGGGAGACAGCTGGTGAGGGTGAGGAAGCCAGTTTGGGGCGTATTGAGTTTGAGGCACCCACAGGACCAGCTTCACTCTACAGCTCTGCTTACCTACTACGCACCAGAAACTGTGCTAAGGCAGGTCCCCAGCACCCAGGAAGCTCACCTTTAGTAAGAAGACAGATAAGCAGCCAGCTGGTATATAAATGTGAGCATCATGAAAGTAATCACTTCATTCCATTCTTTAAGTACTTACCACAGTCAGTCGAAGAGTGCTTTCCTTATATTATCCCAATCCACACAACTCTTTTAGGTAAATACGTGAAGTGTAGTAATAAGAACAAATGCTTATGTGCGCGAGGTACTTTGTTCGCATGCATGAACCCATCTAACCATCGATAACCTCATGAGTTATTATTGCCCTCATTTTACAGATGAGGAGACCGAAACACAGAGAGACTAAACAACTTGCCCAGGTTAGACAGCTAGTAAATGACAAAGCTAAAATTTGAACCCAGGTACTCTGGGTTCATTTTACAGATTACGAAATGGAGACTCACAGAAGTTCAAGTAATTTGCCCCAACCAATCAAGCACCTAATTAGAGGTGGAGGGAGGATTTGAACAAAGGCCTGGTGAACAACAAGCTCCTGCTGTTAGCCCCTGTAATAAGTGCAATTCTAGAAACCCACGCATGCGTGATGGTGGCACGGGGAGAACCAGCAAAGCACAAATGGGGAATGTGGGGAGCATCAGAGCTTTCACCAAGGAGGACATGCCTTTCTCAGCTCTGGAACAAACAGCAGGAATTCCCGAGATGGGTGAAAATATCTGCAGCACACATGGAAGGACGATCTCTAAACAAGAGAAAAGGCTCTTCTTCTTCCCAACACAGGTCTGGAAGTAGTAAGGATAGGTACCAATGTAGACAGATTTGTAGGTATTCGTATTCAAATCTTGTAGCTTCAATTTTCTCCTTGAAGTAGGAGGCAAGGTCATATGCTGAGAAGGCCTGGGATGAGGCATCTTGAAGACAGTGAAGATGTGGATGATTATTGGGTAGAACAGGAGACAGAGCTGCCCAGGGATGTAGAAAAGGATCCAAGACAACTGGCCACTCACCACTGTCATGTTCATTTCAGACTTCAAAGATTACAGGTAGGTGACAGCCACAGGTTCCTTCCCTGCCTACCTTGCTCCCGAATGACTTACAGTTACGATGAAAGGAAGTCTAAGACATCTATCAGCAAGGAGGTATAAAACCCATCATACAGCCTGTTTTTGTATGAAGCACCTTGCATCGAAGGTTCGTTCAAGGCAGATGTGATGATTTTCTGGCAAAAGGATCAGGAAAGCTTCTAGTCCGATGAGATAACAGAATTCTCTATTGGGTGGCAGGACCCAGGACCGGAAAAAAATCCTAAGCCTAGAGTACAATTCCAGTGGGGGTTAGATTCTTCGACTTGCCAAAGTCGATTACCTCGTTTATGCAAGGGTGGAAATGCTGTGCAATGGAGCTAACTGGTTCACATGTCTTGAGGACTACTAGGTTGAAAACTACAGTTGAGATAAATGCTATCGGGCAGTTAAATCCACAGATCTCACTTTCAGTAGCAAAAGCAGAGCTGGAGATAAATGTAGGAATCATCAGCGTGTGAGCCCTGGTAGTTAAAACCATAGAAGGGAGGGAAATAACGCAATGGCTTCCCTGGTGGCACAGTGGTTAAGAATCTGCCTGCCAATGCAGGGGCCATGGGTTCAATCCCTGGTCCGGGAAGATCCCACATGCCGCGGAGCAACTAAGCCCATGCGCCACAACTACTGAGCCTGCGCTCTAGAGCCCGCAAGCCACAACTACTGAGCCCACGTGCCACAACTACTGAAACCCGTGCACCTACAGCTCATGCTCTGCAAAAAGAGAAGCCACTGCAGTGAGAAGCCTGCGCACCTGCAACGAAGAGTAGCCCCCGCTCGCCGCAACTAGAGAAAGCCATGCGTAGCAATGAAGACCCAACGCAGCCAAATATAAATTAATTAAAAAAAAAAAAAGGAAGTATAGAGTGGGAAAATAGCATGAAGTTGTAGCTTTTATGAGACTACTTAATCAGGTCTGCCTCAAATTCTTATCTTATTATCTTAGAATCCACATGACAACATGTAAATACCCAAATCGCTATTATGAAGTGAACCCAGTTTCGGTACCTACCTTATATTTTGAAGTATCCCAGTTGTGGACTATGCGGGCCGGGATGAGAAAACTGTCGTCCACGTGGCAGCTGCTGCAGTAATACCACCCGCTGTAATTGCACACCTTGGCTTTCCCATTGGAAAGGCCTATGGATCGCTGGCATCCTGTTCAGGGCAAAAGAAAGAGTCGGTGATTGCTGTACTTCTAACACCACAGAACGAAGTTACACAATCCTCAAGTGAAACAAAAGTCTATGAGAGGAAAGAAATTGCAGAGAATAGGTGTACAGACATGTCCCCTCTGTCCTAGCCTGGCAGCTCCCACCCCTTCGCCTCCTCGGGGATTGCTGACATTGGTACTGTTTCTGGTCTCTTCTGATTCCACCTCTTCTGTGTACAGCGGCCAGAGACCAGTCTCTCTACAACCAACCCCCTTTCATCTCCTCGCTTCCTCCTCAGAAACCCTACTTCACCAGGCAATTGGCTGGGGGCTACTCATACAGGTTCTTACTTAACCCATGCAGCATCTCTATGAGGAAGATATTATGAGCTCTGTTTTACAGATGAATAAACTAAAGTTTCAGCCGGGTTAAGCATTTTGTCTTGAGGTCACCCAGCCAGTAAGAGATGGCATTTGGGTTTGGCTCTAAGCTTGTCTGATTCTAAAATGATCCTAAAACCTGATGTGTAGCCTTCCTTGGCTGACAAAAATCAATGAAAGGAATGCGTCCTTTGATTGGTCCCCATCTCTCCTTTCCAACTACCTACTCCTACAACTCTCCAGTGGGAACAGAACCTCTTTGCTGCAGTTAGAGGACTCTCCTCACTGTTCCCCAAATAAACAGGGTGCTTACTCTACCCTCCATATCTTGGCACGATTTATTTCTCCTTTCATGACGCCCTCTTCTCTGATCTCTACTTTGCCAAATCCTGCCCATGACTGATGGCCTGCAAGTGATTGCCAAGGCCCTTTTCATGTTCCAGGAAGTCCATGATTCTGTCAGTACTGTCCTGGTACTGTCAGGGGACCTGGTAATAATCATGACCCTGCCAAAAAGAAGCCATTATTTTCCTTTAGCTAGAAGGAACTACATTCTACTGACAACAGAAATTCTGTCATAATCAACCCAAAGGACAACATTCAGAACAGATAATCAGGATTATACAAACAGCATCGTTTTTCTGACATTTCTCATCCACTGCTTTCATTTTAGAAATCCTCCCTCGTGGCCCATTTCATGGTTGGGTACCAAGACCTGTACTGATCAAAGAAATCTCGCATGAAGCCTATTTCATAATATGGGTACAAAATCGATTACTCTTAATAATCATAGTCATAATAATATAACCAGTGTTGCAGCCCACTTCCATTAGAAGGAGCTCAAACATGTTTATTTAACAACCTGCCAGCCTAAGAAGATACTTATTCCCATGAATCCATGAATGAAAGCATCATAAATTCCTAGAGCTTTCATTTCCATCACAAATAAAATGGTATCAGTCATCCAGCAGTTTCACAGGGTACCCTCCAGAAAGAGAATTAGATCCTATTGTTTTTAGATACGAGAGGTATTGAAAGACGGACGGGGAGTAAATATATCGGAATTACGCTTCCAGAGCTTAATACCCTTTCTTCCTGGGATTGCTATTTCTTTACTGTTGAGTAGCAACAAAACCCTAACAAGCTCCTGTTTCTCAGATTGACTGAGGATTGAGATACGTGTGAAGGATAAGGAAGAACCAAACCCACCTGCTGCTTCTGTGGGGCGTGGGAGGTGCTGTCACAATCTCTAGGCTATGAACACCGGAATGCCGTGTGCTGCGCCCACTGACCACGCTGCTTATGCGGCATGTAGCGCGTGCGCCCCCTTAAACACTGCACTTTCTGACGTGGTTGTACAACCCTGACCACACGAAAAACTGCTCAGATGTATTTTTTATCCTTAGCACTTACTGTAGCGCTTTACATATGATAGACCAGCAATAAATGTTTATGTTGAAGAGACAATAAACTGAATATTATCTGGCACATAAACACCCTCATGCATATAAAGAGATTTTAACTTCCCAGAGCTATGCTGGAATTGATCCTCCTAACCTGGTCACCTTCCTCTTGAAAACAGCCTACTCTGGTGAATATCCCTATGCAAATATGTTGCCCCTTCTAAGAATTACACATTAGACACGTTCATAAGAATTACACATTAGACATGTTCATAGATGGACTGTGAAACAGAGTTGAGTAGAACTTGACACATTTTAGACACTGCGACACTGTTTCCAAAATTTAGTGGACAGTGAAACTGACTTAACACTGAAGTGACAATGAATAGAATTCAGTCTTCCCTAATGATTCAGAAAATGAGCGCGATCCTATAGAAATTCAGGATCATCATTATAGCTGAAACTCTCACCATAAAACACTGCAAAAATAAAGTTATTTTAGTTTTTTGCTTGTTTGCATTTTGGATATAATAAACAGTAAGCATTTGCTGAATGTTTATATATGCTTTAGTAGGTCCTACTGGGTTTATTATTCTGTAACTTTTAATGACTTTATTATAATCTCCTAGATGCAGCAAACATAGGCAATATTAAAATACACAAATGTGCATTTTTTTTAACATCTTCATTGGAGTATAATCGCTTTACAATGGTGTGTTTAGTTTCTGCTGTATAACAAAGTGAATCAGCTGTACATATACATATATCCCCATATCCCCTCCCTCTTGCATCTCTCTCCCCCCCTCCCCATCCCACCCCCACAAATGTGCATTTTAAGAAAGCATATAGCCTACAAATGTGTATATCAACCGGGCACACAGGCCCAAAGCCTAACATGGTGAGGGTTCAACTAAATAAGCTAAACATCCTCACTACTTTGCACAGGTCTCCAGGCTCATAAAAGAGAGAAAGGCTGAGAGAACATGGCTGGGGTTCATGCCCATTTTATTTTTTTTCACACTTATTTTTTATTCTGGTGCAGAACATTATCAATGTCTAACCTTCATTCTAGAGGGTAATTCAGAGAGGGGATGTCAGGAACCAACTATTGCCAAGGCCAACCCTGTCATGCAGTAACCTTTGGGCCATACCACCCCTGGAGCTTTAAATATACCTACCAAAAGGCTTCTGTGAGTGCATTTCTCACCACCACAATCAGAAAACACTAGAGATAGCACCCCAACAAGATAACGTCTATAGTTTAAAAAAAAAAACAAAAACAAAACAAGCTCCAGAGTGAGATTACAAACCAGTCACATGAATGGTAGCCGGCTGTCAGTTGGCCGACCCCTGCTAGGTCTTAAGGGAAATCTGTCATTGGGGCCACCTCGCCCTGGCAAGATGGGGTTAGGTCCTGGAAAGGGGCCGACTGGGTCAAAATGTGGTCTGAGTGGAGGGAACTGTCTGGGTATCTCCCCAGGCTCAGGGATGAATGAATTCATTGGATCCCCAGCATAAGGAAGGGTTAGTCTTTCATCATATTCACCACCAATAATTCCTGGAGGAAGGAGAGAACTGGGAGGAAAAGGCCTGGGGTGCAAGGGGGTGGGGTAGAATGGAATGGGGTGGGGTGATGATGGCAGGAACATCACATGCCGCCCTCTCTGAGCTTCTTTTCTTTGTTTGTGCCTCTTCTTGTACAGTTCTTTCCAATCTGTGTCTCGACCTGTGACAGTACCATCTCGAAAATCCCGCAGATATAAACACCTCCACAGAAGTTGGTCATTTGAAGCAATATAGAGGTCATGACAAACTGCAGACAAAGACAGGACAGAACGAACAACCAAAAGTCGGAAGATCTGCAGTTTCAGCTCCAATGGGAGGACTACCAACCCAAATACATCTGTTAGGTTCAGTGCTTGTCGGGTAAAAGCCAGAAGAGGATACACCAGCTGGTCCTTGAAGAGGCGAGAGAGCTTCTGAAGATCTTTGTATGTCTTGGCTACATTTTCCCCTGATTCCTCTTTGCAAATAAAAGATTCTGGCAGCAGCTGCAGTCTTTTCACACTTCTAATCTCATTGTTGATTTTTAGTGTAGCATTTATGATGATGAGGTTTCCCAAAGGCACACAGGTGACAGCAGCAGAGCCACCCTCGCAGAGAGGATGTGTGTACTGCAGCTTATACACGCCCCCTGACCTCCAGTTCTCCAGCATGGACACAGCTTTGGCTTCAGTCCGCTGAGGTATGTAACCGACTCTAACACGTGGAGAGGTATGGATACTATCGGGGGTCTCTGGGGTTAGAACAGTCAGCTGGCTGCTACAGGGTCTCTGATGAATGTGGCACTTGCCCTTCCACCGATTCACTGCAGAGCATTGGTTCTGAGGGATAGAAACCTGTGCCCTCTTCCATAACCACAACATCTGGAATTGACTCAGCTTCAAAATTGTGACTAGGCCCTGACCCACTGCCATCATTCCAGACATCAGATTGGGCTGCCTGTCCTTGGAATGAATCACGCAGTTGTTCATCCTGCCTGCTGGACTGACTGGAGCTGGCGGCCAAAGAGGGCTGGTCATTATTCTGGAGCGAGGAATGCTCTGGATCTGTGGATGAAGGTAAGTTAGGTGCTGCAAAGGCATCTTCAAGAATCAAACATATCAAGTCCCCAGAAACAATCCCATATGAAGCCAAGGTCTCTTCATCTCCAGTGAGGGCATCCTTGTTGTTCAATGTAATTGCAAACTGGGTATCAGAACCTGGAGGGGATGGGAGCCCCTGAGACGCCGGGCCATGACCTCCGGGAGCCAGGAAGCCGCAAGCTGCAGTCTCAGCGCCCACTTGCCACCCGGCCTGCACGTCACAGTCCAGGAGCGCGGGCCCCATGACGCCCCGCTCGCCGCCCGGCCTCTTATGCCCATTTTAGTTGAGACAGAAGCAGCAGCACATAAACTCATACGTCTAGTCCTTGGTGTCTTTACATTTATAACTTATTTAGGACCATGCTCTCCTACTCTTGATGCTGAAATCGCCCTACGAAACTGAATAAAAGGAAAACCTCATCCACAACGGAGGCAGGAAGCCCTGGAAGGGGAGGTCTCAGGCACATTCCACTTGTGGCAGCTTCCTTTACATAGCCTAGCACGAAGAAGGAAGATTTTCTCCTTGCCCAGCAACAACCCAGCCAATGAGAAGCCACCACAACCCTGAATACTCACAGTCCTCGAATGAACCTTCCTTCAAAGCAGCTCCTTCCAACTTCCCCTTTCCTCTGTAATAGAACTGCTCCTCTCCTTTGTTCTCCGGACCTGCCTGTGGTTCACAGCAGTTTGCATGTCCCGAATTGCAATTCTTCTCCTATTCCCAAATAAACTTGATTTTGCTCACTAAACCTTTTTTGTTTTAAAGCTTGATAGCTCCTAATGACCCAGAAGGTTTCAACCTATCCGCATTCTTAGGAGTGTTTTGGATACATGGTGTATAGACAAGCACAAGCCTAGAGTCAGGAAGCTTGCTCTTTCCTAGGGAACACGGTGAGCCTGACCCATCCAACTCCCTAGTCCTGCTTTCCTCACCTCAAAATAAAGGAGTTAGCCTAAATCAGTGGTTTGCCAAATTCAGTGAGCATCAGAATTTTCTGGAGATGTTTGTGAAAAATGTAGTCCTCCTCCACCTCCAATCTGGGCCCACAGATTTTGATTCTGTAAAGCTGGGGTAGGGCCTGCATTTCTACCCATCCAACCACCACCAGGGACTGTGGTGGGTAAAAGCTGAGGACTGTTTCCTGATTTCTAGGTGACTCCAAAGGTCCCTCCAAGCTCTAAAATTCTCATTCTATTTAAGTAAAGTGCAGCAAGTGGGCAGACTGCTAAGTGAAAAGTTCATAATTGGTCACACAGTTTAATTTCTAGGCTTCCAAAAGTTCTTAGTCAATTTTCAAAAATTTACTGTGTAGAAACAACAGTTCATTTTACCGGCATTTTTTCCAGAGCATTCACTGTCCCCACTGAGAAGCATCTTATTTGACTTAGAAAGAATTAAAGACTTTTAATCTCCGAATCCAATGTATTTGTCATTGAAAGAACATAGGATGGTCAGGAAAGAATTAGAGGCCAGTCAGTGGCCTGGTATAGATTCATTTTCTAAAAAACAACACATACCATTTATTTGAAGAAGGAGACACCCGTTCTTTCAATTAACTGCAAGATTTCTTTCTTTAATATCCTACTAGCAAATCATGGACTAAAACTGTCTGAAACAATTCCCCATAAAGATACACAACCTGGGATTTTACTTAATCATTGTGAGGTTTTCAACCAGAAGGGGAAAAATGTGTTTTCTTAATAATGACCGTTAGAAAAACACATTTTTTGGAGGAGGCCAAAGCTGGACTCTGACAAGTGACATTATGAGGAGAAAAATAGAGCTGCAAAGCAGAGACAAAAAATAATTAATTGAAATAACTAATTAGAACTTATTTACATATTATATTTTCATGTACTTTCAAACAGACTTTTCAACAATGTTTCTAAATTAAAAGGCATTTGTAGTAGGGAACACTCCACATGTAGGATCAAAGCAAAAACATACTTCTCGGTCTCTTTTTGAAACTTTTCAGAGAGTGTATTCAATTCATAGGAACAAAAAACTATCTCACAAGAGAACCCACTGGCCTTTTTTTTTTTTTTTTTTTTTTTTATTGCTTTCCACCCCACTTCAAATCTTTAATGAACACATGCTCTGAAGAGCTTAGCTTCCCTTCTGATACACTTTGGGAAACAAATGTCACCATTTAACCAATATCCTATTTGCTGCTTGTACAGTCCATTTCCCAAGGAGCCTTTCACTATAGACACCCAAAAGAATCTGTTGCTGGGGGTTGAAGCAGAAACGTTGGCATAATTCTCGACAAGGGTACAGTCTTTCTTCTAACAAGGGTACCTAGTTAGCTCAATTGGCTGCAATGAGATGTTACTGAAGTTGAGGTCTTGAGAAGCCAACCACCTCTCTCTACTTCCTGGCTCCCAACTACAGCCCTCCTTCCCCCGGCCAGTAGGTGGAAAATTCATGGGCACAACAGAAAAGTAACAAGAGTTGTGTCTACGTCCAGGTGATTCTCTCTCACTAGGGAAAGAATGCACCCAATGCTTCCTAAGTGTGGCCAGCCACGCTACCCACCCCACCTCATTTGGTAAGGGAAATCCAGGACTTTGTATTTGGAAGGAAGAAATGATCTAAGAAGAGAACAGGGGCAAATAGAAGAGAAGGTGCCTTTATAAAAGAGAGGAAAGAAGAGAAAGAGAGTGAGAGGACAAATTTTCATTTGCTCTGTTAAAACAGACAAAATAAAACTGGCAAGTTTCGATCCCTCCTCTACTGTGCACGCCGGGTAAGGAGCAACGGCCATGGGAGGGGAAGGGGACGGCCCTGTCCCTGCCTCCCCCCTCCCACCCAGTGTTCTGGTGGGAGACAGTGAGCTGCGGGAAGCGCTGGGCAAATGTTGACTGAAGGCCTGGAGCCTGATCATGTACCCCAGGGATCAGATGTTCCAAGATGAAGGAAAATGGAAATGGGGATTTCAATGACTTCTTGTTTTACAAGAATTAGGGGGGAAAGTCATAAAGAACTTAGCTTTCCTAGCTTACAGTCTGTAACCATTGGCTCATTAAGTAAATGTTGAATAACTACTTTTAAAATAAGGTGTCACACTGGATATACAGCAGAAAATTCTGTTTAATGAGCCTAAGATTAGCATAAAGCTGGGCACGCACGGTGTTTATAAACGAAGGATTGTTGGACACAGGGCAGAAGCGATTTTTGCAAGGTAGCTTTGGTATCCACTAAGGGAAGTTGAAGCAAAGTAAACCTGGGCCCCAGACTTGCATCCTTCTCTATAGGAGGGGAAGGAGCTGGCAGGTGAGACTGATCACATGTGTGTTCACAAGTTAACACAGGTGGAACCGAGGCTACATAATTCTACATAATTGTAACAGGAAGAGGGCAAGGGTGAGGGACACTGAGAAACACCTACTTAGAAATAAGTGATCCAAAACTTTCTCCTGTCTCAAGCATCCAAGTTACTCTAGATCTTTGGGACCAGGTGGTGACCCATAAAGTAGGAGACATCTACTTAGTCATAAAATCAATTAAGACATGAAGTATTTGACATTTTAATTTTTTTTTTTTAATTTTTTAAAAAATTATTTTTGGCTGCGTTGGGTCTCCGTTGCTGTGCGTGGGCTTTCTCTAGTTGCGGCGAGCCGGGACTACTCTTCGTTGCAGTGCTTGGGCTTCTCATTGTGGTGGCTTCTCGCTGCAGAGCACAGGCTCTAGGCATGCGGGCTTCAGTAGTTGCGGCAAGTGGGCTCAGTAGTTGTGGCTAGCAGGCTCTAGAGCGCAGGCTCAGTAGTTGTGGCGCACGGGCTTAGTTGCTCTGTGGCACGTGGGATCTTCCCGGACCAGGGATGGAACCCGTGTCCCCTGCACTGGCAGGCGGATTCTTAACCACTGTGCCACCAGGGAAGTCCAAGACATTAAGTATTTGGATTGGAGAATCGACACATGAAAACAAGTGCCTCTGAGTATGCATTTTTGTCTGTTATAAGGAAAATAGTATCCACAAGCATCTCAAATGGAACTAAAGGAAGAGAACAGGAAATCAAGAAAAATCAATTGTGTTCTACCTCTAATTGCTTATGTGACTAGTATGGCTCACTGCTGGTAGTCCCTTTGGTATATGGTCTCAACTTCAGAGAGCAATACTTCAAAATTATTTTCTCTGTAAGGTTTTAAGTCCTCTGGTAGGGAATTCTCTTCCCAGGGGATGAAAACTTCAAGTATGGGAGGGAATACACATACTCAAATACAATCCTAAAATGTACTGACTGGTTGCTTCCAAAGCTATACTGAATTCATCAGAAAAGAATTTTCTTCTGGTGGGCTTCATTTTACGTTTGTCTATAAATGACTTTCATGGCAGTGAGAGATTGTAAAGAGAAACTGTCACTCATTGTTGATCAAAAGTTTGACTCAGGGCTTCCCTGGTGGCTCAGTGGTTGAGAGTCTGCCTGCTGATGCAGGAGACACGCGTTCGTGCCCCCGTCTGGGAAGATCCCACATGCTGCGGAGCGGCTGGGCCCGTGAGCCATGGCTGCTGAGCCTGCGCGTCCGGAGTCTGTGCTCCGCAAGGGGAGAGGCCACAACAGTGAGAGGTCCGCGTACCACAAAAAAAAAAAAAGTTTGACTCAAAAAGTTGGGCTACACGGTCAGATGGCTGACACGTTAAAAAGTATAAGTAACACTCGGAAGGAAACTGTTCCTACTGTGGCTGATACACATTTAGGATAATTTAACGTGGCACTTGTAGAATGGACTGTAGCTGTTGCTAGAACAGCTATGTCCTTAAGAACATAAGTAAATAACTCCTCTGAAGTTATGGATGTACCTAATTAAGGAATTTTCCTTTCATTACAGCAAGATGGCAAATGTTAGGCTTGTAAAGTATGAGCACTGCGCCTGGACACAGGGATTATTCAGTGGCACATTGTATCTAGAGAGACAGACAGAGGCAACTGAGACCAACAGACATCAATTGTCCAAGACAGAGGTCATCTACAAGTATAATCACGTGCTGCTTGATTATACTTGCAGGACTACGGCAACCAAAGAAAGATCTTTAAAAAAACCTAATCTGAACACTAATTGGTTTAAAATTTTAAAGTATTCTACAAGCTGTTAGCTGAGGTGTTTTTTTTCCCCCCACAATGAATATTTAAATTGCTAAGTCAGTTTCGATTTGCATGTTGTATTAACAGAGCTAGAGGTGCTATGTTTAAGTAAGAAATGAAGAGAAAAATCATGTCAGGTAATCACTGCTGACTGAAAATACAGGCAGCGCACTGGTGGTCTCACGGATCTGTCTCGTTTTGACAATGTTTGGATGGAACAGACGCAGGGACACCCCTTCTTCCTGTCTCTGACCACTCTCCAACCTCCTTTCTAGTCGCGACCCCTGGGACCCTCGCCATCCTCTGTCTCCGGGACCGGCCAACACCGTTTTTTGTGGTTAGCTCCTTACTGCCAACGAGATTCGTCAGAATTATTCCAGCGAGGTAGAGGCTGCTGTCAACTGACTGGTCAGCCATCTGCAGGCCTCCTGCACCCACCTCTCTTTGGGCGTCTAGTTCCACTGCGACGCTGTGGCTCTGGAGGTGTGAGCCACTTCTGTGAATTGGCTCAGCAGAAGCACGAGGGCACTGACCGTCTCTTCAAGATGCAAAATCAGTGTGGCGGCCGCACCCTCCTCCAGGACATGCAGAAGCCCTCCCAAGAGGAGTGGACTGAAACCCTGGAGAAGACCCTGAACTCGGCCCTGTGGGATCTGCGGGCCCTGGGTTCTGCTTGCACAGACCTCCACCACTGTGACATCCGGAGAGCCACTTCCTAGATGAGGAGGTGAAACTCATCAAGGAGATGCACTGCACGTGACTAACCTCTGCAGGCGGGACTGGGTGAGCATCTCTTAGAAGGCTCGCCCTCCAACAGGACTAGGAGCCTCCAGAGCCCAGTGGACTTTGAAGGACCCCTCTGCATGCCCCTGGTGTCAGAATTTCTGCCCCCTGCAGCCACTAGGCAGTTATTTTAACCACCCTGGAGCCCTCTCCCGAGCTGTGGGCCAAATGGAAACAAAAACGGTTCTGCAGCAAAAGAAAAAAAGAAAAAGAAAAAAGAAACTAAAGACTTTCTGCTCTTGCTAGACTCTATAATGTTTATTTGTTTAATTTCATGGAATGTTGTTATTAAGATTATAAATCGTACGAAATAAATGAATAAATACCAAGTAGACTCCAACTCAAGTTGAGAAGTGTCAAGATTTATTGGTCTTTCAGGTAAACAATGATTGAGAACCTAGAGTCAATATTTAGTCAAAATTTATCTTGAAAGGCAATAAATCTTGATTTTTGCTAAGGCAAGTAAGTAAATATGTGCACTGCTTGAGAGATTCTGACTGCTTTTCTATCTACTAAATAGCTACAGCGAGTTATAGTGATCTGTGACACGGATTTTCATTTCCAAAGAAATGTTTTGAATTGTTGAGTTACTTTTAATTTTTCCTATGATATGATGCTTCAATACCAGTATTTAGAGTAGTGTAAGATAAGTTTAATAAGAAATGTTATAAATTTCATATCTAGTATATTTAAATCAGTCTAAATTTAGTACTTTTTTCATACTTGTTTTCCTCTTAGAGTTTCTCATTAACTTCTATGCCTGTCTGTTCTTTTCCTAAGGACTTTCAAGAAAATGGTAATTTAAAATGGAAATAATACAGAAATAGGCAAATGGATAAACAAATACTAACATAGTGCTTACTATATGCCAGGTTCTGTTATAAGCACTTTACACACACACACACACACACATTCATTTAATTCTCTTATCATTCTGTGAGGTAGGTATTATCCCCATTTTACAGATGAAGAAACTGAGACAGAGGGTGATACAGTAATTCTGTCCATGGTTGTACATCTAGTGAAAAAGGTAGGACCTAGATGAAACACCCAATACGGCACTTTGTGAGGAACAACAATGAACTATATAGGTGAATTTCCACGTAGCTATCTCCATACGGAAGATATCACATAAATTGTCTCCTTGTGGATGACAATATGACAAGCACAGAAAATATGAATCAGTTATACAAAAGAACACAATTTAGCTCATCAATGCATTCAGCCTTGGACCTCACAAGCTTTAGCATCTCCTCTGAATATGAACGGTGAAGCGGGGGCAAGAATACAAATCTGTAAGGTGGCAAGTAGAAGACAGTAAGAGATGAGCAAAGGAGGAAGCAATCACTCTAACTGTAGAGATCGAGGAAGGCTGTATAGACATAGGGGCATTTGAGCTGGGCCTTGAAGAAAAAAAGAGATTTTGGAAAAGGAAGGCTCAAGTCAGAAAAATGGAAGCTCATTTGGAAAACATGGACCATTCTAGTTGTCTGAAGCTCACTGTAACTAGAGGGGTGTCAGGAAAAGAGCTTGGAATGGTAAACTGAACATAAGACTCCCGAATGCTCAGGGCAGAAGTCCTTACTAATCAATACGGGATGAGTATTAACGAGTAAGATACAGGAACAGCTAGAGTTGTTAGAAGCAGAACAGCAATCTGCGCTTTGGAAAGATTAATTGGCAAGAAAACACTGGGAGGGGAGAGAACCAGTCGATAAGTTACTGCCCTGGACTGAGCTTGGGTAGGCAGTGGGCTTGGGAGCAGGTAAGGGGAAAAAGAAGGCGATACTGGGAGATAAAGTGCAAATGATTTGGTAGGCGATTCACGGGGAGAGCATGGCAAGGGGATTGTCAAAGAGGCCCATGGCATTTTGAGCCTGTGACTGTTATACGAGAAATCTATCAGTCAGAAGGGGCGGGTGGTTTAAATGAGAAAATGCTGTTTGAAGCATTAAATTTTAAAAAAAATAGTTCAAAAAATTTGAACTAGCAGATCAACTGATGCCTAAAACTAAGCCAATTGAGAATAATTCCCCTTTATTGTACAAATCAATCTGAATTCAATCTTCTGTTACTTGTGACTGAAAGCATCTGATATATTTATACTGAATGTTGGTTGGTGAGGGTTCTATTACTATAACCTAGTCCTTTTACTTAAACCTACCCATTAAGAGGTTGAGGTCTCATTACAAACCATTAGGTGGTACAAAATAATCAACATGCATTTCAGCAGAAGACACTTACTACTTTATAAAGAAGTGAGGAAGAGGAGACATAGTTGGTTGCCCTTGTTTCTTGATAGCACAGTCGTTCTCAACCAGGGGAGATGTTTTGTCCCAACCGGGGACATTTTTGGTTGCCACAAAAGGGTGAGTGGGGGTAGCTACTGGCATCTAATGGATGGAGGCCAGGGATGTTGCTAAACATTCCTCAATGCACAGGACAGCCTCCCACAACAAAGGATTATCTGGCCCCAAATGTCAATAGTGCCACTGTTGAGAAACCCTGCAACAGCACAAAGAGGGCAAGATAAAAGGTCCGTGTACTGACCCTACTTAGTCACTTTTCTCTGCAAGCAATGGATATACCATCTATTATGAGGAGGAAAAGCCCTTTCACCAGCTCTGCTTTCTTATCTAAAGAAAATGATTCATGCTGCTAGGTTAGTTTAGACAAAAGAGATGCCTCCAGAGAGAGGCCTTGTCCACACTGCACCACCATCTACTAGACTACCTGCGAGTAACATCTGCTCCAAGCCTGGGGCTCTTCTCTTCATAAATTAATCCTTCTGGTGAAACACTTGCTACCAATAACCCTTACTTGAAAAACAATGGCAGAAACAGAAGGGGCCAAACTCAGCTGATTATTTTAGACATGCAGGCTGCCGGTGGTGGAATAATGCTCCTCGGTCACAGCTTACACACCACCCCCTTCAGTTCTATCTCAAATGTGGAAGTACCAGGATTCCCCATCTGGCACCCCTGCAATCCTAGACAGAAAAGGGAGGTCAACCTCACCACCCTCAACATTAACAAAGCGAATGTTGGGCTGAGCAACTTGGAACTTACATGTTGAAAGCTTTGGGGGAAGACATCTTCATAAGTAAACTGTCTTACTGGAATGTTCCTCTGAACCATATTAGAGCCTGAGGCAAAAGGAAAAATCCATCATACTGATCCTACCTCTATTAAAGATTTTTTATTTGTTCATCATGGATTTTTTTGTATTAATTTTGAGTTTTAAATAATATTACATTAAAATAATATTTATCTTGGTTACTGAGGGTTTAGTTTTGTTTTTTGTTTTTTTTGGCATTCCCTTAAATTCTGTGCCCCAAACGAGCGCCTCACTCCCCTCACCTTAATCTCAGCCCTGCTCTGAACCCTTTTTCCTCACATAGGATCCATCGTGTGTCCCAGTTATGTTCTTTCTACAGTGATTTCCCTTGGTATTTAACATCATATTAAACCACCACTAACTCTTTTCGTGATTCCCAAGTTGCATCTCTATTATGATTGCTCTGAAAGGTCAATACCTCTGATTGGCTTGAAGTTCAGATTATCTTTTTGATTTACTTGAAAAGCACCTGCCTTTCCTTTCTGTTCTGGAACTTAGGTTTCCTTCCAGAGTGTATACAGAAGGCTTCACGTCCATCAGCCTCATCTGGCCTGTAGCTTCTGTCACACACACTGTCCCACCAGGGTCCCCTCTGACTTCTCTTCCACGTTACTCTCCATTCTCAATGCTTGTTTGTCTCTCCTTATTTAGTGAGAGTCTCATCTCTTTGAACTTTACAGTATCTTTAAAACACAACCTTTCCTCTTCTTTGCTGAAACCTCTCTGAAGAAACCCTGACAGCATCTCTTAGAGTAATTTCTACTTGAGCTATTTTAGTAATGACAACAATTTGATAAAATTAAAGTCATGAGAGTGGATCCGAATAGTACTAGGAATGGCCTCAAAGTAAAAAAAAATCACTTTCATCAGCTTCCTTTAAGTCCGCGCTGAATTCCGGCATTTTCGCCCCACACCAAATCCTTTATGTTCTAGAAGATTTAGGCACTGCCTTGGTCTACTGTCTTTACCTACTCTTCCCCTTATGCCTTCTTTGGCCTGCTTTCCAGTCTCTCTAAAAACACAGGTTTGCAACCGCCACCAAGGCTGATCTTTTAACCATATGTTTCATACTTGAAGAAGACAGGCTGCTTGTGTCAGGATATTTAGAGCTGGTAGGCAAGACACAAAGAAACATCTACAACTCAGAAGCAACCACAGACAGCCATAAATGAATGAGTGCGGCTGTGTGCCAATAAAACTGTTATTTATGGACACTGGAAAAAAAAAAAAAAAAGCACACGACACCTTCAAGTAGGAAACGTCTGTTCCCTGGTCTTCGTGTTGCCATTTGAGCGGAACTTCCTAGAGTAATATTCCCAGCTTCTTTCCCCAGTGCTTATCCAGCGCTCCTCACAGAAAAAAAAATGAGGTATCTGACCGGGGAGTTTAGAAGAAGGACCTTGGCACGTCAGCTGGCCTGCAGGGAGCAGTTTTTCCGTCTGCTATGGTGAGAGGACGTGGTCTTAGGGACTCCAGTTGTGACCACATGAATAAGTCTATCTAATTTAAGGGTCCATTCTATAATATTACAGGTGCTCTATGAGCGATGCATGCGATATCTTGATCTCCATCCTCCTGACCTCTAGAAGCGGAATGAAGAAGCATGATTTATTAACCCTGTAAAGCCTCTATACGGATGACGGCTCAGACAGGCAGGATCCAACGATGGGAGTGGGAAGGAAAGAGGGAGGTAATCAGGAAACCAGAGCATGCCTATTGGTGGGTGAAGGTCATTAAGAAGAGGGTCGTACAGGACAGCTGGGCTCAAGGGGTAGCCAGGAAATCCCCCACATTATTGGACACCTTTTACTCAGTTAAAATTCTTCATCCTAACAGCAGATGAGAAATATCATTTTCCTAAAGGTTTCCCATTCATTTTTAGGTCACAACAAGACCTCTCTTCATCCAAGAGAGAACCTCCCCCCCATGTTTTCTGGGGATAAAATGCAGTGATATATAATATTTGGCACTTTGGGTGCAACTGACATTTTGTAACATTTGAATTGTACATAGTCAAGACAGTTTAATCGTCCCTCAAGTTATAGTGTCAAAGATGCTGACCTGCAAGGCTGTGAAAAGGCTAGCTTGAGGCTGTGTAATAAATCAGTAGCAGGGCTGTAAACAGAAGACTAGGCTCTTGTGCTCCTAATTTATTACTTATCCTACTGAGTCTGGATGCTTCCCAGCCACCAAATCATGTGTCTATTATTTTGTCTGGTCTCTAAAACTCTGGAGGTTGAGAAGAACAACTTTATTGGTAAAGGAAGAAAGAGACCAAGGCTTTCAAACTAAGTCTATCCTCTGTGTCAGAGGTATGGGCCTGGTGATTTAAGGGGGAAAGTGATTTTTAGCAAAGCTTTTGGTTCAGCCCCACATGATTTATTTACATTACTGGAAAAAATATGCACAAGACACAACCTTTGGTATACTAGTACAGACCTGGTTAGAATGATGATGACTATAGTTGATAATACTGTACTGTATACTTGAAAGTTGCTAAAAGAGTAGATGTTAAAAGTTCTCACCACCCAAAAAAAAAAAAAAAACAAGAAAAAAGTAACTGTGAGGTGACCTTTTTGCGGCAATCATTTCACAATATATACATGTATCAGATCATTGCATTGTACACCTTAACGTTACACAATGTTACTTGTGAATTACGTCTCAATAAAGCTGGATTTAAAAAAGAATGTGATTTTTCACTCTTTGGAAACTGATACAAGCCTACATGTCTTTGGTTTTGGAACCCTAGCTCCCATGTCTAGAAGTTGTGTATAGCATAAACTAGATTATTTTCAGTTAAAGGTAATATATAAAATTAATTTTGTTGATCATTTTTATTTATAGCTATTTAAAAAGGAAACACTCTACTTTAAACCAAGATATGAGAGTGGTACCTGGGTGAGAGAGCAGGAATCACAAAGTCATGGACGTGTCCATCACCCCACCACCCTGAGCTGGGGCTCTGGGAGGGCTGTAGCCAGGCTGGGCAGCCCAAGGCCAGCCAGTTTCTTATCGGCTTCTGAAGCTGATCAGTTCCAGAGGGATCCAGGAAGATACCACCAGAAATCTCCCCTCCCCTGGCAGATGCAGTCAGTGCTGGAAGGCACCCACCAGTAGCTCACCAGAAATGAGGGAACAGGGTCAGCAGGCCATACCTTCCTCACTCTTTGAAGGGCAACCACAATATCACATCCTCTTTTCATCCAAGTTCTGTTTTTGCTGTGGAAATGGCCCACTCAATATCCTGAGCTGTTGTATCATAAAAAACTATCTGGTCCTTCTTCCTAGTTCCTGGGAGGGAGCTTCTAAAACCCTTGGAATTTCCTCAGTGACACAGGTATCTTTATTATTCATGAGCCCCTTGGATCACAGTTGAGTTAATGCTAATGAAGTAAGTCCTGGTGGGCCACGAAATAGCTTCAGGATGGGGGGTGGTCACCAGAATGATCAACCACAGGATTAGAGACTTGGGACTATGAGCCTGCCTGACCTCTGGGGGAGGGAATGGGAGCTAGAGATTGAGTTCAATTCCAAAGTCAATGATTCAATCAATTGTGCCAATATAATGAAACCCCAATAAAAACTAGACACTGAAGCTCTGTGGAACATCCTGGTTGATGAACACATTGGTGTGCTGAGGGGTAGATGCACCCTGATTCCACGGGGAGAGGGCATGGAAGTTCTGTGTTTGGAGCCCTCCCTGACCTTGCCCTCTGAGTCTCTTCATTTGGCTCTTCCTCATTTGTATCCTTTCTAACAAAGCTGTAATAATACAGTCATTCCTGAGTATCCATGGGGTGTTGGTTCCAGGATCCCCCTGTGGATAACAAAATCCACAGATGTTCAAGTCCCTTATATAAAAGGGTGTAGTATTTGCATATAACCTACACACTGCCTCCCATATACTTTAAATTATCTCTAGATTACTTACAATCTCTAATACAATGTAAATGTTATGCAAATAGTTGCTGATGCCCAACAAATTCAAGTTTTGCTTTCTGGAACTTTTCTGGAGGTATTAGATCAGCATGATAGCAGAGGGAACTAAAAAGGTCCTAAGTTAGTCTGAGGGGTTGGTTGGAGAGGTTGTTCTTGAGAAAGGAATATTTAAGTAGTGACCTGAAGAATGCGTCGGGGGTAGTGGTGAGGATGGCAATATTCCAGGGAGAGGCAACTGCACATGGAGAGGCTCTGAGGCAGGTGGGAAGGAAGTGGTACATTTGAGGAACAGAGTGAAGTCAGTGTGGCTGGAACTCAGTGTGGGAGAGAGTGACAAGAGGGCAAGAGTTGAAGGTTAGGAGGTGGGCAGGGGCCAAATCATGGGAGGGGGGTCATTGTAAAAATGCTGGTCTTCATGTCAAAAGAAGCGGGAAGCCACTGCAAAATGGTAAAGAAAGGTCTACCAGGGTCAATCTGAATTTTAATAAGATCATACTCGCTGTAGTTAAGGCAAGATTTATAAAAGGTTAGAATGGAAGCAGGAAGCCTGGTTAGGAGGCCACTGTAGTCATCTATGTGAACGATGACCAGGCTGGGAGCAAAGAAGGTGAGGGAGGTAAAAGCTGTTTTCAAAATTCAAATACTAAATATGCTTATCAAGTATAAAATAAAAACATATCATTAGGATGTCTTAAAAAAAAGAAGCCAAAATGTGGGTCAAGGACTTGAGCTCATCACTTCCTTCATTTGTATACAGCACTGGGTAGAACCCTAAGAGAACATCATTGTAGTTTCCAGAATATAATGAGGATATGGAACCCTAGAGCTTATCAGCAGGTTGATACTAAATGGTTAAAATGTTGAATATATGTAGAAGAAACAGTTAAAGGAAATGAGCTTATATAACCTAGAGAAAACTGAACTATGACTTGATCCATTCACTAAGAACATTCTATGGGCTAGGCTGGTGGCTTCTCAAACTTTGTGTGTGTGCAAATCAACTGGAAAGTCTGTGAAATCTCTAGGCCTGATCCTAGAGACACTGACTTCAACAGGTCTAGGGAAGAGTCCAACCAAGGCTCCCCACATCAAGCTCATGATTCACCATGCACATGGTGCTCCAATCACTAGTCTGAGAGGTGCTGGGGTCCTGCCCTCAAAAAAGTGAGACACAAGTCACAGGCCCATGGGTCCAAGACAGTGGAGGTGGGTGGAGTCAAGCGGGAGGAATGCTCAAATTTACCTGGGGAATTCAGGCGGGGTTTGGGAAGAGTGGTCAAGGAAGGCTTGGAAATAAGTCTTTGACGGTATAAAGGATTTTTCACACCTACAAGTCTTCAACAAAGCACAATACAAAACTGTACCCAAACACTGGCTGTCACCCCTGATCTCAGGGCACAATGCTTTGCAGGCCTGCTCCACTTTTCATCTGAAACATGTAAAGGAGTTTCATGTTGTTTTTTATTAATATAATTTAATTAAAACATTTTCTATATTAGCATATTTCAAGGTATAAAGTCTTGTCTACAGTCATATCTTCTTCTGCTAAAATGAACTTTTAGTTTACCCCCATGCCTCAGTTTCTGGGACTGTATGTGGCCCATGTATGTTGAATGAATGAATGAATGACTAGATGAAAATATTAACGCAAGAAATAAGGTGGTATTAGGATAGTACCAGATTTCCTTATCTAGAGATGTATTTTTAAAATGGCAAGTTTTTCACTTAAGTATGTTTCTGCTTTTAGGCAGTATAATAGATTTTAGAAAACCTCTCCAGTAACTCTTACTCTTAGGACTTCATGAAAAGCTTAGTTTTTCAAGGAACTTAGTTAGAAATTAAGAGAACCTACCCCAGTCTGTCCTAAAACCACACCAAGACCAATTTCCCTCCCAATGAAAGGTCAATAAATAGAAACTTTTAACTCAACATAGAGTCCAATAGTATATTAACACTTACTTTAGAAGTTTAGCCGGAAATGAACACATGATGAGAACAATGTTAACCATAAAGGAAGCTACAAAAAGGGACAAGAACTTTCCAGACCAAAGTATAGCAACAAAGACTAGGAGAAATGAACAGCTTTAAAAAAAAAAAAAAAAAAAAAAAAGATAGCACAGCTATGGCCTATGAAGTTCAGGAAGGTCTATCAAAAGATCCCTATCTTCTGAAATTCAAAATGATTTTATTCTTCTGAAACATATCAAAGACCAACATGTGACTTCTGTGATGAGAATACCAGGAATAAATCAAAAAAGCAAATTTATATCCTATAAAATCAAACGGCCTACTTATATAAAGTGATCAAATCTCTCTGAATTTTAGGATGTGAAACAGTTCAAAACCCAAATTATATAACATTCTTCTTCTTCCATAGTCATGGTACTATTTCAGTGTATATTCACATGCTTCATAGACATTTATTTTTATTTAAAATGAATTTCCTGGACCTAGAAACTTAGACTGCAAAAAAAGTAATTTATCCAATGACAAACATCAGAGTCAATAAAAAAAAAAATTCCCATCTCCTGTCCTCTTAGTCAAGTGATATTTCTAATGTTTTAAATTCTCTTACCCACAGGGAAAAGGTATTACTTATTAAATGAGGTTTAAATAGAGGATCACATTAATCTAATTTCCCCTAATCTTCTATAGACATTCAAAGAATCACAGAATGAGAAATAAAAAAGGGACCATACAGAGCAAAACCATCCCCTCTAAAATATCCCAGACAAATGGAAGCGTTGGAGGGAAACTCAAAGACCTTCGTGTGCTATAGTTACTTATTTAATTGGCTTCCGATTTTCAAGCTCTGTGAGGACACACAGTGGGATTATCTTGTTCACTAAACATCAAGCATAGTACTTAGAACATAGTAGAACTTCAATAAATATTTGCAGAAGGGCTGAATTAATAAATCTCTTCATCCTGCAGAGGAGAACACGTAGCTCAGACAAGTTAGGCGACTGGCCTTGAGGTTCTTCTGGTCTCATTGGCCAGGGCTCTTGCCACTCTACTCATTTTCACCCATGGCCATCAAACCCTCTTCAATAAGGGAAAATCCATTCTACTCTGGGCATTTCTGTTACTTTGATCCAGTGGAATTACATAAAGTAAGCCTATTTTCTCTTCTAAATGGCAGCCTTCAAATAATGTGGAGACGACTTGTGTCCTCCCTATTCCAGGTTACATGGCATGGTTTTTAGTCCTTTCACTATCCTATCAGGTGTCAATAGATGTGGTTGGTTGTTCTTCCAGAGCAGCATTCATAACCGACATCTCCAGGTGGGGTCTGGCCACAGTGAGGATGTGTTCTCTTCTTTCTGGACCTGCTTTGTGAATGCATTTGGTGTAGGCACAACAGCACAAATGCTGGCTTCCCCATGGCTTCATCTGCAGGCCCACATGAGCATGAGACCAGAAGAACCTACCTTCTATATTTGCCTTTAATTTTCTGAATATAAGTATAGTCCTATCTATTAATCCCTACTAAATTTCACCTTGCTTGGTCCATTCCTCTAGCTTGTTTCAGAATCTCCATTCTCTCATTCAACATATTAGCTGTCCAACCTAGTTTTGAGATAGCTGCAAATTTGGTAAGTATGCCTATGATATCTTTATCCAGGTAATTATTGTCCTATGTGGGCAAATAATAAAAATAGCTAATCCTTATATAGCACTTACCATGTGCCAGGCCCTGTTCCAAGCCCTTTTAACCCATTTCATTCTTACTATAAACTTCTGGGGTAGATGTGATTATTTTCTCACATCTGAGATTTTTAAATGGAGGTACAGAGAGGTTAAGTAATTTACCCAGAGTCACAGAGCTAGTGAGTAGCAGATCTAGAAACGTAGCCAGTCTGATTCCAGAGTCCTCGTTCTTAATTACTAAAGTGTGCTGCTTCTCATTGTTATCATGTACCTTTACTGACAACATTCTAGGCTGAAAGGAATCCATTAGTCAATAATCCTTGGGTAGAGCTGCCAATCATTCACCATTCACAAAATGACATAACTAAAGTCTCTGATAACCCAAGTTTCTCTGTCTTGAGGGTTTTGCCAAATGCTTTTCTGAACACTAAGCATGGATCTGACTTAACTGCCTAGTAATCCCTCATTTTTCCTTTGTGCATTTTCAACCAGACTATAAAGTCCTGGGGGTCCAGGCCACATCTATGCTTGTCTTATATCTCCCATCTCACCTACTACCTAATGAGCACATAAGAGAAATTCAAGTTTTATCTTTGATAGATGGTACTAAAAGCTGAGGCGATGTTCCCCTGAGATTAATTCTGCAGGAAGTAGGAGGATAAAGTTTAAAATGCGGGAGTGAGGAGAGACACCCTTTAGCACTTGAGCTTTCAAGTTCTCTACAACAGGGATTCTCTGACATGAACTCAAACATGGATGTATGGGTCTCCAAACCAGTGGCCATGATGCTTGACCGCTTTGTCTCTCAGTCCCATCCAACCCCCCATACCCTTTTTTTGGGGTAGTTATTCTAGATGTCTTTGAAGAGCACAGCCTGCACCTCACTCCCACTTAGATATCCTGAGGTGCCCGGTAGAGCATGTGTGTGGTGTACATGAAGGGTTTAATAAATGCTTGTTGAAATAAACCCTCCACTAAAACTCCACTTAAGGATTTTACTGTCAGCAACCCCTCCGTGGTCATATTCAAGGTTGGGGAAATAAAACTTAGCCCTCCAGCACGCACAAAAAACTAACTAACTAACTAACTAGAGATTACTTCTCTGGGAGATAACAGTCAAATACACTCAAAAACAAAATAACTTAGACAATACAAAATGAGAAGGCAACAATGGACTCAACAATTCTCATTTATCCAAGCTATTTATATGTTTTGAGGGGCATAGCTGAGTCTTCCTTAATCGTTTTTTTCTCCTCCAATTGGCTACTTGCCTATTCCTTAAGTCAAATAAATCTTCACTGTATTACTATCCCTAATAAGTGGGAGACAAATTTGAAAATAGTAGTAAAGATACCATGGAAAGTCAATGTCTTTTTATTTCTGTCTCTCATTGCCTTAGGAGATCTGGCATTTTGGCTACTAGAGGATACCCTAATTTTTCACACGGGAATCAAAACAGATTTTTGGCTATGCTAGAATTTGCTTTTTCAGGAGCCTAAGTTATAAGTTGTATAACTTTCCTTCTTGGCACTTGAAAGCCTACAGACCTTTCTTTACCTAGACTCACATGCACAACTAGTTCCCAAATTCAATTTCTCTTTTTCTTAAGAATGGCCATTCTGCATGATTTACTCTGAGGCCAATAAGTAAGTAACTATGCCCAACTCAGAAATATTGCTTACTTTCAGACTGGCGGCTATGTAATGAATAATTAACCACTCCATACTTTCTATCAGGGATGCTTATATTACCAGGGTAAAGGTATCCTTTATGTCTAAACGATGTCATAAAACAGGCCTTTGCCAGAAAGACACCCTCATTTATCACATGAAATGCCATGTGGTATTAACAAGGTCGATACTGTTTGTTTAATATATTTTGCTTTCACAGGGGCTTGAAATGATTTGTTTTTGCAGCTGTAACAGAGTTAAATTAGGGATTTAGCTTCAGCTTAGCTAGTTGGGCATATATAACCAGGGGCTATTAATTATCTGCCTAGAGGCCTTTGGTCATCTTCCCACAATTTACAGCAATCTTGGGGTGCTGAGTTACACCACAAGCAGCCAGGTTCTATCCTAAAATAATCAATCTTGGCTTCTCAGGAACTGAGGGGAGATTAAATAATTCAAATTTTTATTTCTTATTCCACAACACCTCCAAAACACACACACATGTAAATGTTATCAGTGCACAGCTTCTTAGTTGAAAGACTAGCTTCAGACATCCGTTCCCACAAATGAGAAACTAAAAAAACAAAAACAAGTTTCTGACCTTAAAGAACCAATAATCAGCCCTCTTACCCTTTTCTCTCTTCTCACACAGCTGCTCTGCCTTAAAGGGACCAGGGGGAGAGGAGGAAATTTGCTCCAAAGATAAATTTGTCAAAAGCATGCACTACAATCCTCATTCCTCACTACCTGCTTGTGAATGTCGGCTGGGAGCAACTGCTGAAAAGCTTGGGGTGGAGGGGTGGAGGGGTGGCGGGAAGCAAGGGGAGAGAAGAAGGGGAGAAAAGGGGCGGGGCAAAGAAAAACTGGAGTGCAATGCAAGCAAAAAGGAAATCTCACACTCAGACACACACACACTCACACTCAGACACACACACACTCACACTCACTCACTCAAACACACAAAGAGAGGGAAAAAAGGCTCCCCCCACCTCAGGTCCTAACAACATACTTCTTTATCAGAGGTTCATTGTCAATCAATTAGCCGAGGCAGCAGGGGTCTGTGAGGTGGGGGGCACCCGTGGAAACAATGGGCAGTCCTGTTGTATTACTATTTAATCACTTCTGCTAAATAAATAGAGCAGCCCAAGGTGCTGTCATGTCAAGGGAATTTATAACAAAAAAACTTCATTTTTCATTGGTCATTCCTTTTCTCCCTTCAGGACAAGAGAGGGTTATTACTGTAGCCTTAAGTTCCATCTTTGTGTTTCTTGCCTTTGATTCCCATTCGGACCCTGCCACTTTCTGGCACTAATTTGTCAGGCTGAACAAAGAGAGGATTTGTACCTCCTGTAAGGTCTCAATTAGGAATGGCTTCTGCTGTATTATGTGCCATTCAGAGAGGACACAATGCCGGTAATTACAGGAATTTGCACTAAATGGCTGAAGAATTCACAGCAAAACTCCCCCCCCCCCCCTCCCCTTGGGCTTACCCCTCCCAAGGGCTGGGGGGAAAAAAAGGAAAGCAAAATGCTCTGAATGCCAGAGAGATGTAATTACCAACAGCAGTCCCAAGAGGTTAAACAGCAGCCGAAGGAGTAAAACCATAAAAACTGACAGTGTGAGATGGTGGAGGGGATCCCCTCAGCCCACTGTTTTCTTGCTGTCTCTCGCGTTAACATTTTCAATTTCAGTTCAGAATCAGGAACACTGCCCCACAGTGGGCTGTCCAATTTCACCTTCAGATTACAAAGCAGTAAGACACTTCAAGACCGGAGCTTTGCATCTCTTGTAGCATCTATAAAAAAAAGGACCTGGGCCCTTTTATCACAATACTCAATTGCTAGGTTTCTTGTTTGTTGGGAAATTAGAGGAAGAAATCTGTATGTATTAGTGCCAAGAAAACCATGCATCTATCGAGGGGAAATAGGTATGTACACATGTCTAATTCCAGAAGAAAACCGGGCTGCTGCCTTATAATTGAATTTATACAGCATTTTGTGAACAACCTCATGTAGAACCACTTACAGGTACATACCCCATAAATATTTTAATAAGCTGCACAGTCGTTTGTCTTAGCATTAATATTTTAACACTATAGATGCCCCATTGCCGAACATAATTTTGAATCCCAACCAGTGACTTCATTAAAGAAGGATTCCTCATTTTCTGCTACAGATGTGTTTCTGTAAAGCTGTGCTAAAGCACCAGCAAATTAATTGTTCTTAAACACCACTTTCCTCACGTGCTCCTCTGCTCAGGAACGTTCTGGGACTTCAGGGTCAAACATGAAGTTCAACCTTATCAAACTGCCCTTTTTTCTGTAGGTCAAAAATGACTGTCTGCAATTTCACAGAGTTCCACACGGCACCACCTCTGACAGCTCTCTAATCTGACCTGTGGGCCTAACTTCCGCAGCCCAGCTCACAGTTGCCATTTGGCATTGGTGATGTGAACATCTGATTAGTGTCTGTTTTCCCCAGGGGACTGCAAGTTCCATGAAGGCAGGGACAGGGACCACGTTTGCTTTCTCGCAGCACTGACTCGTCCAGGTGCACCTGAGTTTGGGGCATGTGGTCAGAAACTCAGCGCACAATAAATGGTAGAATGAATGGAAAAACGTGATTTTCAAAGGCATGTTCTCAGGAATAAGGAGCAGCAAATATAAAGGCCCTGGAGGCATGAATGACCAAGGTAGGTTCTGGAACAGCAAGAAGACCACTGTAACTGGGCTTCCTAATACAGGGCAGCCATGGATCTGGAGAGGAAGCCATGGAACAAACCACACATAATCAAATACAACTATAAAAAGTTCAAGCACATGTTAAGAAATACACAGTTATGCACAAGCATGTATTTTTAAAACCGTAACCTCAGGCATTTGGGGATGGTCAGAGTCCATTTTCTCTGCAAGGGCTCTTTAAGTTTCAAAAAAGGATATAGAAAATTCTTCACCTACAGAAAGAATTTAGCGAAGTGAGGCCAACTGCACTATTTTGTAGATTTAAAAGCCAACATTTGTGGCTCCCCCAAATAGCATCTGAATGACATCATGATAAAGAGCTGCTCAGTGCAATCTTCCACTTTTAAAGTTTATTCATCAAAAATATTTAAAGGGGGAGGGACTAAGTGGACATAAATAGTTGTAGTCTAAAGAGGCTCACTTAAACCATGAAATACTGTGAATTAGCTTCTCCCTAAAATGATAAAGCCAAGATTCAACTAAAAACGATTTACTGGACTTTTTGACAGTTTGGGAGGTAAACACGCTATACAACCAGATTTTTCACTGAATGTGTGTTTTTATGAGGATGAAAAGTTAGGGGACACAAGTACTAAATGAATAAACAGCTGGTTTAGATTAACTGTGTTTGTGAGAAACATAAATCAATTTTTAAAGTTCCATCTGCTATAATAATCTTTGATATAATAAACAGCCTCCCAGATAATTTAGAAAACATTCAGAGGTTTGCTTACCAAGTTTTGATATTTTTCTTTTGAGACTCTGCCCCCTACAGGAGATGAAGTATTCCTACCTGAGGTAGGAAACCGGTATTCCAGGCACGCTTACCCATAACCCACGTGTACCACAAAGCAACGGAGCGTAGCAGTTTCTGATGGAAGAGGGGGCACTGAAGTGAAATTAAAAATTTCTACTTGAGAGTCAGCCGCACTGTACAAATTAGGACTGACTTCTCCCCATGCCAAATGAGAAACCTACCTGTGCCCCATTAGAACCCCAAATCAAAGCATGAAGGTAAAAGCTGGGCAGCAAAGGAGTTTTAGACTACATTACCCCTGTCTCCTGGGTTCCCTATGACCACCCATCCCCACCCTATTCTCCAGCCAGCTATTCAGTGAGCACCTGATTCACACAGCAAAGGGCAGCATCCTAAAACACGGACCCTAAAGCAGCTGCCCCAAGTTCTATCCCAGCCCATCATGTGATCGTTTTCCTACTCTTTTCCCCTTAGCTTCCTTCTCCCTGTCTCTCCTACTCAACTTTCTATGCCTTTTTCCTGTTTTAATTTCTCCATCTGCTAGATGTGGTAGACCTGCTGAATGGTACCCTCTACCTGCATCTCTCCTTCCTCTAAGTGTCAGAAATGCTACTCAGGTGGTACAGAATGTGGGCAGGGCACACTCCATCAGGAAGCAAACTTAGGAGAGGAAGGTGAAGTAGGAGCCAACAAAGGGACCATCTTTTCTAACACCTGAGGCTTTTCTTGTCTCTTTTACTAGAAAGTTTCCCGGTTCATACTCTGGTCTCTACCTTGAAAATTAAGCTGAGCTGTTCTCCCTGATTCCAATAACAAAGCAGATTTGTTGCCCCTCTCAGCAGTCTAAAGCCACAGGAGTGTACCATAATTCCAGCATGTCCACAGAGTAAGCACTTATAAATTATTGTTGAATGGCGGAACTTTGAAATATAATACATGCACTAGTAAAATAAGACACTGAAATGTCAATAATTTCTAAAAACTGTGCTAAAACCAGCATCTCCTTAGTTCAAAAGCATTTTCCAAAAGTAGCTGGCTGACTTAACACAAGGTCACTCATGCCTGCACACATACGGCCCTCACCTAGTACAGCTTCTTTATCGGCTCGGGGTTGCTGGTCTCTCCCATCCCACCCTGCAAGTGTCTGCTTCCCAGTTACTGAGGCCCTCCAGACAGAGCAGGGATGACTTACTTAATCTCCCCTTTGGGTAAATTATTTTTCAGTAGTAAAGGTGATCATCATAACTAACTTAAATTCAAAGCTTCACTGTGCCACCACTATTTGGCTTTTCAATGCAGGAACAAGCACGAAATTGAAAATTTAGTCTTGACTGGTGGTGACTTCCCTGTTCATTTCTAAACAACATACTTAAATCTGATACACTTGAATTGAAATTTTCCAAATCAGGCTTCCAATTAAAGCTACCTTCATGGTAAATTTCTTGTGACAAATTGTGGGGTTTACTGAAATAACTTGATTTCATTTACAGGAGATATATAGACTTGGTTTAGTGCGGGTTGTTCTCTTTCTGGTTTACTGTCTGGGGGAAGGTGAGAGGAAGGGTGAGTAGGGGAGAGAAGCAGTTACAGGGTTTTAAGAACTAACAGATGACTGCCTTGGCCTCCACCTTGTATCTCAACCTCCACAGCAGTTCCAGTAGCCCCAGGCTTCCCCAGGATGAGGCACCGGCCCATCGTGACTCAGAGGTCATCTGCTGAATCATCTTAGCCCTGCTCTTAGCCACCTCCAGGTTTTCTGTCAAGGCTGACTTTCTGGATCCTACCTTAACAGGGTTTGACAAGGTCATGATCAATGACAGTTACTGACTACAGACATCTTCCTCGCCTAAGGAGTGCTAGTGGTCAGCTTTGGGCTTGAATGTCTCTTAGGAGACAATCTGTGACATCCACATTCCCAGCGACCTTTATTTAAGAAGGCTGAGGAAATGTCGTCACAGCAGACTCAGGAAGCCTAAATTCTAGCCTGGTATGCTTCAGCCAAGTCATTCTGATTCAGTGGGTAGATCAGAGCTGCTTCTACTTACTTCACCAGCATGGCATGAAGACGGACAGATGGCTTAATATAGCAAACTCCTTAAAGGAGACATGCCTTTTAGACAAGAGGTAGCTAGGACTGGTCTCTTGAGGGGACTTTTAAAGTGAATTCCAATTGTGGGATTCAGGATTATTCTTTAATGAGCTTTAGGCTGAAAATATGTTTCATACCTGCACATTTGAAACTCTGAGCAGTGAGTCCTCGTTCCAAAGACAAAGTCGTCAGGATGCTGAGGAAGCTGGTGGTCACAGACTGGCGTTTGTTCTTCCTGAGTTCATGCCCACCCATCTGATCCTTGGGTTTGGTCCTCAGCGTGACCTGCAGGTTTTGTTCTGAACTCCTTGCCGCATTGGCAGCCGTTTTCAGAGCCTCCATCCACTCCTGGGCCCTCTGCCGGGTCTCAGCACGGAGGCGGAGGACATCTTGGGGGAAAATGACTTGAAAGCAAGAGTCACAGTCATCCAGGTTGTCCATCTGGACGGCCAGACACACATCCACATTGTAGCTCAGCAGGGGATCCTCGTCCAGCTTGCCAGGCTGAAAAGCCATCAGGTAGGCCGGGCTCAGGACAAACGTAAATGCCTTCCAGTTGTTTTGGATGGTCAGCCTGTACAGCGTCCCCGATTTGAGGATGTTTTGGTACTCTTTGGGGCTATCCAAGACAGGGGATGGCACGAGCAGCTCACTGGATTTCTTCTGCAAACAACGATTCTGTGGACAGTCGGCATGATGACCGAGCCCTGGTGAGTCAGCCAGCTCCTCTGGCCGTCCCATGTAAGCAGGCGCGGTGGCGTGCACACCTTCCCAAAGCTTCTGCCCCCAGTCCAAAGCCTCCCATGGTGACTCTGCCTTTAGCTGCAGCTGAGTGTTGTCATACAGAACAGTATCCACCAGCCTGGCCTCGAGGTTGCCCAGAACAGATATGCTCTGGAAGTGTGACAGCTGATACGTTCCACAGAGGTTTTGATTCCCACTGCTGTCGAGGCTGTAGAAGTATAAGCTGTAGGGGGAGAGTTCCGCGTAACAGCTTTGCCAGTAACTGTCATGGTCCTTCCGAATCTCCAGGTAACCCTTTTTCAGAATGTTTGGGAATGCCTCCTTGTGTTCTAGAAAGAAAGGAAAAAAAAATAAAAGGAAGCAACATATTAATCCATTAATATGAATGAACAAATGAGATGAAAAGGCAGGTGCCAGAAACCAAACGGATCAGGGGTTGACATCCTTCTGGCTCAAGAGTAAGTACTGGGGAGTGGGGTGTTGGGGTTTCATGGTCAGTGTGACATGCAGAAGTCCGTTCGGAAAACAGAAACACCGAATGACTGGGACTATGCCATGTGGGCCCATGAAACAACTGCGCTTTGCCAGGATTTCTTGTTTTCTAGATGACGTTCTACAGAGTACCAAATACGAGAGAGAGAATGTTCCTTCTGCCACCTGACCTAACTCCCTGCTAATACGCATCTTTCTTTAGGTAGGTAAAGCCAGGAAGGGCCAGTGGAAAGACCAGAGCATGAAGTGCACTGCACTTCTCATAAACTCCTGTTTCTCAGATGCCCCCATCAGTCTTCAAGGCCAGGCCATGAGCCTTCTGGCTCATAACCAGTTCTCCAGCCACGCCTCAACTACTCACTTCTTAGATCTCTGCTTGGATAGCAGTTCCTCTCACCTCTGAGCCTGCTTATGCTGTTCCCTCTGCTTGCAATGCCCCTTTCTCACCACTTCCACCAGCTATGACACACTTACTCTTCACTCAGCCATCCTCTCTTCCAGAAAGGGAGTTTGTCCCGACTCTCCCAACCCCACTCCCTCGCCTGCACAGACACATCCCTCGGTCAGTATCAGGGATCCTTACTATATTATTCCTCTCTAATGGGCTCTCATCAGTTTATATAAAACTGTTTTATATAAAACAGTTTATAATTTTTAAATTATAAAAATAATTTATAATTTTTAAAGAAGTGTGTCTTCGCCACTGGTCTGTAAGCTCCACTGAGGACAGGGGCAAGGCCTGTCCTGTCATCCTTATATCACAGCACATAGTGTAATGCCTGGTACACAGTAGGTACTTAGTAAGTACTTGTTGAATTAGAGTAGAAATAAAGCTTCTACTATAATGTCCAGCATATAATAGGTATAATTCCCTTCCCTTCTCTTCCCCTGTGTTTCACAAGTCCATCTGGTCATGCCATCTTTAATCAATGACTACCTGCAACAGATACAAATTTCATACTTTAATAAAAGGAGACTGTCACTTGGGAGATGTCCTGATACTTTCAACAGGCATGAAAATGAGGGAGCTCTCCTCCCTAGTACAGCTTTTCGTTTCTGAGATGTTTCTCAATCTTTTTGCTGACACACGTCGGAGACAGTCATACACTAATTGAGTCACTCCCTGAAGAAGAGAAATCACATTCCCAAAGGGTATGATTTCTGATCTTGGCTGGAGGAAAAAAAAAAAAAAAAGAGTAACACAGATCTAGATCTTCAAATAGCAAAAACCAAAAGAGAAAATGAGAGAAATGCAGCAGAGAAAAGCCAGTTTTACCCGCTTTACATCTCTGCTCCTGACATTCATCAGTGTTTCTGTGGTAATTCAAAAGCCATTAATTTCTTGCAACCCACACTAATCCCTTTGCAGAGAGAGATAATGGATGCCTATTCTCCGTTTTCTTTTCTGATAATGCAGTAAGAGAGGCAGTGCTGTTAGAGACACTGATGCCACCTCTCCTCCTCTCATTTCCATCAGGTGCCGATGACAGTTCAACCTTTTCCATAATAAGACCCATAACCTCGCATCCCTCCATCCCCATCCCTCCTGTGACCTAACAGCTCAGGCATGTATCCCCGAATAAAATAAAAACCATCTCTCTTGCTTTTAGCTAGGAATTTTCCTCTCCTTTTCTTTCCTCCCTGAGAGCTTTTTACAACAGCTTCCACGAATTAGAAATTCTAACTATAATTGGACCCAAGCCAGAAGCAAACCTCACTGCTTTCTGACTGTATAAGCTAGGGTGTCAGATGCCAGCTTGGGTGGACTGAATAGAAGTCTAACAGGGAGTCTCAAAAGTTCCCCCACCTTCTTGCTGCAAAATAAGGTAAAGAATGCACTGTGTTTCAATATCTTCTCCCCACCTCGGCTCAGCCCTCTCTAAATAGGTATGTTAAATTGAGATAGAAAAGAGGAGTGTTAATCATAGGAAATGGTCCATCCTTATAGGCTGCAGTTTGTAGTGTAATTTCTTGGAAAAGAAGAGAACAGATGTGATCAGAAAACTATTCTCAGCATGTATTCCTTTCTGGAGGGCCTGTTTATTTCAAACCTTATTAATATG
Source organism: Aethalodelphis obliquidens (assembly GCF_003676395.1). Classification (NCBI taxonomy): domain Eukaryota; kingdom Metazoa; phylum Chordata; class Mammalia; order Artiodactyla; family Delphinidae; genus Aethalodelphis; species Aethalodelphis obliquidens. The sequence continues at coordinate 28,028,868 of NW_020837946.1, read as the reverse complement.
TTGTGTGTGAAGTATTAATTATCTGACTGTAGAGGGCTGGAGAACTACCATTTCTCTTTAATCTCTAGCTGCTACTTTCTACTGAATCTGAAGTTTATTTTGAATATTTTTGCTATTGACAAATCAGAAGTTATATACTTAAATCTAAGCTTTCGTTAATTTACTATAGCTCAACTTTTGTTTCCCCGGACCATATCATTTCATCACATACATTCTTCTAAAGTGTTCCATTTCACGAATGAACAATATGACCTCTGTCTTAATTAATATCATAAATGGTTCAGGTAGAACAGCTGACAAAGATTATCGCCGTTTCCCCAATGAAAATAGAGAAAGGTGATCAAAATGAATCACTGTGTCTGTAAATTTCATACTGAAACCATAAGAGAGTAATTCCCTTGTGAAAAACAGCAAGAAGCAAAAACAAAAACATAAACAAAAAGAACTTGAGAACTCTTTGCTTCCCCACTGCTTTCCACTGTGGCTAGTTACAAAGACCTGGGTCAGTTCCTCCTCAACAAAGACCCCTTTTCCTTCTCCCCCTGGTCCCACAGTACCCAGCGCAGTGGCTTAAGGACAAAAATTGCTACTGATTGACGAGGAAGAGGGGATTTTTCCCCCTCATGAACCTCATTCATTTCTGTACTGCCAACCCACTGAAGAGTTCCTCTTTTGCCATTATTTCCTCTTTCTGTTCTCAAAAAAGTTCCCATTCTCAGGCCACCATCTTAATCAAGATCTTAAATGGGCTCCCATTTCAAGCCCTCCCCCCGCACCCCACCATGTCACACTCAGTTACCGGGGTAACCTTTCTGGATCACTCATAACCTTTCCCATGCCCTCCCCATCAGCCCAAAACCCTGCACAAGTTTCCTGGTGCTACACAATAAAGTCCAAACTCCTTAGACCGGCCTTAACACATTTTCTCATGGAAAATTTCAAACACAGTTAAAGGCATGGAGAAGAGTAAAATGGACACCTGTGGGCTCACCCCTTAGCTTAAAAGTCATCAGGTTTCCGCTATTCTTGTTTCCTCTTTCCCACTCCTCTCCAACTCTTGCTTTTTATTGTTTTTTGTTTGTTTGTTTGTTTTTGCTGGAATACTTGAAAGCAAATTGCAGACATTTTATCATTTCTACTGTAAATATTTCAGGCTGTATTTCTAACAGATAAGAATATATATATATATATATATATATACACACACCAGTTTCACACCCAAAACATGAATAATTCCTTATCCAATACCCAGTCTGTATCTCATTTCCCCAGATTCTCTCAAAAAATTTCTTTATACAGATGCTTTGCTCGATTTAGGTCCACACCTTGATTTGGCTGGTAGGTCTTTTAAGCCTCTTTAAACCTATAACAGTTCCCTCTTTCTCCCTTTTTTTTCTCATGCCATGTATTTATTGAAGAAATTCATTCCTTTGTCCTGTAGAATTTCTCACATTCTGGATTTGGCTGAGTGTATCCTCACGGTATCAGTCAAATGCTCCTGTTTCCCAGGTTTTCCATCAACTGCTATTTACTTATTTTATTATTATTTTTTAAAATATTTACCTATTTATTTGGTTGACCGAATCTTAGTAGCGGCAGGCAGGCTCCTTAGTTGCAGCTCGCCAGCTTGTCAGCTGCGGCATGTATGTGGGATCTAGTCCTCTGACCAGGGGTAAAACCCAGGCCCCCTGCATTGGGAGCAGAGTCAACCACTGTGCCACCAGGGAAGTCCCTCATCTGCTATTTAGATCTCAAGATCCAGTTAGGGTTTTTTTTGTGTTTTTTTCGTGCAAGAATATGTTACAGGTGGTTGTCCTACTTGCAGGGATATGGAGATTGATTTGGAGGTTCAGATGATGTTAGCCTGACCCCTCCGTTTTGAGTTTCCCCAGGGACCTTTCACACTGCAGCCACTGTCTTCCATTCCCCACACTCCAGCCAGGGGACTTGCTGTGGCTTCCATTACTGGCCCCTCCCGACCTTCAGGCATTTTCTCTCACTGTTCTCCCTGCCTAGATTTCCCTGCATCTCTGCTTGTCCATGTTTTCATCCTACGTGAGAGCTAGTATAAAATCTCACCTTTTCCTGAAGCCTTTCTTTGTCCCCTCTAGTTGAACACAGCTGTCCTCCTCTGAAGCCCCATGGCTCTATGGCTACACCACCCTGATGACTCATATTTCAGATACTATTTCACACTCATCAAATATGTACTAAGTTATATAATAAAAGTATTCCAAGAAAATCAATAAGAAATGATTTTAAAAAGTTTCTGCCTCCACATCCCGGCACCCACAATCCTTCTGCCCAGACTGTAGAGCGTTTGATAGGAAGCCTTTAGACAGTATACATATGTAATAATAATATTATAAATAATAATTGGGCATGTTCACATATATTAGCATATGTAATTAAAATGTGCTTCTATTTGGGTTACTTTATGCAATTCTGTTTTTCTAAAAACCAGCATGTCCCAGATCACAATAAATGAAACATTTAGGTAAACGTTTAATTTACCAAGAAAGTCTGAACTGCCTGAGTCAACACCATGAATGATGTCATAAGAATAGGACTTCAAAGATCAGACAATAGTTTAAAATGAAAGATAAAGAGCAACGTTTTAACAGTTTCAAAGAACTCAAAAGCCTATGTGGTGTCAGTATTCCAAATCAAAATTATCTAGGCAAATTTAAAGGAAACATTTAAGTTCTTACAAGATGAATAAATGTGAAAGGAAGCCGAAGTAGAGAGTGAATGGAGTACCACGATGCTACAGAATCACATTCTGTCCTAGACAAGCCCAAAAGGACTGCCCCTCAAAGTTCAACAGATTTATTACATCTCCTTTGCCCTTCATCATCTTTCTTTTCAGTTTCTCTACAGGTTATCTAGGCTATTGTTAGCTAAAAGGATAGATGATTTTAAGATCTGAAAGCCTAGGAAACAGGATTTACAACTACACATGGGCTCAAAACTAAGGGAGCAAAGCAATTTGACACACATTTACTGAGTACCAACTATGTGCAAAGTAGAACGCTAAGCTTTACTGGAGACCCAAAGATGACAGAGGTCCTCAAGATGCTTACACTTCAGTTTTGGCAAATGACTCTAATAGGAGGCTTCCAGGTCAATGATAAAGGAGGAACCATAGCGCCACTTCAGAACAAAGACACTTCTATGATTTGGCTCTTCTTCATGAATGGCCAGTGCCAATGACCTGTACTCAACCGCTACTGTCGCTTGACTTCCAGATCCCATCCCCAGCCTCCCAGACTACAGTGCCACTTGGTTCAACCTCACCTCACAGCTCTGACCCAGGTGCTGCCAGCACTACATGACAGCCTAGAGCATGGGAGAATGTGACTAGACTCCCGCAGATACAGACAACCTGAGAACCGTCTGTCTACTCACTGGCCAGCCCCACTTCCTCCTCCAAGACTGCACGCTTCTCTGGGGTTAGTTACAACCTCTAGGCTTCAGGACTCAGCCCTAGTCCTCCACTCCAATTTCTGGACTTCCCCTCTTACTGAATGGCCTGCTCTTAGCTCCACGCACCCTCGGAGTAATAGCCCCTTCTGGCACTGTCTGACGCAGAGACAGGAGGCAACTTTCACTGACTGCTACTGACTGCCTGGAACCCTGTACTGAGAAAGATGCTGAGGCCACATCCAGACTCAGTGGGGAAAAAGCACCATGATGTCACTGAGGTGGGGAAAGATACATGTTATGAATTTTCCATCTGGTTTTAGGATCTTTACAAACATAGGTCCTCCCCCTCCTTGATTCCAGAGACCTAATTCTCTCTTCCACAACATTAACATCCCAGACCTCTTAGACCTCTTCATCACAAAGTATTTTCCAACTTCCAATGCAGTACTCCTTCATTCTTCTCACTCCTCCACCTCCCCTACCTTCCATTCCATCCTTATAAAGACCTTTAAACATGAAGCCCTTCTACCTCACCCCTTAAAGTCTCTTCCTTGTTTCACTGGACTCCCTCCTCTAGACTCTGTAGTCAATAGTTAAAACTTGTTTGCTCAGACTTCCCAGATTTAAGCACCAACTCTGGACTGTTACCATCGTCTATTTAAGACCAGCATGCTCGAGGAAGACTCAGAAGTATTAACACAGGTATGTTAGTTCATTTCAACTGCTATAACAAAATACCATAATCTGGGTACCTTGTAAACAACAGAAATTTATTTCTCACAGCTCTGGAGGCTGGAAGTCTGAGACCAAAGTACCAGCTTTGGTACTGGTGAGATAAAGCTTCCTGGTTGATAAAAGGCCATCTTTTTGCTATAACTTCGCACGGCGGAAGGGGCTAGGGAGCTCTGTAGGGTCTCTTTTATAAAAGAGACTAATCCCATTCATGAGGGCCCCACCCTCATGACCTGAGCACCCCCAAAGCCTCCTCTTAATTCCATCACTTCAGGGGTCAGAAGTTTAACACATGAATTTTGCGGGGGGACACAAATATTCAGGCCGGAGCACCGGTCAAACATAGATTCATGTTGCTCAACTTCTTTTATAGCTTTAATCCTGACAATTCATTCTTTTATTCATCTCATGGATCCCACACACAATCCAAGAACAATTTTCCCACATCTTCTTTAGTCTTTTCAAACTGCAAATGCCACCATCTCTTTGTGTACCATAGGGAGCTCCTTTACATATACCATACTCGGCTTCACTTCAACATTACACTAACCAATATCCTATACAAGTAAGACAGAGCACAGTGGTTAAGACCACATGTGCTAGAGCCAACTGGCTTAAGTTTAAATCATAATTCTGACCTTACTGTCTGGGTAACCCTGGACAAATTACTTAACCCAAGTCTCAGTTTTATCATCTTTAAAACGGGCTATATTAGCACCTACCTCATTGTACTATCGTGAGGAAGAAATGAGTAACTCTCAGAACGATGCCTGACACATCTTAAGTATTCAATAGATGTTTCCTATTTTAGCTTCTGGTCTCAAAAGAAGCAGCTTCTTGCCTCCTTGTTAAAGCTAACCCTTCCACCTTCACTCTGTACCTAATCCTTTCCCTCTTCTTCAGAATCTCTTCCTCTATAACATCTGAAAATTACCTCTCTATGGATCTCTTTTCCTCTTGTCTTCTAATATCCTAAGGTTTGTTGTGTCTATTCAAAATTATTCACTTGAACCTACATCTTCTATGGCTCAATCTGTCTCCTTCCTTCAGATTCCAGATTCTTCTAATGCCTCTACTTTCTGTCCCGCACAATCTGGCCTCTGATTATTGCTGACCTCCCCTCACATCATCTCACATTTCTTCTCTCACTCCAGCCAAAAGCCTCTCATGGGTTTTGAACAAGCTGAGCACTTTCTTGCCTCAAGGACTCTGAAGCTGCTGTATCCTAGGTTTGGGACATCTGCCCCCAGCTCCACTGATGTATTCAACTCCCTCAGCTTTTCACCTCGAAGGTGCCATCCTCAGTGAGGCCTTCATCCCTCAGCACCTCAGTTAAAGGGCCCCCCTCAGTCCCTCTCTATCTTACAACATTGTTTTATTTCGTTCAAAAAACTGCTCCTTGAAGACAGAGACCTGAATGTCTCTCTCCCTTCGTATTCCCAGTGGCTGGCTCTATAAGTATTTGTCGAATGTATGCACCAAGGACTAAGCTAGAATCGTGGAAACACCAGGTGAATCAGACAGACTCTGTCAACAGTTTACAGACCAGTGACAGCCCTCCTTTCTCTCTTCACAAGTCCCACTTTCTCTTTTACCACAGTCGCCCTCATTTGAGTCCCCATCACCTCACATCATGATGACCGCAGAGCCTTCTCATTTCCATCCCTTCAATTCTTTCCATCTACCAATCCACCCCACGTACTGTTAGGGCCTGAGGGGACCCAATAAATAGCATCACTTTTTTTCACCCAAGTTCTAAACCAACTGAGATTGACAGAGGGTAGTCAGACGCATAGAAATCAAAACGTGAGCCAGCTGGAGGACACAGCTTAGGTGTGTAGCACCCCAGAATTCCACAGACTCACCAATGAGTCACCCGCAGCACTGGATCAGCACAGGCTCCCCTCCCAGGGACCACCCATGAAAGGCTGGTGGGTGGTGGAGCAGGCCTAGAGGAGCGGACCAGAATCAGTGCTTCCTGTAGAGGCTGAGTTACACATGCCTGGTTCCTCTCCTAAAGTTGCCCATAAGTTACTCCTCCCCAGGGGTGGAGTGTGCAAAGGGAGGGAGAGAGGCCAAGGGGGCCATTCTAACTGATGAATCTTTACATGGACACAAAAGCTATAGGGAAGGAGATTCCCTGCAACCCACCCCCACTACCCTTGGCCACTGCCAGCTTCCAGACTTTCTGTAAATTATCCTTTTAATATTGACTCTCAAGAAATTTTCAAGTGCTTCTTGCCAAACATACCATGTTAATTCTCTCTGTCTGGCTTTGAAGGTCCTCCATAATCTCAGCCCACTGCTCTACAAAATGTAGTCCTGCTCTGGCTTAGCCTCTGACCACCCCACACAAAGCCTGTGTTCATCTCCACCTCGGCTGTGTGCTCAACCCTCAGTGCTCAGCTGGAACATCCTTTCCTCAATGAAGACTTCTCTGACATTCTAGACCACAATCAAGTCTCTTTTCTTTACATTTCTGGTTAATAAAACAGTTTTCCAAGTCTATTTGTTTCATGTTATTATTCAACTGTGTTTAAGCCAGAGACTAGGGGGAAATTAACCAAATTTAGGTCCTTGTTCTCATTAGAGGGCATGAGGGAAGTGAAATTAACAGTATGCACATCAATCGTGACACTGCCACAAATGTCCATAGCAAAGAACATGAAGAGAATGATGCTACAGGAACCAAAGAGGGGCTGTGTTTTGTACATTTTCAATGTGGTATATAAGCCCTCACACAGTGCTGGCCACAGTAGTGCTCACAGATATTTGTTAACTTATTCTGGTAGAAATGAACTAGGCTCAAGTGATATCTCTTCTGTGAGTTACTTTGGAGATCTTTCTTTATGGGTAAAAGAGAATATCCCATGTGTTTTCCCTTCATTAACCTAGGGGAAAAGACATATCTGTGCAGGCTCTAGAAGAAAGAGATCCATAACATATCTAGCTATGTATTAGCTAGACACACCAGCTGGGGATCTTTTCCATCTAAGTTCTTTGTGCTATGAGCAACAGTGATAGGGCATAAGTCAACACAGACCTGGTCCATTTCACTTCTCAAGTGTGAACCTGACCAGGAGATCACAGACCCAACCTCTTAAATTCAGAGGTTTTCTGCCTTCTGTGACAAGGGTAATTTCTAGTGCTTATAGAACTTGTTGACCCAGAAAACATTTCCAAACATCAACTTTCAAATGATGCTCACTCTTGGCCATCGTGAGCTTCTCATTCTGTTTCGTTAATCTATACGAATTAAGTGTAAGAGAATCTCTCATACTTAGGCCACCAGATTTTAAGATAAGTGGCATTCCATTGCTATATCTTTGGGTAACACAGAATCATAGAAACTTAGAGCCAGAAGGGACTAGAAATCTCTTCAGCCCAGCCCTATCTGAAGTAGAACCTGTCAGGGGCCTCCAGCCTATCAACTGTCTCCCCCTTATTTACCAACGGAACCCTAATTTTGTTCAGTTGTGGAGATGGCCTCTCCCCTGCCCCACAAAAGGAATCATGATTTGTTTAACCCAATCAGTAACCACATTTTCCTTTGCCAGAGATTGCTTTAGGGGAAGGCATGCAACCCAGTTCTGGCTGCAGACGAGGTGCTTTTCGGGTCCTCTGGGAAGAGACCCAGAGGAAGTGCCCTGCTTTCCCTTCCTGACTTTGGCAGCTGACATATATCCTTGGGACTGCTGTAGCCATCTTGCATAAATGAGGGAGAGAAGAGACACTACCAATATACTGAGGATAGCAGAGGAAAAAGATGAAAAGTGCCTGGATCTTGATGACCCTGGGGCTACCAGAGGTAGGTGTCCTTAAGTGTTCACTGCATACAGTGTTTGATATTCACTAAGTGTCCAATAGCTATCTGTTAGATACGTGAAAAAATAAGATGATAAATGGCCTCACTGTTTATGTCACTTTCAGCTGAGTTTCTATTACTTGCTTCTAAACACATTCTAACTGATTTAACAGATTTGGAAAGAGGTTCCAGGAAACAAAGTGACTTGGCCAAGGTTATACCACGGAGTGTGCAAGTTGAGAGTGGAACTCCAACCTCCAGACTTTCAATCTAGATGACACTGTGCTTTATCTGTGGTGGAGGGGATGAGGTCTAAGCTTCCTCAGACCTGAGAGGCAGCATTAGAGCGTGGTTATGTGTGGCCTCCAGAATGGGCTTGGCTTGGGGTCCTAGCTCCACCACATACTAGCCAGATGGCCTTGGGTGAGGTTACCTTCTCTAAGGCTTGGCTTCCTCCTTTGTAAAATCAGCAAAATATTAATCTCTTAGTCTGACATATTAAACTATTATTAATATTAAATAAGATAATGGATGAATATTTCTTAGCACAGGTCTGGGCATAAAGTTAACTCTCATTAAGTGATAGCTCTTATTGACAGTATTAATACTAACAAGATTCATTCAACTTGACTCAAGCTTTAGGTAAGGAAAAATGAAAGAAAGGCCATTTTCATTCTGGAAACAAACAAATAAAACAGTGCTGTCCTGATTTTCCAAGCACCAATACATAGAGTCCAACCGAACACCTTGCATATGCTCATACCTGATATGATAGAAAGTTGTCTACAATACAATTCATTTTATCAAAGAACTGCCAACCTAGTGTGGGACATGAATGTACAAGCAATTACCTATAATGTGCGGCAGAATAAAATGTGCTATGGAAACATAAAATGAGGAAAAAAAATAATTTTAATTTAAAAGAAACACAAGAAACAGAGAACAAACCAGTGGTTATCAGAGGGGAAAGGGGTCAGAGGAGGAGCAAGATAGGTGAATTAGAAGGATTAGGAGGTATGAACTACCACGTATAAAATAAATAAGTTACAAGAATGTGATGCATGGTACAGGAGATACAGCCAATGTTTTATGATAACTTTATGCAGAGTATAATCTATAAAAATAGAAAATAGGTATGTTGTGTACCTCAAGTTAATATAATATTGTAAGTTACTTATACTTCAATTTTTTTTTTAATGGAAAAATATGGAAAGGTCTTAGGGATGATGTGGCATTTGAACTGGTCCTTGAAAGAAAATGGAGGATTCTGAAAAGTGAAGAAGACAGAGAAGGTATTGTGGGTGAAGAGACATCACGAGCAGAGTCCCAGGAGCTTGAACGCACACGGCACATTCAAAACTAGCACACAGATGGGGTGAAGAAAGGTGCAGGTGATAAGCTTGGAAAGATGGGAAAGATGCTTTAAAAAATTTACACTTGATTTTGTAAACAACGGGGAACCATGATTCATTTTTGAGAACAGAGTAGCACGAAAAGATCTGTGTTTTAAGAAAGTAACTCTAGCAGTTTGTGAAATTAGTAACTATAGTTCTCCTTAGCCAAGAAAGATAAAATACATTAACAGAACAACCGCATAAAAATGCCAGACATTTCGTTTTCAGAGTTCCCATATACATTTGTTAGGAATCAGGATGCGGGCTGGCAATGAGGCATGTTGGGTTTCCGAAAAATATAACCAATGGAAACTATACAACCATATAAAATCAACTTTCTGTGACCTATTTTAGCAACTTCTTTGCACTGACTAATCTTGCTGAAGAGTGAATCATAAATTCAGCAGAGCCCATGTCCTGGTGACCTCACTTGTTCTAAGCCCGTAGGAATATTCCCACCTCTACTGGCTCCAAGTCTTTTGAGAAACATCATAATTGAAAAAGCAGTCATTTTAGTATAAGTCCCAAATTTGGCTTTCTTTTTCTTTTTTTTTTTTTTTTTTTTTCTCTAGTGAAAGATGGGGAAAAAGGGACTCAAAACAGAGTAACATAGAACTCCAGATAAAGAAACCATACTGCCATGGTTTTTCTAGCCCTACAGAAAAACTCTGCTTGAGACCTTCTCCTAAAGTACTCAGCACAAGAAAAACAGGCAGAGGGATGGTACCAGGTCACCAGAGAGTGAAACCGACTGAAACAAAAGCCCAGCTGACCACTGCCCTTGCCAGATGAAAATGTGAACACAGGGAGGGAAAAGTCAGTCAGATTCGGGCAGTCTGCTGAGTTTCAGAGCTCCATAGCTAATGCCAAGGAGTTCTTCTAAAACTTTTTTATTTGAAAAATTACAACAGCAGTTCATCCAGAAGTAGAGTCACAAGGCACGTGGAAATGCTTCTGTGTTACCTAATTTCAACCATACATATATTCCCATCATGACCTTCCATTACCTCTCTGACTATAGTAATTGGCTCCCACACAACCGTAAGTCAAGGTCAGTTCAACAACATCCTAGAATAATATCATTTTAGAGTTGGGAAAGATTATAGAGATAATTTAACCTGCTTCACGAGTTTACAAACCAAAGGCAGTAGACAAGTGATTCTTCCAAACCTACATGGTGAGTTAGGGGTAGAGCTACGATACAATGTTTGCAAGTCCTTGCTGAGTGTTCTCTCCATATAGCCTCACCTTCCTCTACCGTGTGTATATACTTAGAGGGATGAAAGAGAGAGAGAGAGAGAGTGTGTGTATATAGCTATTTTTCATATTGATAACATATCTAGTGTCCACACGTTCTTATGGCGTTTTATGTTCTTACCTTAATATATGTTTACATTTGGATTATAATTCTATGGTGTTAGGACCCCGTCTTTTTTATCCCACAGGAAATTCCCTGCTGCCTCTGGCTGTATCATTACTTAGTGAACAAGAACAGGGTAACAGTGGTGCAAAGGGGGAAAGGGTTAAGACAGATACTAGTCAGGAGCATGTCTGTACAGAATGAAGATTAGGACTAAAAAGGAGCCATTCTGGTTGCAGGATCAGGGTCCTCCCTCAGGGCTAGTTCCCAGTCAAACCTCGCTACAGCTGCCTAGGGCACGGCAGACCCTGGGATGGCAGAAGCAAGGGAGCTGGAGCTAAGGAAGCTTCGGTCTCCACCACCTACCTTGAGGTTCTCTAGAAATAGCTGCCTTTGAAATGAGGTGATGACTGTTATTTAATGGATGGGTACATCCTTTCATAACGTATACATATATCAAATCATCATGATGTACGCCTAAAATGTCGTACAATTTTGTCAATTATACTTCAATAAAGCTGAAAAAAAGAACTGCTGTTGCCATCTCACCTTAGATCTATTCCTTCCCCATCAGTTTATGACCTAACCCTTTTGCTATGACTATTCTATCCTCAGGTAATGCAGGTAGTCTTAACTACATTGGATTCAAGCTATACTCCATCCACCTAGTAGGACCCACTTGCAGTACCCTAGCACTTAGCATAGTCTGTTTTCCTGAGGCAATGACATCTCTAGAATGCATTCACAGGCTTCTGAGTAAGACTGAAAAAGGAAGCCAAAGATGGGGCAAAACTCTGAAGCCTTCTTTCCGTGGTCACAAACCCAGAGGGGTCGGTTCACTTATGCTTTTCTGTATGGATAACATTCAAGAGTGTGAAAGGCAAAGTTACAGTCTTCCTTTTGCAGATTCGTTGGTCCTCTAAAGGACTCTGACCAGCTCTGCACTGTTCATGTAGTAAATGTGTTAAAGGCAGGAAACAATCCTTGCTTAGCCAGACTGCTTGGGTGGGTCTCAGTTTTCCTAACCAGTGATTCCCTGAGGGAGTAATTTTAGTTGATGAACATTATCACCCAGATCTGTTTCCTCCACATCACTTCCTACCCTTTACTCCCACAGGGACTGATTGCCAACAAGCCTTCTCTAGTGGAGGGTTCCGGAGACTGAGAACTACTGGCTTCCAAAGTAGGGGTCCAGCTCCAGCTTAGGGGTTAAGAGCATGGAGTCTGAAGAAAGAGTGCCCGGGTCCAAATCGAGGATCCACTTGTTACTCGCTGGGGGACTGTAAGCACGTTACTTAGGCTCTCTGTACCTCAGTGGCCTCATCCTTAAAAAGGGCTCAATAAAAATACCTATATCACAGGAGTGTTATAGGAATTAAATAAGCTGCTATCTGCACGGCACTGAAAATAGTGAACAAAGTAAGTGTTTGCTGCTGTTATTGTTATTTTTTTCCCTTCTCTTTCCACCTGGGCTCTCTCACTTACCCTGAGGATGAACACACCAGGTGCTCGGATGTTGGCTTTGATAGTAACAAGTAGGCTGTTAATCTCTTTGATGTATTCTGCTCTCATAGATACCAAAAACCTAGGAAAGAAGTGATCTTCAAATCCAAAGCAATAGCCTTCTGTAAAGAAACACTATGAGGGAACGGGGAAAAGTTGAGGAGTGATGCAAAAAATTACCTCACGTGACTGCCAACTTCAGAAAGACTGAAGGGCGCACCACAATTATCTCCCCAGGCTTTGTGCTCACCAAACAGCAGTCAGATTCCTCTACAAAGGGTAATCGTAAGCATGCCTGTGTGACCCTGGCATCTGAGATGGTGTCTGGAGACTCCTCCAAGGCCAGGGCACCATTCTTCCAACACCAGGGGCTACTTTACAAGCCGTATCTGTTTGATTCTCTCTTATCACAAGGATAGTGCACAGCAGCCTTTGAGATGAAAGCAAATCTTCATTTCCTGCTGCTAAAGAACTTCACAGAGAGGATGTGCAAGGTACGAGATGCTAGATGATGGTGCGAGGCCCTCGAAAAAGAGGGTGGAGTTGTTCTTTTTCCAGAAGGACATAAACCAGCTAAAGCACTAATGTTCTTAATTTATCAGCTTGATTTCGATCAGAAATACATTCATCTCATCTGTAAGGAAATGTTTTCAGGATGTATTATGTTCAGGGCACTATATTAGGTACTGAGGATAATGCAATGCATAAGAAACAATCCCTTCCTCAGTGACCATAAACTCTGGCGTAGAAGACAGTAAACAGCTGATGACAAATCAGTATGAGAGAGGGAATGGATGGTTTATTTCCCATTAACAAACCAGTTAACAGCTATGAGAAAGTACAATGCAGGAAGGCCAATTCAAGAAATATTTATTACGAGGCCATTTTATGAAACTGACTATGCCAGGGAGAACTAGGAGTGATTGGTAGTATCACTTTGCTTCTCATGGATGAGAAGCAAATACAATTGTAATAGTAATAATAATATTATTAATATTATTAATATTATTAATAATATTAATTATTATAATTAATATTATTATATTATAATTATATTATAATTATAATTATAATTATAATTATAATTATATTATAATTATAATATATTATAATTATAATTAATATTATTAATATTATTAATAGTAATAATAATATTATTAAATGTTTAAGACCTCTATTAAGTGTTTACTGTGTGCCAAACATGGTTCTCAGAAGCACTTTAGATCTTTTAACCCATTTAATGCTCACAAGATATTGAGGTAAGTACTACTATTATCCCACACTTTATGGCCCCCCCAAAAAAAATTAAGGTTCAGAGAGATTAAAAAACCTGCCCTATGTTACACAGCTAGTAAGTACTGAAACAAGGAATGAAATTCTAACAGTCTAGGTTTATAGTCATTGTTTTAACCAATATGCTACTTTGTCTGACAAGAAGGCCTTCTTCAGACAGGCTTGCCCATTAGCCAAACAACTCCTACTATACCCCAGCTACCCACTGCCCTCAATATGCCAAAATCTGGTTTGCTTTATACCCAAAGCATCATTTATCCTCAGTAAGGCTCACAAGCCTAGTTAATCATTGCCAAACGAGGCAGAAGACACAGAGGCCCTACCTAATGAAGAAGACCCTTGGGCTTGCCGTAATGGAAGGAAAGGGAGGGAATGAGGGTGGCAGAAGAGGAGGAAGCGGCGGTCGAGGAGGAGAAGAACTGCTCCTGGTTTAAGTCTTTAAGCTACTCAGGGGCCTCAAAAAAATAAAAATCAACTGGAGAAAACACAAGACTACAAAGTAATAAAGCCCATAAGTAAGAGAGTGACAGGGCTAGACACAAACCCTGATAGCCTTTCCCCGTCTGCCTGTGGTGTCAGGAAAGGGCTTTACAGTGAGGAAAGGGTTCCTGTGCATTTCTTCTGTTTGTTTTCTTACTAAAACTCTGTGCCATGCCCTGAGAGGGTTGCACCCTGCAGTGTGTAACGTGTCTTCTGTATCTGTAGCCTCTAGCAACTGGCATCTTTTGAACAAATCCACTTTGGCATGGGGACACTCAGAACGCAGTGACAAACTGACCCCAAAGCAGACACTTTTTGAGCACGCCCCTGTAGAACACTTGTTTGCAACTTGCTGACCTCCACTGAAGCACGTGTGTATGCGGGCGTGTGCACACGCACATACACACACTCACAGGGCTGAGCCCTGGTGACTCTGGACACTCTACTCCCCTCCCAAAAGCCATTTGATCCTAGGAGAAGACCCCGCTGGCCAAACTACAAAGATCTGGAGGGCCCTGGGTGGACCCCAGAGACACACTCTTTGCTGAAAACCAGGTGCACTGCCGTGCCATTGCTGGGGTCCCAAGCGCTGCCCTTCACCCCAGAGCCGAGGTGGCCCTTCAGGCAGGCGGCGGTGGCCTCGGGTGTTTGCCTCCCCGCTGCAGTCAGCTCCTGGGCTCTGCAGGGTGGGCTCCAAGGCCACAGGGCCACCTTTCTTCCCTGACGCGCTCTTCCACAAACACTGGATCTGCTGAGCCTGGGGGGAGGGGCAGAGAGAAGCCCCCAGCCAGCAAGTGTGCACAGCGCACAGAGGGGAGGCGTGTGCAGGACGGAGGTGCGCCTCGGTTTACAACGTGGCTGCAGCGCCCGCACTTCCCTGTCTCAGGTGTGACGTGGATTTATTGTTGCTGAGTAACTTCTCGTGGTAGAAACGAAATTTCTTTTAATATATTACATATGTATGTACACACTCGTGTGAAATATATGTACTTGGAGGGGATCTATTTCTGTTCCACGGGGAGTCATTCTTTCCCATCAGGAATCTCACCTGCTGCTTTGTGTATCTGGTCAGATTCCTGGCACGTTTTGTTTCCTGTTGTTTAGTAAAGGTGCTCTTCCTGGGATGCACACACACAAAAACACCAAGTCGCCCTCCTCAAAGGAGACCCATTTGACTACATTTTATTTCTTCTGAGGAGCCTATCATTAACCCTTGTTAATTTTTAGAACAGCTAGAGTGGAGGATGTGAGGATGACGGGCCCTGTCTGGACACCGAATCTGAAGTGCCTGTGGGACACTCCAGCAGAGGTGTTCACCAAAGAGCCGGATACGCGAGTCTGAAGTTCAAGGGAGAGATCTGGCCTGATCGCCATCTCCTGGGTCCTCAGCTACAGCTCTGGCCAAGATACCACACCGCCTCCCTCTGCTTTTGGCATATGCCTTCAGGAGAGACAATAAGCCTTTCTTCCGTTTGGACGGCTACGTTCAAAGGTTCTAAAGTGAACTTCACTCAGAGATCTTGGCTGATCTTGACTCTGCACATGGGTGTTGCCACTTCCTCGCCTCTCCCAAATGCTGTGAGAATTACAGTCGGCAGAGTGGGTGACCAGCCATGAACCTAGAGCTCCTCTCCACCCCCAGCCCAAGTGTGGGCAGCCCACGGGCCCTGCTTGCCCCTGCCCTTTACCTAGTGAGCAACAGGAACAAGATTTCTCTGTCCTGCTCTCCAGAGTATGCCAGAGGGAGCAGGTGTCAGACACTTGGCAGGCCATTTCCCCAACCTTATTAATTCCAGACAGGATGCGTATCCCGTGGATGACCAAAAGGGGGCCAGGTTATATTATATCAATACTTGCAAAGGCCACTGGTTACAGTTTAGCTTTCAAAATACCACTCGGTACTTATATTTCAACATAATACTCAAACTTTTTAAATTGAGAATTAAAAAGTAATAATCATGGTCTGTCATATCCTCAAGAGAGAAGCTAAGGAAGGTTCTTTCTTTAGCTTCCTTTAGAGAACATGAGGAAGGCTGGTTCTTGCATTTACAATCCAAACAAGATTGGAAGAAATAAAATTGGAAATACGACATCCTCTTAACTTGGTTTATGCCAGGGATTTAGAATGGTTACAGTGGTTTAGTGATTAAAAAAAAAGAAATCTATGTGAACTCCAAGAAACCAAACAAAAACTGAGGTTGTTTGCTAATCAATGAGTACAACTGTTTGTACGTGAGCCCAAGGCAAAGGTCTCATTCTGCCAGGCACTGAGGTCGCAGCAACTTGTTCATCCCCTAATGTCTAGCCAGTTACCAAGCCCTGTGCTTTATAATGTCCTTTTCTTTTTTACTCCCATGATCACCATTTGGCTAGATGTTACAGAGGACTGGTGAAAGTCTAGGAGAGAAGATAAGGAATTACATGTCATGAATTTGAGTTGGGGGGAAAAAGAGTATTTTAAAAGGATAGATTTGAACTGGGTGTGAAAATAATGTAGCACCTCATAGGCAGGAAGACTGCATCTCCTTAATGGACATACTATACCATATCCTTGCCTCGAGTTATACTTACAAACTAAATGTTATTAATTAAAATTTAATGTAAAATAAGTAAATAAAATACAATGTTAAATGTATCAATGGAGTAGCAAGCAATGATAGAGATTGAAGAAACGCTAAAATAGCAGTTAAGTACATAAAATAGTCTCCTCAGTTAATTAAGCAGAAGCCATCTAAATTAAGAGGTTAAGCAGGGTAACTGAAGAATCATCAGTAAGAGGGCTTCCCTGGTGGCGCAGTGGTTGAGAGTCCGCCTGCTGATGCAGGGGACACGGGTTCGTGCCCCGGTCCGGGAGGATCCCACGTGCCGCGGAGCGGCTGGGCCTGTGAGCCATGGCCGCTGGGCCTGCGCGTCCGGAGCCTGTGCTCCGCAGCGGGAGAGCCCCCAACAGTGAGAGGCCCACGTACCGCAAAAAAAAAAAGAATCATCAGTAAGAAAAATGGGTACCCTGTATAAATGAAGTTATGGTGAAGAAAAATGCTGGGGGAAACAGAGAGATGGTTTGTCATGTCTCACAGAAGAGGAAGTTCACGGGTGAGTACATGAGTACATATTCATGTGCATGTGTGTGTGTGTGTGTGTATAAAGTACAAGGAAAAAAGAAATCAGGGCCCTGCACCATGAGGTCCTAACCAACCTCTCCAAACGTTTCCTCCCACGACCGCCATGAGATCCTTTGGTCTCCTCAAGGGTCAGCCTGGTCTCCTTGTCTCCCCCTTGGTCCACACCATAATCCTGACCGAGTGTCCTCCAACTGTGACTCTCTTTCTGCAACTTAGTGTCCTTCAAGGTCCAGCTCAAGTTCCATCATGTCTCACAAGCCCTTCCTGACAAGCCCAGCCCAGAGTGTCTTCCCCTTCCTCTATCCTCTGACAATTGCTGCCACTCACTCATTTTTTTAAAAAAATTCCAACAATATAAAGCAAAACAATGTTCCCTCCCAGGCATTTCAGTTGAGCACCTCCTTTCTCTCACCACTGGGCACCTTCCTGAGTCTTTGGGAGTGTCTGATCCCCTCAACCTAATGAGAAGTTCTTTAGGGCAGGGACTGTGTCTTCACACATCTTTTAATCCTTCATATCACAAGACTATGGCCAAGGTATGAGCTGATCAACATCTACCAATGTGAATAAGTGGTATCATACAATGTTCAAAGGAAAGTACTACATTAATCATGAGAACATTCTGATTCTAACATACAAGATTAGGAAAGGAGAATTAACCGTAGCCATCTTTTCACCCAGTTCCTCCTAGGAGGAATAAGACTGTAGACTTCAGGTAAGGTAAGTGCAAAGGTAACTGGAAGAGGGGCTTAAGTAAGCAAAGCCAGACACGGACAATGGAGAGTAAGACTCTCATGAGGTAGATGCAAGAGAGACAAAGGAAAATCAACAATTATTTAATTGCAGTCAGATATAAAAACATACCCATATTTCCTTGAGCATCTTCTACCTTGTTTGATGAGGACAATAGAAAAGACGTCCTGGTGAAGTGAGGGCCCTGAAGAGATGGTTGTTGCTGCTGAGGCAGAGGCATGGTTTTGAGGACCACCCTCCAGTCCACCTGGCTAATATCTGACCTTGATCGAGCATGGCCGGGCTTAAAAGTAGAAGTCTCATCCAATAAGTCATTCACAGAACGAGGTCTGTCCCTCCGACGCTGACAGATGTTGAAAAAATCAAAGGTTGAAGCTTCCTTTTGTTCCATCCAGGACAGATTATCTGGGGTTGTCCCTTTCTGGACCATAAACTGTTCTTTGGCAGGGAAGACATTTTGAGCTTTGGTTTCTAAGAACCTGGTCTTACAATGGTCCCAGATCATGCCTCCCTTGCCCAGGGAGGAGACATTTCTGATAGCACCATTGTCTATGTTACTGAGGACCTCATGCCCCACCAGTTCAGGAACTTCCTGAATCCCATAAACCTCTGCTTGCTGCACAGCCTTTTCTAGCTTACTATCAAAAGTAGTAAAGAAATCCTCAGTAACTTCCAGGGCTGGGCTGATATCATCCACTTCCAAAGCTTCCATGTCACAGGCTCCAAGAGGCCTAAGCCTCCTAAGCTTGTTCAGGAAAGGGCTTCATGAACATTCACCCGACAAAGAGAGGTAAAGTTTTGGGCAACAGAGTTCTGGAAACAACTGGAAGGAACTTTCATTCAGCTGCCCAGAGCAGGCCAAGCACAAGGGTGGTTGATGTTTTCCAGGACATTAAAAACATCTGCTAGATGATAACAGTCATCAACAAAGGTACTGGGAGACAAACATTCCTTTGAGATTATTCTTCAGTGAGACCTCTGTAAAGACAACAGGAAGTGCTTGTCAAGGCAATGTCACCACCATCTTTAATTTCCTGAAAGAAAATGAAAAGAACAACATTGGCACATAGTTCATTGTATTCTATATCGTTGTATTCTATATACATAAATCTGCCCGCTTACTTCCTCATCTTTACATCTCTTCCATGGCAGTCATGCCCAAACGTGGACAACACCTACAGAGAAGTTCCACTGTCAAGAGTACACATCACTGGGACTACCCTGGTGGCGCAGTGGATAAGAATCCACTTGCCAATGCAGGCGACACGGGTTCGATCCCTGGTCCGGGAAGATCTCACATGCTGTGGAGCAACTAAGCCCGTGTGCCACAACTACTGAGCCTGCACTCCAGAGCCCACGTGCCACAACTACTGAAGCCCATGTGCCTAGAGCCCATGCTCTGCAGCAAGAGAAGCCACCGCAAGGAGAAGCCCGCGCACCGCAATGAAGAGTAGCCCCCGCTCACCACAACTAGAGAAAGCCAGCGTGCAGCAACGAAGACCCAATGCAGTCAAAAAAATAAATAAAATTAAAAATCTTTAAAAAAAAAAAGAGTACATATCACTACATTGTATTAGAACTTACACAGAGCAGGGTGGGACTCTTGATAAGGGGAATTAAGGTCAGCAGCTTTTACTCATACAGAGAAGCCTATGCGAGCAGCTGTGAAAAGACTGCCCCGGCAAATCTCTGTGATATTGACCTAAAAGAGTTAGCCAAAGAGACTAGGAATTCTGTGACTGCGCTTATATCGTAATCAGTCTGAAAGTCATAAATGCATGAGTCCTGTCACAAACCGTGAAAGCACTGATGGTTTGTCAGGCTCAAAGGTGCAAGGGGGAAGTAGAGAGGGAGAATGGCCCTTTTATTAACCTGAATGTTTTTGTGTTGTGTTTCCTAAGCTTAGATTATGTAATGCCTGATGATGACTCTGGACTTCACAATTCTTCCAGTCATCTCACAAAAAGGCTTCAGGATCCAAACTCCCTGAGGCTTTGAGGATTGGCTTACGAGTAGGTCCAGCCTTGGGGCTGGGCAGAAAGAATCATAACACTAACCACACTGTCTGGGAAATGCTAGATCTCCAAGGCCAGGCCAAACGAGAACAGTGATGCTGTCCAATATGGTAGACACTAGCCATACATGGCTATTTAAATTTAAATTTATTGGGTTTCCCTGGTGGCGCAATGGTTAAGAAGCCACCTGACAATGCAGGGGACACGGGTTCGAGCCCTGGTCCGGGAAGATCCCACATGCCGTGGAGCAACTAAGCCTGTGCGCCACAACTACTGAGCCTGCGCTCCAAAGCCCATGAGCCACAACTACCAAACCCACATGCCACAACTACTGAAGCCTGCACGCTTAGAGCCCACACTCCGCAACAAGAGAAGCTACTGCAATGAGAAGCCTGCGCACCTCAATGAAGAGTAGCCCCTGCTCGCCACAACTAGAGAAAGCCCATGCACGGCAACGAAGACCCAACACTGCCAAAAAAATAAATAAATAAAATAAATAATTTTTTTTAATTTAGAAAATAAATAAATAAATAAATTTAAACTGATTAAAAATCAAATAAGGTTCCTCAGTCACACTAGCCACACTTCATGTGCTCAACATACACCTTTGTATCTTTACCAAAAAAATGAACAAAGAAACAAAACAACTAGGTAAGCTTTGTTTTCCTTAACTACTTACAAGTAGGTAAAACTAGGCAATTAGCAACACCTTTGCAAGTTGCTGCAAAGGTACATAAATGTGCTTTCTTCTTTAAAACTGCAAAATTTCTGTGGTTAATTAAAATAATTTTTAGCACTTAGGTCATTAAATCATTACATTTAAATCAACAGCACCAATCTACATTGCTTAATGTGTGTAAGTAAAACTACTATATACAGCCCGTTATTTTAAATGTATCAAGAAGGTTTGCAGGTCACAGGAACTTGGTGGCTAACCTCTTATAAAGTGAATGACTGTGAATTTGTCTACTTTTTACATTTTCATGTTTATTATGTTAACATTCATGAAGCAAGGCACAGATTGATTTTTGGCGATAAGATCAGTTATAATATTTTTCTAGCTGCAAACATGGTTTTGTTTGCTGTGTCTATGCTAAGCCTTGAGTCTCTTAAATCCTATAGCAGAGTTTCACTACTTCTGGCATTTTGAAACTTGGAATTTTTCAGTTTTATCTTGTACACCAGATGCTAAGAAAAAGAAATACATAATAAATCTAAAATTTCTAGTTCTTTATTTACTAAAATTTTAAATGAACATAATAACATATGTTTCCCATTTTATAGAAGGGGCAACAAGGTGCCGAGCACTAAGTTATTCATCTAAGATTCTATTATGAATGTTCCTTTTCTTACCTAGGTCTTAAAATTCAGTCTTTAATCATACTAGAGAGAGTAAATACCTTTAAACTGATTCTTTCTTTTTTTTTTAAATCAAAATGTCTAGGAATATTTTGTTGGACATTTTGTGCTCCCTGCTTTGGTATTCACAGGCTGGCTAGGAGCATATAACCATTGACGGCCAGCACTGCTGGCTTGTGGAACACTCCATCACACTGCGTTCTAAGATTGTAGACTGTTAGACAAAGATGGGACCTTCGAGATCATCCTCTCAACCCCAACTTTCACAGAGGGGACACTGAGGCCCACAGAAAGTAAGATGTCCCAGGGACACTTCCCTATGCAATGTCTCATTTAATCCTCATTAAGGGCAGTAACAATTCAACTTGAGAACCATTTCAATGCTGTTTAACAAGGGATTCTGGAAACCACTCGTCTACCATCCATTAAGGTCACGACAGGTCCAAGATGCTGAAGACGGAAGGATGAATAAGATACAGTCCTTGCCCTAAAGAGGCTCACAGTCTATCATGATGAGCCTAAGAAAATAAGTCCAAAAAACTGCCTTGATAGAGGATGGAAACAGATTTGGTGGGGGAAGGAGGGAGGGGTCACTTGCCAGCAAAGGTGAGGGAGAGATTAAGAAGGCCTTCAAAGGGGGGTGCCCTCTGAGTTGAGTCTAGAAAACTTAGAAGGTATTTGCCTGGATGGCTTGGAAGAAATTAGGAAGAGTAAATCACCTTTTGGTTAGCAAGGGATTTTCAAGTTTATTATACAAAATGACTTTCCATAGGCAGTGTAGTGAGCAATGCAGTGGAGAAATAGCAAGCAATCTAGGGGATCTAGAGTCAGAGCTAGGTCCAAATCCTAATTCTGTCTCACACTAGCTATGTAATTTGGGGTAAGATTTCCCTGAACCACCCCCCAAGTCCACCCCAAGTCCACCCCAAGTCCTCTGGGCTAATCTGTTCTTCCTATTCTAGGAATTTCACTGTTACTGCTTTCCATTGCTTTTGTCTGGAACCTACACAGCTACTCTCTTTGCTTTCTGATGTAAATATGCATTTACCCTTCAAAACCATACTCTACTCTTCACTGTGTGCCCCAGCATTTCCATGCCACTCTTCCTCCCCTCATTCCTCCACTTAGTTACAAAGGCCTTTCAGTTCCTCCTTCAAGGTTTACCATTTTGATCTACAGGCCTGCCCACGGGCTGTTCCCATCGCTGGAGGGGTTACTCCCTCCTGGACTCTTTTGCCCATTGCATCAATGCCTAATCATCCTTCAGGGTCCAATCTAACATCAAGTGACAGACCTGTATTCTCTAAAGAGAGCCACAGCAATATCTCCTATCCCACGTGCTTTTTGGCAATGAGAACTTGCTACTTCCCCATCAAGAAGTGAGTTTATTTTTCCACTCCCATGAATTGGGGCAAAGCTTGTGATGTTTTGATCAGTACAGTGTGGCTGTGCCCATTGGCGGTGCAGCCTTTGACTGGCCTGGTGGCTTCCTCTTCCTGTCTCTTGGAGCTCTAAGCTGATTATATAGAAAGTCCAGGCTACTCTGCTGGAGGGAGAGACCACATGCTAGAGCACAGAGGCACCAGACATGTGAGGGAAGAAGCCATCTTGAATGACAGCCCAGTTGAGCTCTCCGATGATTCCAGCCCCAGTCAGTATCATAAGAGATTCCCAAGTGAGAATCTTCCAGCTGAGTCCAGTTAGCCCAGAACCATGAGAGATAATAAATTGTTTTCAGACACTAAATTTCAGAGTAGTTTGCCACACAGCAAACAATAATCAGGACTTACCACTTCCTTAGGGAAGCATTCTCTGGTGTCCCAGACTAGGTTAAATGTACTCATTTAAGGACAGAAGGGCCTTGGTTCAGAAGGGCACCAGCACTTCTGTAAGTTATACACGTCACATTTGTAATTACTAGTTTCGGTGCCAATAACCCCTTAGGCAGCAACTGTCAATTTTGTTCACCCATGGACCCCCCAAACACAGTTGCAGTTCAATAAATATTTGTTGAATAAATGAATTATTTTTGAGTGGGTATCTTTAGAAAGACGACATTGTTTTCTTTTCCCCCTTTTTCTTTTGTTGTTAGTACCTGACTTACATTCCTCTTACCACATGATGATTATCTCTAGCAATAAACAATAGAGGTACTGCTTTAACAACAGCCAAAAAAAATTAATCTTTAGTATAATAAATGAATTAACAGACCAATGTGAGAGATCCAGCCCTTTGCCTGTATTTTCACAGTACAAATTAAATAGCTAAAAAGAATTTGAGAG
Source organism: Aethalodelphis obliquidens (assembly GCF_003676395.1). Classification (NCBI taxonomy): domain Eukaryota; kingdom Metazoa; phylum Chordata; class Mammalia; order Artiodactyla; family Delphinidae; genus Aethalodelphis; species Aethalodelphis obliquidens. The sequence goes on along the minus strand of NW_020837946.1, from coordinate 28,005,344 downwards.
TTGCAGTGATTTATTCATTCCATAAACATTTACTGAAGCATCTACTGTGTTCTAGTGCACTAGTGATACGACAGTGAACAAGACAGACATAAACCCTACCCTTGTAGAACTTACATTCTAGTGAGCGCTTACTATTTAGACACTGCTCTAAATGCCTTCAATGTCTTACCTCATCTGTTAAGGTGTGGTGAGAAGGCTGATGTACTCCTCCACACTCTAGCAATCCGAGCCATCCCATCCCATCCCAAATCCCAACCCTCTATGAAGTCTTTCCTGAGACTCAATCCTTTCGGATCTCTCCCTTCCCCAAATATCTAAAGCATCACTAAACAAGTCAACTTTGCAGACTGTCTTTTTCCCTCAATTAGACGATAAGTTTCTCGAGGGCAAGTCCCATACCCATGTCTCTGTCACCCAACAAAGGCAGCAGGGTGTTCCTGCCTCTTGTCTTCCTCTTTCTAAAGCAGCCTCCACATCGTTTCTCTTAACCCTTCAGAGTCTTCCCAGTAAAACAGGGCTCAGCAAACATTTTCTTTTTTTTTTTTTTAATTTTGTTTTAAACTCTGGCAACCACTATCAGCAAACATTTTCTGTAAAGAACCAGTAATAAACAGTTTAGGCTTTGTGGGCCACACAGTCACTTTTGCAGCTACTCAGGTCTGCGGCTGTAGTGAGGTAAATAGCCACAGGCAACATGGAAATAAATGGACATGTCTGTGTTCTGATAAAGCTTTATTTACAAAACAGGCAGATAAACAAAATATGATATATCCATACAATGGAATATTACTCAGCCTTTGAGAGGAAGGAACTCCTGTCACATGCTACAACATGAATGACCCTCGAGGATATCATACTAAGTAAAATAAACCAGTTACAAAAAGAAATACTGCGTGATTCAGTGTATATTAAGAAGTCATAGTCATGGAAATAGAAAGGTAGAATGGGGGTTACCAGGGCTGGAGGGGAGGAGGGCAAAGGGAGTTATTGTTTAATGAGTATAGAGTTTCAGATCTGCAAGATGAAAAGTTCTGGAGATCTGTTTCACAGCAATGTGAATATAAACACTACTGACCTTAAAATGATTAGATGGTAAATTGTATGTTTTTTTACCACGACTTAAAACAAACAACCAAAAAACAAGCAGAGGGCCAGATTTTCCAGCGGGCTGTGGTTTGCCAATTCCTGGCCTAGAAGATCTAGTTCAGCCCCCTGAGGAGAGGAGGAGGAAGTCAGGAGTGACAACTTCGGGTCTCAGGAGGAAGAAAGGAACAGCAGCTCCACCAATTACCAGGAATGGGACTTCAGCAAGTCACTTACTAATCTCAGTTTTCTCATTTGCAAAATCAGCAAGTTAATAATACCTCTCTCCTAAAATAGTTGAGAGAACTAAATAGGACAATGCATGGCATGGTTCCCGGCACACGGTATAGCACATGAATGACAACAGCCTAAAAGCCCTCACCCGATGGGTTCCATCACCTTTCCTCTGTGACCTCATACTCTCCTTACCCCCTACCCTCCCTTCCACACCAGCCGCCCTGCCGGTTCTCCAACTTGCAGACATGTTTTCACCTCAGGGTCTTTGCATTGGTTCCCAATACCAACATGGTGAACTCTCTCTTTAAGTGACTGTTCATGTCACCTTCTCAATGAGGCCTCCCCTGACCACCCTATTTTAAATTATGACATGTGTCTCTGCCCTGGACTTCTGATCCCCTTTACTCTGTTTTTTATTTTTTTTAATAACCTTTTAATTTTAGAACAGTTTTAGATTTAAAGAATTATTGCAAAGACAGTACAATGAGCTCCTATATACCCCACAAACAGTTTCCTCCATGTAACAGCTTGCATTAATGTGATACATTTGTCACAATTAATGAAACAATATTGATACACTGTTGTTAACTAAAGTTCATACTTTGTTCAGATTTCCTCAGCTTTTCCCTAATATCCTTTTCCCGTTCAAGGATCCTATCCAGGATATCACACGGCATTTAGTTGTCAAGTCTCCTTAGCGTTCTCTCGGCTGTGACGGTTTCTCAGACTTTACTTGTTTTTGATGACTTTGACAGTTTTGAGGAGCGCTGGTCAGGTATTTTATAGACTGTCTCTCAACTGGGATTTGTTTAATGTTTTTCTCATGATAAGACTAGGGCTGTATATTTGGGGGAGAAAAACTACAGAGGTAAAGTGTCATTCTGATCTCATCATAACAAGAGTAGATACTATCAACATGACTTACTACTGCTCACGTTAACCTTGATCACCTGGCTGGACCCTTCTTCCTTATGCGTCTACCATCTTCTAACAAACCACTCAATTTACTTATTATTTAATGTCTAGTGTTTCTCTCACCTCACTAAAGTATAAGCTCCTCGAGGGCAGGAATCGATGCTTATTTTGTTCACTAATGTATCCCAAGTACATAGAGAATGCCTGACACACACACACAAAAGGCACTAGATAGATACACGCTGAATGAATACACTGTTACTCCTTTGCATGACATTCATCGCCCTTCATGACCTATCCACCTCTCCAGTTTGTCCTTCCTGACCAACATTCACCTTGCTGTTTTACTCCTCCATGCTTTGGCCCAAGCTGGGGAGCCTTCCGAATTGCTCAGGCTCCCAGAACACCGTGGGTTTGCCACAATGTACTGTAAATGATGAACAATTTCTCTCCATCCCACTCTATACTCCAAGCTACTTGACAGCAGACATGATGCCTTACTGACCCTCCTATATAATCTCTATGACTTCATCTTTTGGGGCACCATTTTCCAACCTTTCTCCTTTTGGAATTTATCTTTTCCCTAGGATGTATAGGCCTCAAATTCACTACAATACAAGGGTCTAATGCGAAGTTTAGTCTCCATAAATGAACACCTCTTACTAGCTTGCCTCATTTGGTTTTGAAATTAATTAATTAAAAAATAATAACAACATGGGCTTCCCTGGTGGCGCAGTGGTTAAGAATCTGCCTGCCAATGCAGGGGACATGGGTTTCATCCCTGGTCTGGGAAGATCCCACATGCCGCGGAGCAACTAAGCCGGTGCACCACAACTGCCGAGCCTGCACTCTAGAGCCTGCGAGCCACAGCTATTGAGCCTGTGTGCCGCAGCTACTGAAGCCCGCGTGCCTAGAGCCCGTGCTCCGCAACAAGTGAAGCCACCGCAATAAGAAGCCCGCACGCAGCAAAGAAGACCCAATGCAAAAGAAAAAAAAAAGACCCAATGCAGCCAAAAACAAAATAAACAAATTAAATAATAATAATAACAACATATTCAGACAGGTCAAAATATGAACAGGACTTTCCTCTGACAAAGTGAACTGAGTGAAATCACCATGTGGGTGCAGTGTGGTTTGCCTCTACACAAAAAGTGGAAATCAGGAGCTAATTAGAACTGTGTTCTAAATCTGGCTCAACCACACACGTGCTGGGTGGCCTCTGGCAAACCATTAAACCTCTGGGTATCTTACTCAGCTACCTGTATCCAACAACATTGCTAATATCAAATTGCTTCACATGTGGCTCATTCACCGGGTAGCTGTTCCAACACACCTTTAAAAAATGTAAACTGCTATATAATTATGGAGCCCTCCACTGGACCTCACCCATTCAAGAACCACCTGCTCCTGTCTTCCCCTGGAAAGATATGTCAGCCCAACAACAGCAAAGTCAGCAACCAACTATTTATAACACCCTACTTTTCAGCCAAACTCAATGATCTACAGACACTTTATTTTATTTTTATAAAGAATACCCTTTCTGTAAAAAGGATTATTTCCCCAATGTAACAGATTGAGAAACTGAGGCCCATTTGTCAGTGTTGTCATAAAAGCTCAATCCAAAGAATTCCATGCATGCATCAAAATGTTAACGGGATGCAGCATCAGTGCATTACTGTTTCCTAACAAGGAAATCTGCTGTTTACATGCTCATTAGGCAAGGCTAATTAGCAGGATGAATACAACAGTCCTTCCACACAGAAGTAGAAGCAGATATGAGTAATAATACCAGCCTGGCCCACACAGAGATGCCACTTTCTCCCAAGCTGGATGGTAAAAACGCTGACTTCCTCCCACTTGACTAAATGGCTGGTATTCAGAACGTAATGAGTGCTCAAGAGGGTGTCTGGGGCCTTGTAGTTTTAGAAGCAGCTGGACTACGGAGAAAAATGCAATACCAAAGACACCTAGGATAAACAGTTTCTGCCAATCATTTTCAAACATGAGAAACAAGGGTGATTATAAGAATGGTCAGCACAGGTGGCTCTCACACGGTCTTCACTTTGGTTAAGGCCACAGCTGACTATAAATTTTCTGAGAGTTACATAATGTAAAGGCTCCACCACAAGAGAATATGACCCTAGTAAAAATGCTCCTGGGTTATCAGGCTACAAGAGGTTACGCTTTGTCATGGTGCTTTGTCATAAAGACATGCTGTAATGTAAGCATGTTGATGGAGCACAGGCAAGCCAAGAGCAGCAGATAAGGAAATGGTGCCTCTGTGGACCTCATAAGAAGAGTTCAGGGGCTCTTTCAGAGGAGAAAGACAGCTAGAAACACAAATGGAATCCCATCTTCATAGGCCTGGAGGGAACATTAAATGGCTACATTTATCTAAGTTTCAATAAATGAGAAGTGTATTGCCAGGCAATACCTAAGGAACATATCATTTAGAAATATAATTTTACAGTGTTTTTCCCAGTTATGAAGGTAATAAACCCATAAAAACTCTGGAAAATACTGACAGATATGAAAAGAAAATAAAAATCAGTCATGATCTCAGAACGAAATAGTTAGGTGTGTTTTTATCTAATATTTAATTGGAATCAGATTATATACAGTACACAATTTGGGCACACTGTCTGTTTAAAGACCTGCTCAAAAAGCAAATACCAGTAATTATTAACCGTGAAAAGAAAAAAGAAATGTCTCAGAGTGTGCTGTGCCCACCGATACCTTACAGCCTGGCACAAGGCCCCACCTGACTGAACTCTCTTCCACCCTGTCCAGGGACCTCCTCTCTATACTGCCACTAGTGCACTGCAAAGCCCTGACCTGCCTCTAGCATGTCAACCGGCCCCTCCTCAAACCTTTCCTCCCCAGGTTTCATGGGCACCGCGCTCTCTGTTTTCCTCTCATTTCTACCCTCTCCTTCTCTGTTCCATCTTCCTCCTTTCCTTCCTGGTCTGCTCATCAAATAGGGGCATCACCTCAGCTCTCTTCTCTGACTACAGCCGCATGTACTCCTCGGGTCAGTTTAGCCCCATAATTACCTCCATGCTCACACCTCCCAAATTTCCACCTTCAGTCTCCATGGACTCTGGTCCCATGTCCCCAACTTTTTGTAGGACATTTCTATCTGGCTTATCATCTGGCAAAATGAAGCTCAACTTGTCTAAAGCCACACTCAGCTGTTCACTCAATAATTATTTGCTGACTGCTCACTATGGGTTGGGTGCTGTCTGAGGTACTGGGGAGACGGTAGCAAATAAAACCCTTCAATGCAGCTCCCACTGACAACAGGGCCCAACTCTCTAACCTGACACTCTAGGTCTTTCACAGTCTTGGACTAGCTTGCCTGTCCAACTTCCCGCTTCCCTTCCATAAGACATTCTTTTCCTCCAAACTGGGATGCTACTGCTCAAGTTTTAGGCTTTCCCAACTCCAAAACTTTGCTTACAGTTATCTCTGAGGTACCATCTCCCCACCTCTACCTACTGAAATTCTATCCACTCTTCAGGCTTACTTGCCGCCTCTTCCACAAGCTTTCTGTGATTCCTCACCCTAAAACGGTCAGCTCTTTCTTTAAATGTCCAGAGAATGGCTTTGGTACTGCCTCCACAACTTACACTGCCTGCTGCCTGTTCCTTCTGAAATGATGATGATAATTATATTATCTTATAATAATTATATTATCTTATATTATTATAATATAATATATTATATTATAATAACTACCAAAAGCATATTTTGTGCCAGGTGCATTGCTCAGTACTTTATATCTCTAAGCCTCACCATGTGTAAAGTGATGAGGAAACTGAGGCGAAACGATACCTAGTAACTTTCCTGAGGTCACATGCCTACCCTACTGGACTTACAGCAACTTGGGCACAGCGATTCTACCCCATTTCATTTTTACAACCCTCACTGGGCCTAACACAATGGCTAGTACACAATGGGTGCTCAGTAAATATGGGCTGAATGAACGACTGCATAAAGAGCATGTTTTCAAAGTACTGACGTCTGTAAATATAAACACCACTCTGCTTTTCTGGCCAAAGTATATTTGAATTCATTATAAGCTCGTTTAATAAAAATTTGACATGCTTTCCAAAACGTTATGTTGACTTGAGCTTTTAAATTTTTTCTTGGTTAGAAAAAGCTTCCAAGCTATTGAAACTGGGTTTAAAAATAACATGGCAAAGGTCAGGTAGCAAAGACCTCACTCAGACCTTTTATAGAAACAAAAGCGCCTATGCAGCGCTTGGGAATTATTTTGTGAACCACTCCAAATCCATAGCTTGGCTAGTCTAATTTTCCAGTGACTTAGAGCTCAAGCTCTTTTTAATACCAGAAAGGACATGTTCCTTTTGAAATACCCCCGGGCAATCAACCTAAGCATTTTTCAGTCCATCTCTGTGCTTACTGTTTGCCTCTTGCAAAAATCATTGAGACATTTGATGCCCCAAGATGTTTTCCCAGAAACCAACCTAAATATAAGTGTGGGGCTTCAAATCTCCAATTGCTCTGCTATTGAAGGCAGCAATGTCATTATGCCCCTGTGGCACCCACTGCGCTGGAAAGCCAAGACTTCTGATTGAGAAGCCCATTTTCATAAAACCACCAGCATTCCAAAATGTCCTGGTTTTAGGAGCAAAACAGACAGACACAAACTTCAGTTACTTAAGTGTCTAAAAATGCAGACTCAATGTTTTCCATTCCCCGTTACCTCCATGGCAGGAAACAGTGATTACAAAACAAACAAAAGAATCACTCAAATTACCTCCATCCTAGGACTGAGGTGAAGAAGTTGAAAAGTTCCATCATAAAAACCACGTGTGCTAGAGTCACCCTCCAACTGCAACAGGGAATAACGAGTACATGGAGGCGTCGTCTAAACCAGCTGGCGTGAGACCTCGTAATGGCCACCCCAAGGAGGAACACTGAGACCCAGCTATGCAAGATACCCAAAAAAGCTAAAGAAATAGCTTTTCAGATTAGCATCTTTAAAGATGTCATCAGCTCATATAACTATTTGACTTTATTGAGAATAATCGTCTTCACATGCATGGTTTATAGCATGGTTTATAAAGCACTTGATAAGCTTCTTGAAAAAAATTTGTAGTAATCTCAACAGAGACAGGTAAGTAAAGTAGCAGGATTATTTTAGAGATGATGAAACAGAGACCAAAATGACTCATCTACTGTCAGTCGAAGGCCCCATGGGGAAGAAAAAGAAATTCCCAGAATCCCTGTCAAATTACTGAGTCCACGTTCAATTACCTTTTAAACCACTTTAAATCACTCGGGGGGCCCTGACGCTAGAAGGACCATAAACAAGGAGTAAGGTGAATTCAATCCATGAGCCACCCAATTTTGAGGTTTTTTGATGGGACAGAGGTGTGGCAATGGGAAGAACACACATTTCTGACACCAAGAAAGGGTTCATGTCCCAGCACGGCCTTCTAAGCTGAATGACCTCCAGCAAGTCAGGCTGACTCAGGATGTCTTGGCCCTTCTTATCTGCAAAATGGAAATCCTTCCAACGTCTGTCTCCATCAGTGCACCTCTCCATTAGAGAGCTGTAATGCACAAATGCAGATAATATATGTGAAATTTTTGTAAAATCTAAAACAATTACTATTCCTATAAGAAGCTTGTTGATTTCTAACCACACAACCATTTATACTCAACAAGCGCTCACGGAGGATGGACCAAGTACCCAAACACTACGTTAGGTGATGGTACGGACACAAAACACAGCTTGTGCCCTCAAAGACCTTAATAGCTAGTGGGGAAACAATACAAAACCAAGTATAAAAAGTGCCTTAACAGAAGTATACAAAAGGTGTTATGGGAACATAAATAAGAGGTCATTACTAATCAAGGGACAATAAAAAGTCTTAAGTGACAGAACACAATTGAATGGCATAATAACATGTGTACAGAGATGACTTCAGTTGAAACAAACCAAAGACAAACGAAACGTACAAATAAAACCAATCAGACGTGCTCTAAAAATGATGCTGCTTCTGGCATGAAGCTGTCAACCTACAGGAATATCTCTAAAGGTCCCACCAAAGCCTGGGCTCAAAGTGAACTAACAAACAATTGCACAAATGGGAGGCATAAGTGTAGAGGGCTTCCTCACAAGCTGCCCAAGTCTATCCAACCCACAGAATCTATCCGACCCACAGAAACATCCCTGGCCAGCAGAAGCATTTGCTGGGTGGCTGAGATGTCATGAGAAATGAATCCTTGCCTCACTTCCCGTTGACTTTAATTCCTTGGGTCACCGCAGCTGATTACCAGAAGGGAGAATACTCACCACTTTAACCTTCAAAGCAACAACCAGCTTATGGGTTAGCACACATTCACAAAACTGGTTCCTCTGGGCATTTAGGGTGAACGTACATGAGAAGTAGTTAACTGATCTTTTTTCTTTCCTGGCTACACTTGAACCTGCTAAAGAATGAGGCTGGGTCTTTGTTGAATGGCACCCAGAGAGTACCAGACCCATGATAAGGTCTAAGCAGAAGGTGACTCACTTCTTATTTGAAAGGACAGACGTACCCAGGGGTGATGGACTGCACCCACGACCCCTCCCTCCCTTTTGGACTCAATCTGTGACAATGACCTTGACCTTGGTTGGCTACCAAGCAGCCTCTTACCAATTCCGTCAGGAAACAAGCAAGCCTGCCAAAAGCAGACAAAACATTGTCTTTGACCCTCAAAGATAAGGACAAGGCAAGGTAAAACAAGAGGACGAGTCTTTGTTATTTTACTATGTACTACATGAAGGCCAGAAAACTCTCTGCCCATCACACAGGACAAAGGAAAAGTTTACTAAGTATGAAGAGGAAGAACAGTAAGAACTACGTTTTCATCCACAAATCTGGGTTTAAATTTCTTTTACTGTGGACTATTATCATTGGTACTAAATGGATTTTTACAAAACAAGACAGCAACGTGTAAACATTCTGAAGTTGAATTCTGGAGCTCTGATTGGTCTTATTTCTGTGACTGTTTTGATCTGACATTAGGATGATAGGCTTATGGTAGCTGGGACTCAAATAGTTTGCCCTGCATCAGAGACAACTACTGTTATACTAAACCCTTCATCAGAGACAACTACTGTTATATTAAACCTTTCAAAAATGCCCTATAGAGGACTCCTTCAGCGTGGATGGACATATGTTAAATGTGGAATGGTGTATTTAGTGAAACGTTTAAAAACAAAATAGAGTTCTTACAACTCCTACACCAAGACCAAGATTTAAGAGTCATCACTAACATTTATTGAGCACTTCCTAAAATCATTATGTGAAGCCCTTTATCTTCATTATGTTGTTAAATCCTCACAACAACCTTATCGGAGAGCTGCTATTATTATTACCATTTTACAGATAAGGAAATTGAGATCTAAAGAAATGCAGTACCTTGTCCAAGGTAATATGGCCAGTAAGCGAGTGGAAACAAACCTCTAAAATGCACATACTGTCCTGTATAACAATTAACTGCAAACTAATTACCCTGAGATAATACAGCTAGAATTTTACATACAAGGTGCTTTGAGTTTTAGTGTCAAACTTCAGCAACTTTAATATTTATTTTTTAAATCCTTCTGTTTGTTAATCCCACAACTCAGAAAGTTAATCGCTAAATACCCAGGGAAATAGTTTATACTTAATTTACAAAAAAAAAAATCACCTCTGTACTATTTCTGTGTCATTGTAAATTCTCCAAGGGAATAGTGGATGGTAGGTGTCTGAACAAACAGAATAAAAGGCTGTTCTCTAACTAAATAGCTAACCTCAATTCTCTCAGTGACCTTGGACATATTGCTTGGAATGTCTGCAAGAGTATAGTAACTGACTCCATTTAGGCTAAACAAGTGCTTTTGCAAATGTTTACATAGTCCTAATTGCCCAAACCTTTTACTAATGTTTCCCAAAGACATCATTTTTCATTTAGCCAATAAATAGAAACACTTGTAAAAATGTTTGCTTAAAAAAAAAAAAACAAACCCTGCAAATAAGTGTTTCTGTCAAAAGAATTAAAAGGAATATTTTCAAATTAGATGTGACTATAGATAATTCCAACATGCTTTGACTATTAAGGCATGTCCAAATAAACTGCCTCCTTCTGAAACCAACTTAACTTTTTTGGGGGACAGCGGGTGGATAGGGGACAAATATCAATGTATATGGGACTCAAGCGAAATTACAAAGTTGACCCACAGTCTTCAGTCTTGTTTCTTAAGTGTACTAAAATATGATATGCCCAAGTTTTATATGATCACACTACAGTGAAAATATAGACATCATATCTAACCTCTCAGTGAAAGTTAATTACTTTTGGACCACAAGATCTGGAATTAGAAGACCTGAACTGCCCATGCACTACTACTAGATGTGTGATTCCAGGCATGTCATTTGAACCTGAATTCTAGTTATTTCAATGCAGGTCAAATAAGAATCCCTGTCCTACCTTCCCCGAAGGTTGTTCTGGAATGTAAATCAAATGACATAACGTAGTGTTTTGTGAACTCAAAGGCAGGGTACAGGATGCCAACGGGGGTCATCCGGGGTCATCCGTATGGTACCAGGGAAAGGATCACCACAGTCTCTTTGATTTCCTCCCATTATAAACCAACAAACTGGTGGAGAGAGTGGTGACAGCAGTCAGTTTAGGAAGCTCTGAGATAAGGTTTTAATTAACTCAAGGGTTCCTCCTGCACTGTTCAGGCAAAATGAGTTGCTGCACATCGGGCTTTCTGGTAGTCTTAGAGTGGAAGGATTCAGTAGTGCAAGATTCAGGGTGATTCAAAAGGAATGTCTCTTCTCAAAGAAGAAAAAACAAAGAAGTAAAATACTCCCTTGTCTCCCAAGTTCCTGTACAGGTAGGATACTCTGTCCCTCCTCCTTTCCTCTTCCAAGTTTCTTAAAGAGGTTTTTTTTTTATGCTTTCTGACTCCATTCATTCCTCCCTGCAGAAGCACTGATTCTGCCCCAGGTGAAACTGCACAGGCAGAGGTCACCAACACTTTCCTTTTGGCTAAACCCAGGAGGTTTTTCACTCCACCTCTGACTGACCTCTCAGCAGGATCTGACCTACTCAACACCCACTCTTTGCATTGCTCTCATGAAAGCACTGATGTAAGTCTCTTCTGGAATTTCTCCTTTATCTCTGGATGCTCCCTCTGGTACCCTGTATGAGCCCCCTTCCTATGCCCACATCATAATGTAGGTGTTCCTCCGTTTTCCCCATAACCCTCTTAATTAGTTCCTCTTCCACCTGGGTGATCTTCTCCATCCCCATGGCTTCGGCAGCAGTCCATGTGACAGATGAGAAACATTGTTATCCTGAGCTCTAGACCCACATGCAACTGCCTTTCAGACATCCCCTAACTCCTAACATGCACAAAACCAAACTCCTCATCTTACCCTCAACCTGCCCCTCCTCCTGGCATTCTCCATATAGTGAAGGATATCATCATCCTTGACCCTGCTGGCTCCCTCCCCCACAAATCACTCCAAATCGGCAAGTCATGCTAATTCTACCTCTGTGAGATCTGCCAAATTTATCCATTGCTCTCCTTCTTTATGGCCTTAGTTCAGACACTACCATCCAGTTTCCTCCCTTTAGTCTTTCCCTCCACTAATCCATTCGCCACACTGCAGTTCAGAGAGGGCTTTCTAAAATTAAAACCCTGTTCTCTTCTGGATAAATCATATACTCCTTAACACTGCCTATAAGAGCTCAAGTCCACTTACTTTCCTGGGCTTACCTCTTAAATCTCCATCGTCTCTACCCCGCACCCCAAAACACAAAGGCACACAACTTGGCTAATTCTCATTCAGCCTTCAGGTCTTTGCTGAGGTATCACTTCTTCCCTGACCTCCCACGTCCATTTTGAACATCCCTCTTGTGTGTTCCCATAGCACACTGATTTCCTCAATTATAATGCTTTTCACTCTGTGTAAAACTAGCCTGCTTACTTGTGTGTCTCCCCCACTAGACTGTAACCTTCATGAAGGCAAGGATTGTGCCTGTTTTCTTCAAGATTGTATTGCTGGTTCCAAGTACAAGAGGTATGTGCCACGGCACAAAATAAGTGCTCAATTCTTACTTGTTTAATTAACAAACCAATGAATCTCTGAGGTTGGAAGAGAAGTTGTTCTGGAAAAGTTCATGGGAAAAGATCAATTAGCTAATTTCCTGGAGCATAAAAACTGCTGGTTACCTTTCCAATGTTTTCTAACCTATAATATATGTTCCTTGTTCTATGAAAATCTACATTTATAATCACATCTATAGACTACAAGGTAAAATGGATATTTAGCAATTTCCCAGTTAGATAAATGTCCACAAGTAAACTGGATAATGCAGAACAGGGCAGCTTCAGTTTGTACTGAATTATAAATTGGTTACACTAATCACGGTAACTAGACAAATCTCTCCCATACTCATAAATGTGGCATATAATCGGGGAATCCAATTTAAAACACATAACTCAAATTGACAGTTAATGAGTGTATGAAAAACAAACAAAATGTTAATGAAAATAGCATGCCTGACATCTCAATACAATGGCCTCTATATTTTGACTTTGGTTTTTGCTCATAATTCATGTTGCCATTAACATTAATTACCCTCATGGTCCAAATAAACTTCATACCTTACTGTCAATATGAAGGTGAACTATGTAGGCTTGTTATTGCTGTCTGGTGATACCTACAGTAGCCAATGAAACAGAGCAAACACAATGCATGGAATTTACTACTGGTGGTTATTCTTATCACACTCTCACTCATTACTCAATTCTCTGCATTAGCTTGCCCCAGAAACTCCAAGCTAGCATACAGTTCCGCTACTTATGAACCATATATAAAATCCACTCTAAAAGAAAAAGGAAAAAGAAAAAAAGCAATTCCTTTCTAGATATCCCTCCACAGGGTTTCTTTTGAAGGGTTAACACTCCCCATGAAGAAAATCAGCATTTGGCTAACAGCCAGTGGAGCAACAGACACTTTCCATACTTTTCTACAGGTGTTGGAGGAGAGTGTAAAGTGAAAATAGAAAAAGGAGCTAGTAGGAAAAAAAAGAAGGAGTAGCAGTGGTCTGGGGCTCCTGCAAACTGTCTAGAGATGGAGAATGCTAAAAATTCTGCCCAAATGGTCTAACCTTTTCAGGTTTCTATTAAAATCAGGTCTTCTGAAACCAGTAATTAACGTAGTACCCCTCTACCTGCCTGTTTCTTAAATTTGTAAATGTATGACGTGACTTCAAGTATTACGGGAAGGCTGCATACATGATTAAACTGGAATAGAGTATATTAAGTATCTGATAAGTATTCAATAAATATTAGCTTTGGATGTTTTTTAATGCAGCAGTTACCGGCCTACATCCAGTTTGGTTTTCCTAGTAATAACATGCAGAGGGCTTTTTCTTTTTCTTTTTTGCTAATGGTTATATATCCATCACAGTTCTTTGTTTTCCACTTATATAATTAACCTGAGTCCATAGCCCAAAGCCTAAAATCCATCAATCTATGAGAAAACAAAGACAACGAAAGCTCAACCATGAGCTTCCTTTTTCTATCATTTCAGTATGATATTCAGCCATCCTTCCACCACCAAGCTTTCACTGATTACCCTTATCGAGAAATAAGTTATCCAACTTTATTTCAATCTTTCCAACCATATTTATCATATCCTATCTTCTAGTCTTTCTTTAAAACATCACTTCCTGCCATATATTAAGTTATTTATGGATTTTTATATTCTCTATTATTTGACTGGACAATGTCTTAGATTCATTGTATTCCCCACAACATAGAGTTTTAACAGCTTTTAAAATAATGTTTATTGATTATTATGGTTATATACAATTACTATATACTTATTGTTAAACATTTTGAAAATACAGAAAGTATAAAAGGGAAAATAAACAATGCCTATTCATCCTCCAATGAGAAAAAAGCACTGCCCCATTTTGGCCCTTTCAGTCCCTTTCCTTATGTAGGTAGATCTTTCTGGTTTTTTAAACATAGTTGAGAGTTGACTGCACATACAGTTCTCTAGCCTATCTCCCCCCATTTAGCAAAAATTGATAAATACCTTTCCACACTGTTAAAACTCTTCATAAACATCCTTTTACAAATCTGTATAAAACCATGACTTTTGATGATAGCATAATTTATTTAAACTGTTCCCCTCTTGTTGGGCATTTAGACTATTGCCAATATCTGACTTTTCTAACCAAAGCCATATTAAGCACTTGTGAACATTAACTTTTAAAATATTTCTCATAAGTTCCTTTGGACAGACTGCTAGGAGTGGAACTACTGGATCGAGGAGTGGACACATTTAGTGAGACTTTTCGTACATTCAGCCAATGAGTTTTTCAGAAAGCTTTCACATCTGCGCACCCCTCACAGCATCTAAGAGTGTCTGCTCCACTACCCACTACCTGATGTGGAGAATTAGAATTTTTTTAAATCTATGTAAATTTGAGAGCTGGAAAAATGGTCCCTTGCTGTTGTTTCAATTTCATTTCTTTGATTAATGGAAAGAGAATGCATTTTCATGTGACTGTTAGCCATTCAGTTTTCTCTTGTATGGGTAGTCTGTTCCTGTCATATTAGTTTTCTTTTGCCATGTAACAAATTCCCACAAGCTTAGTACCTCAAAACAACACCCATTTCTTTTTTTTTTTTATAAATTTATTTATTTTATTTAATTTATTTTTGGCTGCATTGGGTCTTCGTTGCCGCACATGGGCATTCTCTAGTTGCGGCGAGTCGGGGCTACTGTTCGTTGAAGAACGCCCATTTCTTACTTCTCAATTCTGAAGGTCAGAGTCTGGGTGGGGTTGTATGGGTTCTCTGCTCAGGCTCTCTTTCACAAGGCAGAAATCAAGGCGTTGGCTAGGCTGTGTTCTTAACTAAAGGTTCTGGTAAAGAATCCAGTTCTGAGCTCATTCAGTTTGTTGACCCTCGGTCTGAGGTTCCAGTTTCCACACTGGGTCACCCTCAGCAATTCTAGGGCTCCCGCATTTCTCAAGGCTGTCCCCATGCCTTCTCAAGTGTCACCTCCACCTTCAAAACAGCAACAGCATGTTCAGTTCTTCTCAGGCTTCAGATCTCCCTGATTTCCCCAGCCAGAGAATGCTCTCCTCTTTTACAGGCCTCTTTGATTAGATTTGGCCCACCAGCTAATTTCCCCATTTTAAATTCAACTGTGCCATATAAAGAAACATGATCAAGGAAGTGATACTGCATCATATTTACGGGTTCTGGGGATGAGGGTATGCAATCTTGGTGGAGGGGCATTTTCAGAACTGTGCTTGCCATAGGGTATTAGATGTTGTTTCTTATCATTTGTTTGTGCTCTTTATGATGTCTTAATTTCATGAATTTACCAAGTAAGTGAATCTTACTGATGACTGCCAGAAATTGCATTTTCACAATGGCAAAGACAACTAAGGACAACAACTAAGGACAACAACGATTCTGAACACAGTCGGCCCTCCGTACCCTTGGGTTCCACATCCGCAAATTTAACCAACCACAGACTGAAAATATTTCGGGGAAAAAAACTCCAGAAAGCTCCAAAAAGCAAAACTTGAATTTTGCTGGGCACTGGGCAACTATTTACATAGAATTTACAATTCTTGACATACAATTTACATTATATGAGGTATTATAAGTAATCTAGAGATGATTTAAATTATACCAGGGGATGTACGTAGCAGAGGTTATATGCAAGCACTACGCCATTTTATAAGGGACTTGATCATTGTTGAATTTTGGTATCTGTGGGGGGTCTTGGAACAAATTCTCCTATGATTGTATATGACTTTGCTAACATTGGTATTTTAAAAAGATTTAATTGTGGGGAAAAGTACATTACATAAAATTCACTATCTTAACTATTTTTAAGTGTACAGTTCCAAACTATTAAGTACATTCATATTGTTGTGCGACTAATCTCTAGAATGCTTCCTCTTGCAA
Source organism: Aethalodelphis obliquidens (assembly GCF_003676395.1). NCBI lineage: Eukaryota > Metazoa > Chordata > Mammalia > Artiodactyla > Delphinidae > Aethalodelphis > Aethalodelphis obliquidens. Next base: position 27,989,092 of record NW_020837946.1, on the reverse strand, counting down.
AACGGAAATTCTATACCCATTTAACAACTCTCCATTTCGCCCCTCCCCCAGCTCCTGGCAACCACCATTTTACTTTCAACATTGGTATATCTTTATTTTATGTATTTATTAACAAACATGTATATCTCAATTACTACATGCACTGTTCTAAGAACTTTAAAAATATTAACTCATTTAATCATCATAACAACCCTATGAAATCAGTACTGTTATTATTTCCATACTACAGATTAAGAAATATAGCAAATAAACTGCCCAAGGTTACACAATAGGAAGTGACCAAGCAGGAATTCAAACCCAGAATGGCTTTATAGTTCTTGATATGAACCATTACATTGTGAAAATACTCACTGAAAGACAAACTCATCAGGCATTAATATTATCTCCTTGATGTGCATGACTTTAAAACACTTTTCTATGAGCAATTTAATCTAATATTCTTCTAGTAACTAAAAGTTAGACTATGTGACCAAGGTGACACATGCCTACCGACCTTTTAGCCCAATTTTGGTTAAGGCATTTGTTTTTGAAGTTAATGAAACAAAATTTGCCTTATATCTTAAGGTGTGCCAATTATAATTTATGTGTGGTATTTTATAATAAAGTATCTTATGAATGAATACAAATCATAATTCACTATGACTACTGAAATTATAATATTAAAGGAAAAAAACCCAGGTATTTCTCTTTTCCAAGAAGACAAAAACTTCCAAGTTAGTTTACAACAGCATAGCTCAATCTCAGTTTAACCTAGTAAATTCAAATCTGTCCTGCTTTGCAAGCTATAACTCTAGACCAGTCTCAATTTGTCATTCATTTGTATATCTCAGTAGTAACACTTTATTTGAGGAGTGGGTCTGAAATGTCCTTATCTCGATCTTTTAGCTTAGTAATCCTTTCATGGAAGACCAAATCATGCTTGTCATCAGTCACATAGTGTCATTTACTGTATATTAAAAATGAACAAGGTCAACAGATGGAACAGTCGTTGTAGTCTGAAAGCCCCAGTTAGATGTGAGTTAAAAGCTCTGCTGAGGCTTGGTTTCTAAGACCCAGGAGGGGCGACGGGGTACTAAAAACAACACACAGAACGGGACCAGCTATTTCAACTGCTTTCTACTTATATACCTGATTCATAAAAATAAACAGACAACGCATCATACAGTCTCCCCTCACCTATTATCCACTGCACTGCTGTGCAGTTTCCAGGATGAAATAGAAACCAGAGCATGGAAGAAACAGCAAAATCACCGCTACGCCAGGGAGCTTCTCGGATACTCACAATGCTGTCATCCCCACACCCTTCCCGCAGTGGCCAGTCCGGCAGCACAGAAGCAGGCAGATGCTCACCTGGCCTCCGGCTACTTCTCCCCCTTCACCTGCGGGGCCTGCAGCCTACTTCTGGCTGTGGTTCGGCTTTGGCAGCCAGCTCTCCTCACGGTCACGGCCCGTTCGGCCACCGACCATTCCGGCCCGGCTCTCTGTTTACAAGCGCTTCTTGCGGTCCCACATTTAAATGCTTCCTTCCAGCAGCTCAGGAAGCGAGACTCGGACACACAAGGTTCCAGGCCGCAAGGACTCGTCTTTCCTGCCTTAGGGACCCAGCGCCACTCAGGGCCTGCCCGCACCCTCCTGGCCTCCTTATCTCTTTGTTTTCCTACGCACAGTTTTCATCACACACTTTTTGAAAACAATGGTATGTGCCGCAGAGTCTCCTCACTGCTCCTCCCAACGCACAGATGGATGTTTGCAATTGGAAAATTTCACTTGAAACATGCCAGGGACCAGACTTGTTATTTAGCAGCTCCCTTGGCTAAGAGAATTAGAAAGAGAAGTTCTTTCTGAAAATAGAACTATTAGAACCTAGAGATTGCTTCACATTTCAGGTTTGGAGCTGCGATGAAAATCAATTTTCACTCCCCTTTCATGGTGTAGCCAGCAGGTTGAAAGAGGGTGGTTTTGAGAGGAGGTCTTAACCCCCATTCGGATTCCCAGCAAAACAGAAAGTGTGTGTGTGTGTGTGTGTGTACGCGCACTGGTGGGCAACCTGAGTGCTCCTTTGTGAGACACTCCAACCCACCCCACAGTGACTTTGGCCACGTTGCAAGAGGATAGGGTGGTCTTGATCTCGGAGAGACAGCAGTGAATGGTCCTAAAGAGAGATCCTAGTTCCCTGCCCAGGAATTGAACCTGGGTAGCCTGGATGAAAACCAGGAATCCTAGCCAATAGACGTTGGGGGTGGCGGGCAGGGAGGGGAGGAGGGCTGTGCGCAACTTTTTGCTAAGATGAATCCCACTGCAGAAGCCTGTGGGTGTATGTCCACACTTATTATGGGGTGGCGCCCCCTCCCTTTTTGACCCTCAAGGAGCCTTTCTGCACATGCGCAGACAGGGAAGTGTTCCTTGACCTCAGGAGTGGTCGTCTTATCTCTTTACTTTAGCAGAGCTCAGCTTCTGCCACTACCTTTGCCCTTGGAGTGAGAACAAAGTTTCAATTTTACTCCACTTGACAAACACCAGCTGTCCAGCCCAAGGGCCCATCTGTCTCCTACCTCAGTCTGGCTGGAAGACCTTCCTTGAAGTCTCCTGCTTTATTCTCCATCATAGCACACTTAGCCATTTTCTCAATTTATAATTACCCATTTTTAAAATTTACCTGTTCTACTGGCTTCTCCACTCCCACTCCAGCCTCACCTATAAACTCCCTGAGGGCAGAAACCACCACATAATAAGCACAAAGCACAGTGTGTAATGTATATATGTTTGAATGAATGAATGAAGAAATGGACACACACAAAAAAATTGTCAAAGGAGGCCAGAGAAACAGCACGATAAGATTCGAAAAATCTGATTCCTGCACTCCCTTAAAGATTAATAAGAGAATCTTTAACCATTGAATTTTTTAAAATATCTCTTTTGGTTGATGTTTAGAGTTTAAATGTTTGTTTGAAAACTTATACTGCAATTCGAGATACATCTCTTGTTCCTTAAACATGCAGTGTTCTCTTTTGCCTCAGGACTTTTGACACTGGGTTTCCTCTGATGAGAGCTGTCACCCCTGCCCCATCCCTTTAGCCTGGCCAACTTCTTGCTTTTTAAGAAGCAAGTGGCATCACACCTCTCCTGGAAATCTCTGACAGAGAAACCGGATCCTTTAAACATGCCCAGAGGAACTCACATGTTCCTCTATAAATGCACTCATCACATTGTGCCAAATTCATCTATATACTCATTAGTCTTCCCAGGCCACTGATTCTCAAACTTCAGCATGTAACAGAATCTTCTAGAATAGTGCTTCTCAAACTTTAATGTGTGGGGATCCTGTTAAAATGCAGATCATGATTCAAAAGGTCTATGGTGGGGCCTTTGCACCTCTAGTGAGCTCCCAGGTGATGCCACATTTTGAGAGTCAAGGCTCTTGGATGCATGTTAAAAATGCAAATTCTTGGGTCATGCACCCAGTCTGGGGGGGGGGGCGGCCCGAGAGTGGGGGGAGATTGCCAATTATAGGAGAAATTGACGTCAGGTTGGCTCATGGGTTACCAGAGAAACCAGCAGAGGGGCACGCCCCTCACCACCCCTGGGATCAGAACAATCACCAGCTGGGACCTGGGGCAAGTGCACAGGAAGGTCAGTCATGTGAGCAGGGTGTAGGTGCAGCAGGCACTGGTCGAGCAGAGGGTATACAGAGAGCAAGAGAACAGCTATCTTGAGTGGCCCGACCAGACACCTGTAGATTCTCATTCTGGAGGTCTACAAAAAGTCCTGAATTCTGTTATTTTAGCAAGTGCCTCAAAGTGCTCCTTATTGGACTATTCTTTGAGAAAAACTATACCAGTCTATGAAGTTGGAGGGCAGGGCCAATGCTTTGTGATTTATTTCCCACCATGCATTAAGCACAGGGTCTGGCACATTAAATGCCTTAAACAGCCACATTTACAGAATGACTGGATTTACTCATTATCACTAATATAGATTCTCAGTGCGATCCCAGAAAAGGGCTGAAAAGTCAAAGGCTGAGAACGATCTCAGCTGGGCAGTTGCTGGCTCTCAGGCCTCCATTTGGTCAGCAGGGGTCATTTTGCTCCTCTGAATTTAAATATTTAAATTCACATCTCTATTCAAAAGCCCCAGCTGCTTTTTTTTTTTTTTTTATATAGACTTTTATTTTGTAGAGAATGAGCAGAGAAGTACAGAGTTCCCAGATACCTGCTGCCCCAAAACACGCACAACCTCTCCCACTATCAACATCTTGCACTACGGTAATACATTTGTTACAGCTGATGACCCTATCTTGACACATCATTATTACCCCACATAGGTATACATAGGGCCACCTATGTATACCTTCTAGACCTTGCAGTTATACTGCCAATTAAATCCCTGTTTGCTAAAGGTGGTTTGTGTTGGTCTCTGTCATTTACAACTGAGAGCATCCTAATACTCCACCATTCCAGACTTATCTCCAGAATACTTATTTTCTCCCACTCTATACTCCAGACTTACATTTTTTTACCACTCCTGGATACTCTTCCATTCATTCCCATTATCCTGCTTTAGGATCCCCCATTATATCCCCTCTGCATCCCCTGAAGGGCAGGGAGCTTGCCTTATTCATCTTTGTATTCTCCACACCACTTACGGTACCTAGGAAATGATCTTAATAAATGTGCATTAAAACAAAGTGAAATACCAAATGACATGTAAGATTTTATTATTGTATCTCTTCATTAAAATTTTTTCAACTTAGCTTTCCTTTATAAAATAATGGTCAAGTCCAGATTCAATAAAGCAATACTGTCTTCCAAGAAATAAAACAAAAGTTGCATCAAAAAATATTTTAAACTTAATCAGAAAATGTTGGTGCTATTTATAGCCTAGAATTTGCAAGCCAAGTATACTTCACCCCATGTGCACAGATATGCCCAGGTAAAGATGATTGGGATACTCACTGAGAGCAATATCATAATATTTGTTTGTCTCATTAGGTAAATTAAAAGCGTTTGAGATGTAGAATACTAAAGTCATAAATGGAGCAGCTTAAAAGTACAACTGAGCTTGCTATTCAGCTGGGAGGCACCCGCAAAGGCATCCCATTGCTGAAATATTGAAACAGTTGCATACAAGCTGGTAACTAGCTTCTGTCCCTAAGCTTCCTAAGTGTCCCAAATCTCTTTCCAAGGAATTCCCTCCTCACCCATCCTAAGATTCAACACCCAAAGGATTGATACCTGACCCTTCTCTTGCATGCGAGAGGCAGGGTTCTTTCTGATTAGCCAATGATCAGGCCATATATGTTTTTGAGTCTTTTGCTATCACTTCTACAAGTAGGCAAACAGAAAAAAATAGTGAAAAGCCTTCAACGAAGCAAAATATTCAGTGATTCCCCACCCTATTACCACATACTATGTCTTTTTTAACCAGAAAGATCGAGAATAAGTGATAGACTCTTACCAAAAAAGTCTTTAATTGGGCAATTTGAATGTGCTTCATTTTAGTCATTCAACAAGCACATATTACAGGAATTCAGTGTTCTCCGGGTAGGTGGTTCATGGGCTCATGGTGGCTTGTATGATGGTTAGTACCAACCAGAGGCCTCCATTAAGAGCTTACCTGTTGATGGAATGGTCCAGAAAGTTAAAACCTTGTAAAAGGAAAACTTCTTCAATCTTGACATGGGACAGAACCTTTTTGTATGATATATTCTAAACTTCCTTCTGGGAAAACCTAGCATTCCTGATAAAATGCCTAAGAAATCTGCAAAGTTAGGTAAACTTTAACAGCATTAGGAGCTGCAGGAGTTGCTGCCCTTCAACACCTGGCCTGAAAGCTATCTGAGAAGTTTTCTCCCTGGCTATAGTCCTCATTTTGCCCCAAATAAAACTTAACTTACCAAAAAAAAAAAAAAAAAAAAAAAAGAGTTGCAGGTTGAGTTCCCAGGAAGCAAACTCAGAGAGAGTTCAGCATGCAGGGAGTGCCCGTGGGATCAGCACGTGTGTATGGGAGGGGTGAGAGCCAAACTGGGCAGAGGGAAAGGTAGAGTTGTAAGGCCCAACAGCAGCCTTGCCACCCCCATGAAGACCTCTGAGACAGAGGGGCCTGTCAGAGGCTTTAGAATAGTCCTGAATCGGGCCAAGAACAAGTGGTGTGCTGGCAAATTGACTCTGAAAAAACAAAAGGCCTGATTTGTTACTGTCTGCCAATTTCCATGGTGTAAACACCACACGATGCCTAATTTCAAGTTCTGGATGTCGTGTCACTGAACATGGGGTTGGAGATGTGCACAGTCAGGTCTCAAGGGCCAGCAGAAGCTGGCTCCAGCACACCACTGGCCAAGACGGCCAGGTCTTTCCATGTCCACATCCATCAGTCAGTGGATGTGGGCTACTCTGAGAGGGAGCACGATCTTAGGCAAGGTGGCCCTCTGCAGTTGATACAGTCCTTGGAGGGTTTGACCACTGAAGGCAATCTACTGCCACCACTTCCAGCAGCTGGGGCAATGAGTCCTTTTTTGATAGGGGATCTGGGCAGCCCATCACAGAGTCCACCGTACTTGCTCTGGGAAACAAGTCACCTGCCTACTCAACTGTCAGTCAAGAGTCTAGTCATCTTTAACCTCTAGATGGAAAGATGTCCAGCGGTCCAAAACAGTAAATACCCAACAAGTGATAAAGGCAGAAGAAATTCCAGAAGTTCAGAAGATTAGAGGGAGGATGGAGCCACTCAGACAGGCCTCTACAAAAAACCAAGGGCTTGAGCCTACCTTGAAGGATAAGTAGAATTGGGGTAGAAAAGCAAAGGAGACTGAATGGAAGCCGCCTTGTCTTGTAATTAGAATCCTGGCTCTGGCGCTTATTCATTCTCAGGTCTTCACAAATTATTTTACTTCTCTGTGCCTCAGTTTCCCCATAGGTAAAATGGGGATGGTGACAATAATAATAATGTAATAATAGCAATAATATTATCTACCTTAAAGTGTTTTGAATAAGTTAGTTTACAGTAAAAGTTTGTATTAGCGTCTGGCAATATAAGGCCCCCAATAAGTGAGCTGTTATTTCATGGAGCTAAATGTGAAGATATTACATTGCACAGTAGTGGGAGAAAAAAAAATTACACACACATATACATACATACAAAGTTCATTTCACCAGAACCGGGGAGCTGAGCAGGTATACCCTGATATTTACAAGAGCCAGGGCAAGAAAACAAATGGATGCCTTCAGTTTCCCAGCCCAGATCCTGTCCTGCACCACAAAGCCCCAAATATGTTCATGCAGACATCCCGGCTGCCATGCCTAACTTTATTGACAGCTTTCCCAGCCATAGTCACTCCTCAGGCTTTTGGAACACCCTGGCAGCTGGATTAGCACCCAGGAAGCCCTGGGGAAAAAGCCTGTACAGCTCTAGAGATAGACTCTTGGCTTTGGTACAGGGAATTCTGATGCCCCGGCAACCTGGTCTAGAAGGAGGAAGCTCTAGGTAGTCACCTTCTTGTCCAGAAAGAGATGTAGCCAGAGGAGGACCTAAAGCACAGAGCCCAGGTCAGTAGCCCAGTTGCCCAGATCTAAGGGTAGTACTTGGTAGTTCTACTGGGGATCAACCCTTATAATGCAATATTCCATCTTTAGTACTTACGCAATTATGATAAAGTAATCATGTCGTAAAAGAGGCTTTGCTATACTAGAAAAGGCGCTGGATTGGGGATCAGGACCTCTGAATTATGACCTAGCCACAAAGTCTAGGATGATGGATTATGTTTATTATACTCGTTATAACTCACCAAACACCATGATAGTCCACAGTAAGATCTAATGACAAATTTATATTTGTAATGTCGAAGACTATTGAGTTCCAGAATTCAATTTGGTTTTAAGAGTAATTTTTAAGGTTGTTTTTTGTTTGTTTGATAAATTTATTTATTTATGTTTGTCTGCGTTGCGTCTTCGTAGCTGCGCCCAGGCTTTCTTTAGTTACGTTAAGCGCAGGCGGATTCTTAACCACTGCACCACCAGGGAAGCCCAAGCTTGTTTTTTTAAAAAAACTCTAACCCAAGGTTCAAGCCTATCCCTAAGAGCTGGATCCCCTTTTCCTTTCTTATCTGTTCTAAAAGTTCTCTCTCCTTCCCCACACACCCACATGAACTTTCACACTATTCAGTCCTTTTCACCAGAATGGGAATCACTGATACAAAAGAGCCCCAAGGCCCAAAACGCTTTCTTCAGTTCCTGCAGGAGGAGTGCCTTATTTCACACATTTTAACGAATTATAATGCAAATGAAGCCATTACCTAACAGGTAGATTGTTAATGGTGCATGTACTAGACACCAGCATCTCTCAGATAGATATCACTTTGTAAATTCATGCTTTTGAAACTAAATAACATCAGAAATTAAATTATTCAGAAGGAACCCTACACAGAAGCTGTTCACAGTCACTAAAATGAAAGGTAGATGTTAAAATGAATGAGAATGGAATGGAACATCCTCTTACTTTTTCCAAGCAGAATATTTCCCGGCCTGTGGTGCCTTTCTAGAACCCAGAATGAGAAAATAGCTTTTATCCTGTTGGCTGCAGTGTAATTGTTCTTTCCAGAAGTTGTCAAACAGGGTGTGTGTGTGTGTGTGTGTGTGTGTGCGCTGGGGACGCTTTGTGAGACTCGCTGAGCTGCGCATAACTCACTCCCATGTATTTGTGTAACTGGAGTCATCCCACTTTGTTATGCTGGCCTGTTTTCACACTCTGTTCAAAAACTTGAATTAGACCATTCTGGAACCCCTGAAAAAGTCCTGTAGGCAAAGAGCAGGTTCCAGCCAGAGTTGACTCACTTCTGTGTATCTGAATGCTGTTGTACACATTTTTATTACAAAGTTGCTCATGACTGAACTTCTTCATACTTTCACGTGGGAGCATTTGACCCTTCCCAAATAAATGAAACTTGCCCTTTTTCCACATGCTCTGCCCAGGACATAATTTGTTTTTAAATATAACTACATGGTTGTGAAATAAAATTCATATTTTATGGCAAGACAAGAAAAATTTAAACAAAAAAAATTCTTCTCTGCCTTTTGGCCTCCCCTCTCCCCCACTGTGCATTGTGTATCCGCATCACGCATGGACCAAACCTCCCCCATGGGCAGGAATACCTGCTCAACCATAAAGAGCAACATTCTGCCAGCATCAACAAGACAACTCCTGAAAGAGAACATTCCTTCCTGATCTTGTAAGTGGTCACATGACCCCCCACAATGATGCTTAAATCTAGATTATGTGAACTGTCAATAACACGCCTTTTGATGTACAGCCCTCTGTCTCAAAAATCTTACTGTGCCTTTACTTCTAACGGGGGTGGGGAACAGTTCTCGGAGATATCGGAGATGCTCTTCTTGGGTTATAATCCTCAAATTTGGCTTGAATAAAATTTTCCATTTCTTTCTTAGATCGACTGATTAATTTTTTTCAACATTGTTAGAAAAAAGAGTTGCAAGCATCAGGAGAGAGGGCCCTCCTATTAGTTTTGTCTTCTACTCTTTTTCTTCCACAATTATAAAGCTTTTCAGCTTTGAACAGTAGACGTGTATTGGGGTGACTATATTCTTTGCATGATTGTGGTTCAGGACTTGAAGTTTTTAGAGGGCAGAGATAAGTTGAAAATCACATCCCACAGAGAAGTGCTTAGTAAATAAGAATGACAGGCATCTTCTGCAACCATTTGAGGGGGTCCCTTGCCATTTTCAGGAATAGATTTTCACCCAGTAGATGACCCAGTAAACACAGTGATACCTTTGATTCCTGGGAGGGATGGGTTTATAAAGGAAGGGAGGAAAAGAGGAAGGAAGCAACATTTAAACCTGATCTCTACCCTAAACTGAGCTCCTCAACACACACACTCACACATACACACTCACTCACTCATTGGCACACAGAGTTTGCTATTCTTCAGCTAATGGGATTGGCACCGCTTAAAGCAGATTGCTAGGTCATTGTCTGCGACCACCGCAAGAGAAACATTATTTAAAGGCCATTCAGACCCTAAAAGAAGCGGCTGAGCAGAGCAATTATCGGAGACTCTCCATTAACTAGGGCATCCTTGCTCTTTGTCTGAGTTGGTTTAATAAGGCCCGCTAATGGAGCTGTGCGGGAGGGGGCCTGCTAATGGTTCTAGAAAAGCCCCTTCTTGGCCCCTTTATTTCTGGGGACCGTCTTTAGAGATGCTGACAGTAAAGCCATACTGCAAAATGACCTTCGCAAAAACTTGGTGTGGACCCCTCCTGCTCAGGACTCCGGTTTTCAAAACGAGGAAACATCTTTGTCTTTTTCTTTTTTATTCCAAGGTGATTTTCCCTCATTTCCTCTTACTGGTTTGTGGCCGTTTGGGTTTTGGGAAACTTGTCATTGAAAACAGCAGCACTCAGTGAGAATAAAGCAGAATGACACCCCAAGTAATTCCCCCTTTAGCTCTCCGCTTCTACTCATCTTCCAGGGGTCTACTTCTCCAGAAAAATCACTTATCCTATTACTCCTTTTAAGTCTGTCGTGCACTTACATTTCAAACTTAGGATGGCCCCCTGGATTCAAACTGCCGTATTATAATTAGCCAGCTTTATCAGCCTCCCAATTCTTTCTCCCTACAGCGGCCGGAGCAACTCTTTCAAAACAGAAATCTAAACACCTCAGTGGCTTCCTATTATGCGTAAGAATTCTTGATATTATCTATGAGACTCAGCATGGTTTGGACCTTTCTTCCTCTCTAGCAACATCTTGCATCATGCTTCTTTCAGCTATTTGATCCAGCCACTGGGATCTTTTCCAGTGATTATGTCCTGCTCATTCCTGCCACAGGTCCTTTGTACATCTTTCTGCCCAGTAAACTTTTTGCCTCTTATCCTCCATTCATCCTTCAGCTCTCAGCTCAGTAGTCAGATCTTCAGGAAAGTCTTCCCTTACTACCCTTTCTAGGTCGACAACTTTTTTTTAAACGCTTATTAATTTATTTATTTTGGCTGCGCCGAGTCTTAGTTGCAGCACGTGGCATCTTCGTTGAGGCATGCGGGATCTTTTTAGTTGTAGCATGTGGGCTTCTTAGTTGCAACATGCGAACTCTTAGTTGCGGCATGCATGTGGGATCTAGCTCCCGACCAGGGACCAAACCTGGGCCCCCTGCATTGGGAGCGTGGAGTCTTACCCACTGGACCACCGGGGAAGTCCTGACAACTTCTATTTAATGCATTTATAACAACATATACTACTCCTTCACAGCACTTACTGTAATTAAACTTTTACATTTATTTGAATGGCTTACGTTATTTATAGTTACCTCCTCATGAGACTGTAAATGTCATGAGAATAATAAGCTCTATAAGCAATAACTATGTCTGGTTTTGTATATCATTATATCCTCAGTGCTGAGAACAATGTCTATGACCTGAGTGCCTGCCTATTTTCAATTTTTCAAACAAAGTTTGTTGCCTTAGAGGTTCCCATGACTATTATCTTTGAGAATTACCAATATCCCATATTTTCCCATATCAGTATAGAGGCCTGTGCTCCTTTCCTATGAGATTAAAGACTAATTTTCCAGTTTCAGGGGTAGAACTAAAAGCACATTCTTATTCCCCTAATGAGTGGATCTTTATGCAGTAGCATAGATTCACAAGGCACAGATAAACACACACAAGATTTAATGATGCCTCCTGTCTCATCAAGACCCAGTGGGAAAGAGAATACGGTGTATAGCCAAAGAGGGGAGTCAAGGATTAGAGATTCTCAGCACTCCAGACATACTGGGACAGAGATGGGATGGGTGGGTAGGATTGTTCCAATTGTCTTTGGTCCCCATGAAAACTGGGGACTTTCTCTACTGGTTGGAGAAAGAAGGGTGGACCTCGGCAGATGCAGAGTAGCAGCACGGATTGGGTGTGTATTCTGTTGCTTGGGCTGTTCTGCAGAGATGGCCACCAAGGCTGCCCTATATGGGGCCAGCTGAGTGTCCCTTGACTTGCACTGAGTGGCATCAGACATTCAAAGAGTGGGCTGACCAAGCCCATCGGTCCTTTTAAAAACTTAGGCTAGAAGTCAATCTCACACTTGCATTTTTCACACTTAGTTCTAGCCACCTAAATTCAGACTGCTCTATTATATTCAAGTTGCATCAGCCAGACTTGGGATTCCACTAATTAAGAACAGTTTGGTAATTAAAGAAAGAAAGTCATACTATAAAGTTGTGTTTTCAGAGAATCTGAGGCTCCCTAAAGAAACTGTCCCCTTGAGGATGGCATGTCTGTTGTCCCTTAACCTATGTAAATTCACATGGTCACATGCATGGATCCCAGATGCATTCAAGTTCAGAACCAGGATCAGAAAGTTTTCTGGACCTGGTAATAGTGCAAATTGTTACATAATCTCTACCCCTGACTAAATTACTGAGAAAACCTGCAGACCTCCAAGCCTCAGTTAACATGTATCCTATGAACAGCTCTTGGCTCTCAAGCTGCAGAGGACACAGAAGAGAGTAACACAAGGTGCCCCCTATTACAGAGAACTGACAATCTATAGAAAAAGATACATGCTCTATAAAATAAATGGGGCAAGAGATATAATGAGTCCTAAGTTGTTGGGTTCTAGTCTAGTGTCTCTATAAATGTGGTCCACAACCTGTAGCATCAACATCACTTGGGAGTATCGTTAGAAATGCAGACTTGGGGGCCCTACCACGGTCCCACTGACTTGGAATCTCTGGGGGTGGGGAAACAGCAGGTTGACAATCTCTCCAGCGGATTCTTAAACACACTGAAATTTGAAAGGCATTATAAAAGTTGGGGAAAGTAGTCTGAATGAACTGAGAGCTGGGGGAAGAGTTTCAAGGAAACCCTTGAATTCAAGGGCCATCCTTGAAGGTCAGGTGAGTAGAATTTGGAATAATTAAGGGCTCAGGGGAGGGCATTCCAGGCAGAAGGAGGGGAAAATGAGCATGGCATGGAAGGGGCTGATTGAAGCTGAAGGTCTGGGGGTGGTATGGAGGCAAAGCCAGATCTTGTAAGGAAGTGAGTTTTAGAAAACATGTTACGCATAAAATACGAATATATGTATGCATATATATTCACATCTAGTTCAAAGGTAATATATATTTTTTGAATAAAACGTAAGACATTAGAGAAGCATGTAACATAGAAAAAATAGAATGTTTCCCCATGACCTCTTCAAAAGGAAAAAAAAGGTAACATTTTGATGTAGATTCCCTTAGAATTTTTTCTATGCATACTCTAATCATCTCTCCCCCACAAAAAAAACAACAAAGTCTCCTCTGTTCACAGCTATGCAACTTCCTTTGCTCACTTCACAACACAATTCTCCATATCTGTGTCAGTCTTTCTCTGTTAGTCCTAAAGATCTACCTCATTCTTTCAAATGGTCCCATAGTATTCACTGTATAATGAGGTAGCAATGAAGCACCATGCTTTGTCACTGTTGGTTCTTATGCTGGGAAGAATCTGATGAGGGGGTGTTTTAGAATATAGTTGTGAAGATGGCTATGCTATGTGATGTGCTCAAGCTTTTAGAAGATCAGCTGGAGTGGAGGCCTGGGTGTCCAAAGCCAGCTCTTTACTGGAGTAATCATAGTCTACTATATCTATATATCTACATCTATATCTGTTTGTATATGTATGTATATACCTTATACATATATGTACATGATATTTATATCTATTCTGTATCAATATATGTATATCTTATATATATGTATATATGTATATCTATGTATCCATGTATATCTTATATGTATGTGTATACATATACGTATTGTATATGTATATCTATCTAGCGTTAAATTCCACATAAAAGCAAAATGGGGACCCTTACCCAGGGTTTTTTTTCATTTCTTTTTATGGCTGAGTAATATTCCATTGTATATATGTGCTACATCTTCTTTATCCTTTCATCTGTTGATGGACACTTAGGTTGCTTCCATGTCCTGGCTATTGTAAATAGAGCTGCAATGAACATTGTGGTACATGGCTCTTTTTGAATTACGGTTTTCTCAGGGTATATGCCCAGTAGTAGTGGGATTGCTGGGTTGTATGGTAGTTCTATTTTTAGTTTTTTAAAGAACCTTCATACTGTTCTCCAGTGGCTGTATCAATTTACATTCCTACCAACAGTGCAAGAGGGTTCCCTTTTCTCCACACCCTCTCCAGCATTTATTGTTTGTAGATTTTTTGGTGATGGCCATTCTGACTGGTGTGAGGTGATACCTCATTGTAGTTTTGATTTGCATTTCTCTAATGATTAGTGATGTTGAGCATTCTTTCATGTGTTTGTTGGCAATCTCTATATCTTCTTGGGAGAAATGTCTATTTAGGTCTTCTGCCCATTTTGGATTGGGTTGTTTGTTTTTTTGATATTGAGCTGCATGAGCTGCTTGTATATTTTGGAGATTAATCCTTCGTCAGTTGCTTCATTTGCAAATATTTTCTCCCATTCTGAGGGTTGCCTTTTCATCTTGTTTATGGTTTCCTTTGCTCTACAAAAGCTTTTGTTTCATTAGGTCCCATTTGTTTATTTTTGTTTTTGTTTCCACCTCTCTAGGAAGTGGGTCAAAAAGGATCTTGCTGTGATTTATGTCATACAGTGTTCTGCCCATGTTTTCCTCTAAGAGTTTGATAGTGTCTGGCCTTACATTTAGGTCTTTAATCCATTTTGAGTTTATTTTTGTGTTTGGTGTTAGGGAGTGTTCTAATTTCATTCTTTTACATGTAGCCGTCCAGTTTTCCCAGTACCACTTATTGAAGAGGCTGTCTTTTCTCCATGATATATTCTTGCCTCCTTTATCAAAGATAAGGTGCCTATATGTGTGTGGGTTTATCTCTGGGCTTTGTATCCTGTTCCATTGATCTATATTTCTGTTTTTTTGTGCCAGTACCATACTGTCTTGATTACTGTAGCTTTGTAGTATGAAGTCAGAGGGCCTGATTCCTCCAGCTCCGTTTTTCTTTCTCAAGATTGTTTTGGCTATTTGGGGTCTTTTGTGTTTCCATACAAATTGAGAAATTTTTTGTTCTAGTTCTGTGAAAAATGCCATTGGTAGTTTGATAAGGATTGCATTGAATCTGTAGATCACCCAGAGTTTTTGAGAAGGGTCTTTTTAAGAAAGACCATTCTCAGCTCCACAAATTTGTCTCCAACAAGTGGTGGTTTCTTGAGCTTGGCGGTGGAGACTTTTTGCCCCCGCCCGCTCCCCCCCTAGAAGTTTGGAAGTCTTTATAATCAGAAACTTCTTTCACTCTTTATTGCTGCAGCATGTGAGACTTTTCTTCTAGCATCTTTTTTCCTGAGTTCATCCTTCATGCCATTTTCCGAGGTGGGAGACATTAAGAAAACATATCTGATCATGCAAATTTTCACCAAAAAATATGTTCTTCACTTCACAACAAGAAAACAAGCGCAAAACAAGAAAACAAGGGCCTAATACTGAAAGGGAAAGCCCTAGACTGGATGAAATGAAGAACTTCCTCAATGTTAGGGAGCTCTAGCATTAAAAACACCATCCAAAGAATGACCATTGCTTCTCTCCTTCCTCCCACAAGTTGCTTTGCAGGTGGGACCAATGACTCATAAGTGAATGGCAAGTAATAAATAGTGCTACCAGGGCCACAGCTGCTTTTAACTCTAGGCAAATTCAAGAACTTGAAAGACAGGTGGACAGAAAAAGGGATGTCAGTATTTACCTTTGCAGCAGACTGCTTCTGGATTTAATAGTCTTTAGAACTTATACTCATGGTGATTGAATAAGGTAATATACTGTTTTATTTTTTCTTGGTCACAGAAAAGGAAAGTAACAAGGGGAAAAATACAAAGTATATTAAATTTTTTTTAAAGTAGAAACATGAAGTATTGTGACCCAGAGCAATTCTAATTTCTACTACAACAGAATTAAGCATCTTTCAAAATATGGTTTGTTTATATGGATGGTCCATTCAGATTATTATAACAAAATGTCACAGAGTAAGTAGCTTTCAAACAACAGAAATTTGTTTCTTACCATTCTGGAGGCTGGGAAGTCCAAGATCTTGGCACCCTCAGATTTGGAGTCTGGTTAGGTCCACTTCCTCATAGAAGGCAACTTCTCCCTGTGTCCTCACATGGTGGAAGGGGCAAGGGAGCTCTCTCTGGTCTCTTTTATAAGGGCACTAATCCCCTCACTCGTGGAAGCTCCGCCCTCATGACCTAATTACCTCCCAAAGGCCCCACCTCATAAGACCTTCATCTTTGAGGTTAGGATTTCAACATATGAACTTTAGGGGACGTAAACATTCAGAACATAGCATGGATTTTTCTCCTGTTATAGCACTGGAACTATGTATTAAAATTATAGTGATTCTTAACCACAGGTTTCTCCTTTTGGGAAATTCAACTATACCCCAAGTTTGTTTATTTCAGTACTTTTATAGCAACAAAAGAATTTAATAGCTAGCCCTTAATCTCCAGAGGGTTTACCTAAATGATATCCATTCTTCCCTCTCAAAAAAAAGCCCAGTTTTATTTAGGATGGCAATGAGCCCAGCTAAAAACAAAAACAAAACCAAACACTTTATTTCCCACTCTTTCTTGCAATTAAGATAACAAGTTCTGGCCAATGAGATGTAAGCAGAAATCTGATGAATGAGGCTTCTAGGAAAGCTACTGTTTTCCTCATTAAAAAAAAAAAAGACAGATTGGCTTGTTATGAGCATTTTGCCTGTGCTTTTCCTGCTGCACATTGAGGGGAATGTCAGCGCAGGATCTTGAGGTTTAGAAGCTACTTGCTGAACTTAAGGGAAAAAGACAGAAGTGAAGGATGTTGACACAAAAAACTAGAGGGAGCATGCATCACTGATGGCAACACGGAGATACTCTACAGCCGTGCACTGTCCATTACGAGAAAAAAATATTCCCCTCACTTGCTTAAACCACTGTACTGGCTTCCTGATACATGGAGTGAGGGCATAATGCTAACTGATTAAACCACAGTCCTTTCTTTGGAGGATAATTTGGAAAAGAGAGACCTAGGGCCTGGCATTCAGTTTTACCCCCAGATTTACAGAATTATTAAAACCAGCGGTCGCCCAAGGGCAGAGCAGTGGGAGCATAATGAAACCAACAAAAAGTTGTCTGCTTTTTATTATCACCATGTTCCAGCAAATGTAACAGCCAGTGATAAAATACTCCTCCCTGAAAAAAATCTTCAGCCTAAATCCTAAACAATTGCTGAGGTTCCTGAATTTTAATAAGACACATATAGACATCAACTTAGCACATTTTATGACTTGTCCTTTAGTAAACGTTGTATTTTACATGGGCAACAATTACAAGAATTCTTAGTTATATACTGGGCTTCCAACACACGGGCACACACAAGCTCGTTGAAAGGTAACTTTATAACGGTTCAGGATTTTTCCAACTCACTTTAGGGACCGAGTTTGTGTTTCCAACCCCTGTGGTACCACAGATGCCTGTGTTTAAGCAGTAGATTTGACATAAGTATCACGGTGATTGCAAAGACAAAGAATCAGAACATGGGTTGACTTCTGTCATTCTTTGTGACTATTTGAACTTTTGGTATTTAAAATAGAAAAGAGTGAAACAGTGCAAACTGCAAGGTGAATATTTCTGATTGGCAAGTGCAAAATTTAGTTTATACATGAAATGTTTTACTGAATTCTAATATTATCTTTAAAATAAAACTTTCTTCTTGTTTTTAACCTTGTTAGTCTTTTGCAATTATTATTAAATTGTAATGGGTTTTTTGTCTTCATTATATATATTTTATTCATAATTTTGTTTATGCGTTTATTTTAGTATCTTTTATGGTTCTGGTAGTATAAGTTATATCCTTTATAAAAGCCTTGCAATATTCTTACTAGAAGTCAAGATAAAAGAATACCAAATCAAACTAGCCAAGGATCTAAGTTATCCATCTACTGAGTTTTAGTAAAAATACAGGATTAGGATTATTTTCCTTTGGAGAGTCAAACCTGAGACACTTGCCATCAGACTGACATTAAATTGTAATGTTTTAATTCATTACTGTGACTCACCAATATGTAGGTACAAGTTTTTTCCTTTTTTGACCAAAAACACACATCATTGTAATTTAAAAATATTAATCCATATTTCTCTTTTTTGGTAATGTAATTTTTTTTTCTTTTTCTTTTCTTTTGCGGTACGCGGGCCTCTCACTGTTGGGGCCTCTCCTGTTGCGGAGCACAGGCTCCGGACGCGCAGGCTCAGTGGCCATGGCTCACGGGCCCAGCCGCTCCGCGGCATGTGGGATCTTCCCAGACTGGGGCACGAACCTGTGTCCCCTGCATCGGCAGGCAGACTCTCAACCACTGTGCCACCAGGGAAGCCCGCTATTCCCTTTTTCTAATGACTCATAACCTTTCCCTTTTAAAAAGTCCATTTGGGACCTACTAAGGCTATCAGTTCCCTGAAGTTTTCAGTAGTCTACAGTGGATCAATTCCTGGAGCAAGCTCTTCTCAGGAGGCTCCTAGAAGTTGCTTCCTTTCTCCTATTCTGCAAAAGGTTTTTCCTAGGCTGTTGTGTTTTATTCTCCTTACTCGTCCTTGAATAAGGTAAGCTATGCCCAGACTGAAGCTTTATCACCAGACATGTTTTTGAATTAATTCCTTGTCAAGCGGAATAAAGCTGAATCCTCTTCTCAGACACATCTGGGGCAGAGGTCTCACTCACAGCTCTCAGATTAGTTCCAGGGTTTTGCCTGCTTCCACCTGTGCTCTCCTGCAGCAACATCTCTCACTGGTGCTCCCTTCTTCTTCTTCTTCTTCTTTCTTTTTGGCCACCCAGTGCAGCCTGTGGAACTTCCCCGACCGGGGAGGGAACCCGTGCCCCCTGCAGTGGAAACACGGACTCTTAACCACTGGACAGTCAGGGAAGTCAGTGCTGCCCTCTTTTTTTTTTTTTTTTTTCCGGTACGCGGGCCTCTCACTGCCGTGGCCTCTCCCATTGCGGAGCACAGGCTCCGGACGCGCAGGCCCAGCGGCCATGGCTCACGGGCCCAGCCGCGCCGCATGTGGGATCTTCCCGGACCGGGGCACGAACCCGTGTCCCCTGCATTGGCAGGCGGACTCTCAATCACTGCGCCACCAGGGAAGCCCAGTGCTGCCTTCTTGATTGTGCCTCAGCTCATCCCATCTCTTCCTTCCCTCTAAGAACTAACACTGTGCCAACACTTGTCATAATCATTTCCTTGCTTTTATTTTATAATTTTATTACCTATGTGGCAATGCATTCCTAAATAATTTAATTAGTATTGACTTTTATTAACCACATTTAAAAGGAAGTTTATATCTTTTCGTGACTTGCTTCTTTCACTTAATTTAAAGCATCAGTGCCCTCCACTCAAACAGGCATATGCTCCCGCAGTTGAGGAAGTCGGGTTTATTACTGGTTGTGGTGAGGGAGAACGCACAGCATGAGGAAGCAGGGGGCATCTCAGTAAGAAGATGACCAGATTTATTATAGGATTTCTTCTTGGGTTAGGTGATTCGAGACAGAGAGTTTAAGGAAGCAGAGCTTTGCTCTGGTTTGAATCCCCCTGGCAAGGAAATAGGGGTAATTCTGTGACTGGGTATTACACCACATCTTACCTAGAAGGAAGGAAGACTTGGGAGAGATTGAAGGCTTTTGCCCAAGGAAGTGAGGCGACATGATGAAACAAGCCAATATTTAATGAATATTGAACCAACAGTGTTTCAAGCTAGACTGCACTAGGGCCTGGGCATGAGCAAGCCATGCATAGCTGAGTTAGAAAGAAAAAGAAGGGTCAGGTCTTAGACACCCTAAGACAGGAAAATTAGATCTGTAAACTGGCTATTTCGTTTAAGGAAGAGACCAAAAGAAGGAAGGTCAGTCATTCAGTCAGATATGCTGAGTTGACCTTTGATTTATCATATCTAAAAATGTCAGACAAGTCCTGTTTGTGTTTATGGATTATGGCTTTGGCAAAGTGGTTCAAATCAGTAATGGAGACATGGGACCATAAGTCATAGAAACTAACTAAACATTAACTCCCCTCCTTTTCCCTCCAAAACTATCTCATTCTCTAGGAGTTTTTGTCAATTTGCCTTCTTGTAACCAATCAAGAGGCAGTTTAGTGTGGTACAAAGATCATTTATTTTTTTCAGAAAATTAAAACCTTCAAACATATGGGAACAAATACAAGAATTAATATAACAAATTTATGTGTACCCACTATCAGAATTAACAAATGTTAATATTTTGTGATATTTGCCTTTGATATTTTATTAAGAAAAAATTATGGATTCAACCCAGTTCCATTCTCCTTCCTCCATTCTTAGAGGCAGCCATGATCACACACTTGATGTTTACTCTTTGCTGTCTGTACGTTTTGTTTTTTCTTTTTCTTTTTCTTTTGAACAGTGTTTCTCACCATTTAAAAAAAAATTATTTATTTATTTATTTTATTTTTGCCTGTGTTGTGTCTTCATTGCTGCATGCGGGCTTTCTCTAGTTGCGGCGAGCGGGGGCTACTCTTCATTGTGGTGCGTGGGCTTCTCATTGTGGTGGCTTCTCTTGTTGTGGAGCATGGGCTCTAGGTACGCAGGCTTCAGTAGTTGTGGCACATGGGCTCAGTAGTTGCGGCTCGCGGGCTCTAGAGTGCAGGCTCAGTAGTTGTGGCACAAGGGCTTAGTTGCTCTGCGGCATGTGGGATCTTCCTGGACCAGGGCTCAAACCCATGTTCCCTGCATTGGCAGGCAGACTCTCAACCACTGTGCCACCAGGGAAGCCCTCTATAAGTTTTAAAAATTAACAATTGTATGTATTTAAGGTGTACCACATGATGATTTGATGTTCATATATCCATAATAAAATGATTACTAGAGTCAGGTTAATTAACATATTATTTCTTCACATAGTTACCATTTTTTGGTGTGTGATGAGAGCACCTGAAATATACTTTCTTTGCAAACTTCTAGTATTCAATACAGTATTATTAATTATAGTCATCATGCTATACATTCTATGATTTTTATACTGCTACCATATATATGGGTCCCTATCCAATATACAATATTATTCAGTATGTTTTAAAAGTTTACAGGAGGGAGGTCCCTGGTGGGCCAGTCGTTAGGACTCAGCACTTTCACTGCTGTGGCCCTGGGTTCAATCCCTGGTCAGGGAACGAAGATCCCACAAGCTGTGCGATATGGCCAAAAAAAAGTTTACAGGAATGTAACTTATGTAAAATGCATATTGTTGTTGCTACATATATTATATAATTAATGTCATTACAATTTCTCAATTTTATGTTTTTATTATTATCCATGTTGTTACGTATAAATTTGGTTCATTTGTTTTAATTTTTATGATGTTAATTTTTATAGAAGTATAATATACAGAAAAGTATACAAATTTTAAACATACCACTTGATGAATTTTCACAAAGTGAAAATACCTGTGTAACAAGAAGCTAGATCAAGGAAAAGAACATTAACAGTGCTCAAAATACCCTTGTGTGAATGACATAATGCCATTTGCAGCAACATGGATGGACGTAGAGATTATCATACTAAGAGAAGTCAGTCAGAAGGAGAAAGATAAGTATCAAAGGATATCACTTACATGTGGAATATAAAATATGACAAAAATGAACCTATATATGAACCAGAAACAGACTCACAGACATAAAGAACAGACTTGTGGTTGCCAAGGGAAAGGTGGGGTGGGGGAGAGATGTATTGGGAGTCTGGGATTAGCAGATGCAAACTATTATATATAGAATGGATAAACAACAAAGTCTTACAGTATAGCACAAGGAACTATATTCAATATCCTGTGATAAACCATAATGGGAAGGAATATGGAAAGGAATATATATATGTATAACTGAATCACAGTGTTGTACAACAGAAACTAACACAACATTGTAAATCAACTATACTTCAATTAAAAAATTAAAAAAACCAAAAACCAGAAGTGTACACTTCTGTTCATTATGTTCCTCCCCCAGAGTAATCACCCCATCAACATAGATTTGTTTTATCTCTGTTTAAATTTTTTAGGAATGTAATCAAAACAGAGTACTTTTTCTGTATCTGACTTCTTTTGCTCAACATTACGTTTGTAGGATTCATCTATATTGGTATTTGTAGGTATAGTTCATATCTTTCCATTGCTTTATGAATAAACTGTGTATCATTGCTTTATCTATTGTTTGAATACACCACATTTCATTTATCTGTTTTACTGTTGATGGGTATTTGAGTTGTTTGAAAATTTGTGCCATTATAAATAATGCTGCTATGAACGTGTATTTTGGTGACTAGATGCATGCATTTCTGTTGGGTATATAGAATTAGAATTGCTGAGTCCAGCTTTTTTTTTTTTTAATAAATTTATTTATTTTATTTATTTATTTTTGGCTGCATTGGGTCTTTGTTGCTGCGCGTGGGCTTTCTCTAGTTGCAGTGAGTGGGGGCTACTCTTCCTTGTGGTACGTGGGCTTCTCATTGCAGTGGCTTCTCTTTTTGCAGAGCACGGGCTCTAGGCACGTGGGCTTCAGTAGTTGTGGCTCACGGGGTCTAGAGCACAGGCTCAGTAGTTGTGGAGCACGGGCTTAGTTGTTCCGTGGCATGTGGGATCTTCCCGGACCAGGGCTTGAACCCATGTCTCCTGCATTGGCAGGTGGATTCCTACCTGCTGTGCCACCAGAGAAGCCCACTGAGTCCAGCTTTAACAGATATTGCCAAACAGTTCTCTAAAGTGGGTGTACCAATTTACAATCAGCACAATCCTAACAGTCATGTATGAGAGTTCCAGTTGCTCCATATTTTCACCAATACATGGCATTGTCAGTCCTTTTCTTTTTAGTTACTCTGGTAATAGGTAGGGGTGTCTTGTTCTAATTTGTATTTGCTTGTTGACTGGTGAGTTTTAATACATTTTCCTGTGTTTATTGTACATCTGGATTCCTCCTTTGAGAAGTTCCTGTTCAAAGCTTTTGTCTGTTTTGTATTTTGTTGTGTTTTTTAAAGAATCGATTTGTAGGATAAATGCATTGCTGATAATTTCATTTATCTGTGGTTTACCTTTTCATTTTCCTAGGGATGTCTTTTAATGAATAGCAGTTCTTAATTTTAATATAGCCCTATTTATTAGGCTTTTTCCTCTTTATGGTTAATTTTTTGTGTGTCCTATTTAAGAAATCTTTTCTTATCTCAAGGTCATAACGAAGCTTTATTTTAAAATTTTTTAAAATAAATGTATTTGTTTATTTATTTATTTATTTATGGCTGCATTGGGTCTTGGTTGCTGTGAGCAGGCTTTCTCTAGTTGTGGTGAGCGGGGGGCTACTCTTCATTGCAGTGCATTGGCTTCTCATTGCGGTGGCTTCTCCTGCTGTGGAGCATGTGCTCTAGGCATGTGGGCTTCAGAAGTTGTGGTCTGCGGGCTCCACAGCACAGCTCAGTAGTGTGGCACAAGGGCTTAGTTGCTCTGCGGCATGTGGGATCTTCCCGGACCAGGGCTCGAACCCGTGTTCCCTGCATTGACAGGTGGATTCTTAACCACTGTGCCACTAGGGAAGTCCCAGAAGCTTTATTTTTAAACCAGGGTTATTTTTTTAAACTGATGTATAATATTTCATCTGCTGATGGATATTTACATTGTATCCAATTTCTTGCTGGGGTATATATATTTGTAAGAGCATAGGCTTTGGACTCAGATTTGGGTTTAGATCCCGCAGTGTCATTTCACTGCTCTGTAATATTAGGCAATTCACTTAAGCTTTCTGATTTATTTTACCTCATCCGAAAAATGGAGATAAAAATGGAGGTAACAGGGGCTTCCCTGGTGCAGGGAAGACATGGGTTCTAGCCCTGGTCCGGGAAGATCCCACACGCCACGGAGCAACTAAGCCCGTGTGCCACAACTACTGAGCCCATGCGCCACAATAACTGAAGCCCGCGTGCCTAGAGCCCATGCTCTGCAACAAAAGAAGCCACCGCAATGCGAAGCCCTCACACCACAAGGAAGAGTCGCCCCCGCTTGCCACAACTAAAAAAAGAAAGTCTGCTTGCAGCCACGAGGACGCAATGCAGCCAAAAATAAATAAATTTATTTTTTTTAAAAATGGAGGTAACAGAGCCTATTGCTTGTTGTAGGCAAATCATATTACTTTTTCAAAGCAGAAATAGCCCCCTTTCTATAGCCCAGAATCTTTAGATATTAGAATACAAATTTGGGGGACTTGAGGTTTTAAAATCTCTTTATTGAAATAAAGTAAATATCACATGATAAATTATTTAAGCAATACAAAAATATATAAAATACAGAGCAAAAACTTTCTCTTTGCTATTCAGTCCTTCTCTCTTCAATAGTTACTTATGTATGCTTCTAGAATGAGAAATTAACTATAAATCCATATTGACAGATCTATAGATAGCTACCTTAAAATTGTATGCAAATGAGTTTGAATTCTTTTCTACCACGGTGGAGCTCTGTAATCTTGGGCAAGTTACTTAAACCCACCTGTGCTTTTCTAGTGTTGTCATCTATAAAATGGAGGTAATAATAATATTAAGAATATAGGATTGCAAAAAGGATTCGGTGGGTCATTGCAGGTAAAGCACTTAGAAGAGAATTTGGCACATAGCTAGCGCTCAATAAATAATAGTTACTTTTATTGTTTTCTTGGAGATATTTCCATGCTAGTCCATATAACTTCATGATCTTTTTTTTTTTTTTTTTTTTTTTTATTTATTTTTGGCTGTGTTGGGTCTTCGTTTCTGTGCGAGGGCTTTCTCCAATTGCGGCGAGCGGGGGCCACTCTTCATCGCGGTGCGCGGGCCTCTCACTGTCGCGGCCTCTCTTGTTGAGGAGCACAGGCTCCATATGTGCAGGCTCAGTAGTTGTGGCTCACGGGCCTAGTTGCTCCGCGGCATGTGGGGTCTTCCCAGACCAGGGCTCGAACCCGTGTCCCCTGCATCGGCAGGCAGATTCTCAACCACTGCGCCACCAGGGAAGCCCCATGATCTTTTTTAAAGGCCGTATGTACAAAACTTAAATGGGTACCTCCAGATTTTCAGATTTTCCTATTACACACGATTTCCTTCTATATGCAGCTTGGCAAGTTTTTGCAACTATATCAGTAGAGTAATTATTTGAGTTTGAATTGCAGAATCAAAAGATGTGGTGTATTTAAATTTTGAAAGATACTGCTAAATTGTCCTCAAAAAAGGGTACCAATTTGTACTTCCACCAATTGAGTACAAGAATGCCTGTGTCCTATACTATTAACAATATTCATTATTTATTGAGTTTTGTAATGTGATGAACAAATTCAATATACCTCATTTAAAAAAATAAGATTAAAAAAATAACAGCTTTATTGAGATATGTCACATATCAGACAATCTGCATATTTAAAGTACACAGTTCAATGGTTTTAGTATATTCACAGAAATGTGTAATCATGATCACAATTTTCATGACCTCAATAAAAACTCTGTAACCATTAGTAGTCACTCCCATTTTCCCCCAACTTCCACTCCCCTAGCCCTAGGCAATTATTATTCTACATTTTATCTCTCCAGGTTTGCCTATTCTGGGGATTTCATGTAATTAGAGTCACACAGCATGTTCTTTTGTGTCTGCCATCTTTCATTTAGCATAATGTTTTCAAGGTTCATTCATGTTGTAGCAGTTATCAGTACTTCGTTCTTCTTTATGGCTGAATAATATTCTGTTGTATGGATATACCACATTTTGTTTATCCATTTATCTGTTGACAAGTACTTGGGTTGTTTAGTCTTTTTGGCTATTATAAATTATGCTACATTTTATTGCTAAAAATATTTCATTGTATGGATATACTCTTGTTTTAATATGTAATTATTTAATTGTGAAAGAGATGATTTTAATATATTTGACCATTTTCCATTTGATTTGCTTTTACTCATTGAGTTGTACAAAGTGTTGTATATTAATGACTGTATCTCTTTGTTTGCCAACTATATTGCAATAGCTTTTTCCAGTTTGTATATGTTCAGGTTTATTTTTCTCTTCCTATAAGACTTTAGGATTATGTGTCTTACTTAGAAAGTCTTTTTATATGCCAATATTATTCAGCAAAGAAATTCATCAAAGTTCTGAACGCTTTCAAAGACTATTATAATTTTATTTTTTTAACACTTACAGTCTTTAAATCTTCTGGAAATTTTGGGGTTATAAAGAGTGTGATAAAGGACCTATTTTATTTTACTTTTTATTCCTAGCCTGTTTACCTGTCACTATTTATTAACGAATGCATCTTCCCTTCTTTTCGTCTACCCCAAATTTGACACATCTACCTTTTCATATATTAAATTCACATATGTATTTAGATTTATTTCTGATCTTTCTATTCTAGTCTATTGAGCTATCTATTTCTTCTCTAGAATATTTTGATTATTATAATGTTATCATATATTTTAATATATGGTTGTATTAATTACTTCCCCATTATTCTTATTTTTCAGAATTTTTCTAATTCTCCATTAACATTCTTGATGAACTTTAGTATTAGTCACGTTCAAAAAAATCATCTTGATGCTTTATTTGTCTTTGCATTGAATTTATAGATCAGTTAAAGAAATTAATGCTTTATAATCGCAAATAGTCTTCTCTCTTAATCCTGCAAGCAAAGAAGGAAAATCTGAAGTGGAAAAGGAAAAGGAAGATAAGGAAGAAGAGACCATTTTTCTCATAAATCACATCATAAAATGTAATGTAAAGTACATTTTCCCTCTGAATAGTGCAAAACACTTTAAAAATATTACCTCAATCTCTAAAACATCCCAACATTATGCAATCACTATTTCTTTCTTTCTTTTTTCTGACCTTGCTGCATGGCTTGTGGGACCTTAATTCCGCAGCCAGGGATTGAACCTGGGCCCCGGCATTGAAAGCGCCAGGTCCTGACCACTGGACCGCCGGAGAATTCCCTGCAATTACTATTTGTAATTTATAGACTGAAAGTGCAAGGCAGAATCTTGACCAAGTTCTTTAACTTTTATATATTTATTCTTAAATGATTTCCTTTCTTTTTTTTAGTATATATGAAGAACTGAAGGTAAATGTTTCCTGCCTTGAGGCTTTTGGCAGCTTCTGCCAGAGTAAAATGAAATAATAGATGGAGTTAAGAGAAAAGCTACCTGGGCTTCCCTGGTGGCTCAGTGGTTAAGAATCTGCCTGCCAATGCAGGGCATACATGTTCGAGCCCTGGTCTGGGAAGATCCCACATGCTGCAGAACAACTAAGCCCATGTGTCACAACTACTGAGCCCGTGTGCCACAACTACTGAGCCTGCACTCTAGAGCCCGCGAGCCACAACTACTGAGCCTGCGTACCACAGCTACTGAACCCCGTGCTCCTAGAGCCTGTGCTCCACAAGAGAAGCCACCGCAATGAGAAACCCACGCACCACAACGAAGAGTAGCCGCCGCTCGCCACAACTAGAGAAAGCCTGCATGCAGCAACGAAGACCCAACACAGCCAAAAATAAAAACAAATAAATAAATTTATAAAAAAAAGAGAAAAGCTGTCTATCTATCAATACAGATGGAGGTGGAGTTAATAGTGATTTTATTCTGATACAAGCCACTTTATGTAAATTTGACTCTTATCCCAACTTTGACTCTTATGCCACTGTCAAAATTATTTCCAGGTTATCCAAAGTGATGTGTAATAAACAGAAAAATAAATTAGCTCTTTCTTAGCTTCTCATACCTCTTAATTTTGAACAGTTTCTTTTGGAGTATCATGAAATTAAAGGTTATTTTCCTGCAATTTTTTTCCTCCTAAATATTTGGATAACATACTGGGGTGACTAAATAGATAGTTCACATCTACCATGAAGACAGCCAATCTGTAAAGAAAAGCTAAGAGAACAGGGAGTCCAAATGCACTTGGAGTACCTGGAAATTACACCTGGCAGCCAGCAACCTTTTGTGCTTCTTTGTTGTACTGTATTTTCTGGCAGCGGGCTTTCAAGGGAACCTTTATTTCACTGATTACTAAATTAGTGTTGGATTTAATGAGAGAGATCTGTCCTTTTATTTGTGCCTTTTTCCCTTCTTCTTCTTACTTAAAAAAAAAAAAAGGATCAGCATCACAAAAGCTTTGTACATTTCTAGTTTGCTTTTGATGATGTGACCATTTGCTCCCATCTATCTCCATGGTAATAAGCTTCTTCCACCCCCACTTTTCGAAGCCTCGGATACTTAGGAAGCTTCGGTACTGGAATAGAGTTGCATGCTAAAATAATACTGAGAAACAAATTGGTCTCTGTAAATAGGCCCCATCTTCAAAGCATTCAAATATTCTTCAAAATGTGATCCATTTTTCTTTGCTTGAAAACAGGTATATTTTAGATAAAATATTGGAAAGTAAAATTTGGCATCTCAGGAAATACATCTTAGTAAGTGCCCATAGTCCAAAACCAGACTTAGACAGAATTTCAAAATTAGAAGAGGCCTCAGCCTTCATCTAGTCCAAGATTTTTACTGCACGCTTGAGGAAACTGAGGCTTAACAAAGTTCATTGTCTTTTTCTAATCATAACTTGGGACTGTCTCCCAGCAAGGTAATTTCTCCTCTGTTACCAGTATTTCGACAATAGTAATAATTATTATTAATGTTATTAATAACAATCATTATTATTAGTAGTAATAAAAGAGATAATGCACAGAAAATGTTCTATGTTCTATAAAGTGCAAATAACTATTATTATGTCTATGCTAGGCAAATTTTCACTATAACTTTAAGTTCTTTAGAAGTTGATCTTTCAGCTTTCAAATCATATTCTCTTTTTTTAAAATAAATTTATTTATTTTATTTATTTATTTTTCACTGCACTGGGTCTTCGTTGCTACACACGGGCTTTCTCTAGTTGCGGTGAGCGGGGTCCACTCTTTGTTGCAGTGCGCGGACCTCTCGTTGCGGTGGTATCTCTTGTTGCAGAGCACGGGCTCTAGAGTGCAGGCTGTGGTGCACGGGCCCAGTTGCTCTGGGGCATGTGGGATCTTCCCGGACCAGGGCTCGAACCCATGTCCCCTGCATTGGCAGGCAGATTCCCAACCACTGTGCCACCAGGGAAGCCCCTATATTCTCTTTTCTTTAATTTTAATTTATTTATTTTTGGCCGCACAGCACGGGCTTGCGGGATCTTAGTTCCCTGACCAGGGATCGAACTCGTGCTCCCTGCAATGGAAGTGTGGATTCTTAACCACTGGACCACCAGGGAAGCCCCTCAAATCATATTCTCTTAAAGAATATACTCATAGGGACTTTCCTGGTGACGCAGTAGGTAAGAATCCTCCTGCCAACGTGGGGGACACGGGTTCGAGCCCTGGTCCAGGAAGATCCCACATGCCGTGGAGAAACTAAGCCCATGCACCACAACTACTGAGCCTGCACTCTAGAGCCATGAGCCACAACTACTGAGCCCATGTGCCACAACTACTGAAGCCCGCGCACCTAGAGCCCGTGCTCTGCAACAAGAGAAGCCACTGCAGTGAGAAGCCCACGCACTACAGTGAAGAGTAGCCCCTGCTTGCGACAACTAGAGAAAGCCCGTGCACAGCAATGAAGACTCAATGCAGCCAAAAATAAATAAATACATAAATTTATTTTAAAAAAAGAATATACTCATAGAAGCCAATATTCCAAATATATATACACACACGCACATATATATACACACATATATAGTTGTAGCATATAGATAAAATATAACAGTGGTAATCTCTGAGTAGTGGTTATGATTGTTTTCTTTTTTATAATTTTCTGTATTAAAATACATTTCTTATAAGAAAAAAAGTTTTTTAATTTTAGGGAAAAAATTTGCACATTTGTTGCTTAAGATGTAAATCATTCATGTTTGGCCCATGCCACTGTTCTTTTCCCACAAAAACCAAAATAATTTATGGTTCACAATAGATACAGATATTCTGCTCTGCTTTACCTACTAAGACTCAGTGCTGGGGCCTGCAATGACTGCGCTTCTTCAGAATTCACAAAATATCAAGGATTCTCACTTAGCAAGGAAAGAATCGACAGCAAACCCAAGGTCTTCATAAAGAATATCCTCTTCACGGTTTTTTTTTTTTTTTTTACCCACGTTTGGCTTATTGTTTTGTTGAAGAGCTACTTTTAAGGTAAAGATAACGTTAAATAGTACTCCTATGAGCTGTTTAACCCCTCAAAGTACTTCACATACCTTAACCCATTTATGGTTTCATTAACAGATGTGTTTGATCTTGGAGACTCATCACAGTTCCACAGACAAAATGCAATGATTAATTGTATCTTGGAAATCATGGGAAACTCTCTGGGAACAAAGAGATGTCCAAGAATAACAACAGATGGGCCATGGTATCTGACATGGTGACTGTCTCCAGCACAGCATCCTACCTATGGCAGATGCTGAGAAAGTGTTCCATGACTAAGAGACTCCAAATCAGAGATCACATCAGGGCTTGGTTATCATTTAAAGCATCTGCTTCCCAGTTAACTAACACCCATGGGCCTGAGCCAGTTGCAAGCTATAAGTTCATCTCTGCTCTTGGCCACGTATAACATTGCAAACAACCGAGATTAACTTCCATTAATTTTTCCCTGCTTGATTGCAATTGAAATCAACTAGATCCAAGCAGCTTTTATTAAGTTAACAGTAAGAGTGATTTAATTCTCTTTATAGAAGGATAATGCTTGAGACCTTGAGAAATGATCAAATGGTCATTTACCCTCCCTTCTTTTACACCTGGCTTTAACATCTTTCTGGGAACAACTCTAACTGGAGACTACAGAAGAATAGAAAAGGAACATGCAGTTTATGCTGGGATGTTAAAAACTAATGGGGAGTAATCACGTATCTTGAAACAATGTGTCCAATATAGATCTCTAGATTTTTGCCCTTTTCCATCTATGGTACTGCTATTCACTGGGTTAAGTCCAAAATCACAGAGTCATCCTCAGCTCCTGTCCTTCCTTCACCCCTAAATTCAGTCCATCAGCAAGTCCTGTTGGCTCCACTTGCAAAAAAATTCCCCACATTCCTCTACTCCACTTCTTTTCCTCTTCACAGCTGTCCCCTGGTTCATGCTCCTGTCATCTGTCACAGGAACAACACAATGACTCCTAACCAGTCCCCCGTTTCAACTCTCACTGCGATCTGGTCTCCCCATAGCAGGCAAATTCAGCACATAAATTAGATCATGCATGTCATGCCTCTGCCAAAAGCATCCTGTCTCACGGAACAAAATCCAAACTCCTTTTTGCCTAGAGTTCCTACCTGATCTAGGCACTGCCCACCTCATACTTTTTCTCCTAGTCTCTCCCTTGCTCTCTCCTCTGGCTGTGTTGGCCCCCATGATGTCCCTAGCTCTGCAGTTGCTCCCATGTGCCCAGAAGGCTCATCTCCAAGGACCTTCACGTGATTTCCCCATTTACGTCATTCAAGACTCTGCCCAGTTGCTTTCTCCTCCCAAGGAGGGCCTTCCCTCACTATCCTATCTAAGATGGTACTTTGCTCTTCATCTCCTTGACTTGCCTTACTCTTCCTCATAGCTCCTATCACTACTTGACATTATATCTGTGTTTGTTTTTTGCCTCTGCCTCTAGGATAAAATCATCACAAGAGGGATGTGGTCTTTCTTGCTCTCTACTATGATCTCAGCTCCAAGAGCAGTTCCTCACATATAGAAGGCACTCAGTAAGTATCTTTAGAATGAATAAAGGGTCTCATCTTAATTCTTCTCCTGTGAAAGAGACCACTATGGGGATGAAGATCAATGTTAGAGGTGATCAGGATACCTGGAGAATATGGAATCAGCATGCAGTGTATACACGAGCAAACAAAATGCGTTTCTACCATGGATCACCATGGATATATGTAAGCACTTAACATGGGTATTTGGGCTGTAGATTTCTGTGGCTACACAGAGAGGTGCTAACCCAACAGATACACTGTATTAAATGCTATGTAAGGCTCACTGCTGTCTTTTATATGTGTTTATCGCCCCCTTCAGGTGGTTTTGTTCCTGAGGGTAGAGACCGTGGCTTGCTCATCTCCCTATATTTTATTGCAAATAGTAGGTAATATGTAAATACTTGCTGATCTGAATGAAGTCCTTTCCACATCTGGCATAAATTTTTAGAGAACTGCATATCTCCCAAGTCTGATCACTTTTTAGATTCTGGTGTGTGTGTGTGCGTGTGTATATGTGTGTGTGTACCCATTCAAAACAAAAACACCTATTCTGAAGTGATCAGACTTTTTAATAAATGGTGCTGGGACTAGTTGGAGAAAGATACAATTAAACCCATACCTCACACCAGAGTCAAGAATCATTTCAAAATGGTCAGGGATCTAAACGTAGAACACTAAATCATACAAGTACTAGAAGACAATAGGAGTGAATTCTTTAACATTGGTGCAGGAAAAGACTCAAAATCTAAAAGCAATGAAAGAATACATTTAAATATATCTGAATATAAAAAATTGTTTTTGCATGGCTTAAACAGCTAACAAATTGGGAGAAAATATTTGTAAGATATATTACAGATAATGAGCTAATGTTCTTAATACATAAGGAACTCTAAAAGGTGAGGGACAAGGACCAAAAACCTGATAGGAAAATGGGAAAAATACATTGATAGACAATTCTGGTAAGAAAAGAGGGGGAAGTTTTAGTCTATTCGTTTTATAAGAAATAAACCATCTATACCAATCTCCATCAGCAAACAGAAGACCCAAATAGAATAACTGAGGAGAATTTAATAAAGAGTCAGGATGAAGGGAAACTAAAACCTTATGGTGCAGCACCCTGGAGCTAGCAAGAGCTAGGGAGCCATTACTACCCTAGGTCAGCTGAATGGAGGAGGCTGCCTGGGGAGCCACAGAGTTAAACCACAATGACTCAGCGGGGAGGGAGCTCGAGGAGTAAATACTGTGACTTCATTCACTACCCCTACCCCAGCCATGGACCTCTTGCTGCTATCGCCTAGTGGCTTGACCCAATCAGAAGTCTCCTGGGGCACAGAGCAGGAGAAGAAAGGTGAAGATATTATATGGAGAGATGAATGGGGAATGTTCAGAACACCAATTATTTCAAGCACAGTGTGTACCACATTCAGAACTAAGGGTCTCAAATGCTCCCAGGATGACCCTCTGTAGAATGTAAGAACCTGAGGCTACTCCCCTTTAAGAACATGGACTAGGCAGGAGTTAAGTTACACTTGAATTTCTGTTATCATGAAGTTTTTACTATATTATTATCACCCTAGGAATAAAAGTGTGGTAGATGGAAGATAACGAGAGATTTTTGACACTATTCTCATTGAGAAATGGAACCTATGTCTGCTCCCCTTGATTTCAGGTGAGTTCTGACTGCTTTGATCAGAAGAGTATTGTGGAAATGGCAGTTTCCAGGTGTGCCCTTCAGAGACTGACAACTTCCATTCCTGTCTCTTGGGACATTGACTGGAGCCCTGAGCTGCCATGTAAGAAGACTAACTGTCCAGAGGCTGCCATCAAATAAGGAAGCCTAAGCTAGCCACATGAAGAAACCCCCTGGAGAAGGAAAGAGGGATCCAGAGAGAAAAAGAGATACCTGACCAGCTTCCAGTTGCTCTAGCCTCCCAGCTATTCAACTCACTGCAGGTGAGGTCCCAGGCATTCTGGAGTAGAAATGGGCTGTCCTTTACTGTGCCCTGTTCAATATAGTAATAATAAGTTGTTGTTTCAAGCCACTAAGTTTACTGTGCAGCAATAGATAACTTGAACAGAATTTGGTCCTTGGGGGAATTTCCTGGTGGTCTGGTGGTTAGGACTCTGTGCTTCCACTGCCTGGGGCCCAGGTTTGATCCCTGGTTGGGGAACTAAGATCCCACAAGCCATGTGGCACAGCCAAAAAAAAAAAGAAGAAGAAGAAAAAAAGAATTCCCTCCTTGGAAGTGGATGGTGTCCTAACAAACACCTAAACCATATGACACTGACTTTGGGACAGGGTGTCAGGAAGAAGAAGAAAAGGGCATGAGGAGACTCTGGTGAGGGTGTGAAGGACGATGGAGGCTGGAAAACAGAGGACCCTTTAAATGTAGTGGCACAAAGTGTGGCAACACTGTCACCTGTAGGAAGGTGAAAAATACAAAGGCTGCTTAATTAACTCATGGGGTCGGTGGGGGAGATGTCCGAGTGGAATGTAGAAAGTGCCAACTGGCTTTTCCTGGTGGCCTATGATAAAATACAAGATGGGAGAGATGATCTAATGAAGAAATCATTCACGTTTTTGGCAGAATTGGAAGGAAACACAAAGAAACTAAGATTCACTGGGTTCTGAAATAAAACTGTCTTTCATCCCCAGTCACTCCCATTAAAAGATTCTTAAACAAGAAATGCCTTCAGGGCTAAGATCAAATCCAGAGTGTGCCTATAAGATGCTTTGTCAGAGAAATTCAGGGCAGGCCTGGGAGTACTTCTAAGAATCTTAAAAGCATGTCTCATAGGCCATCTCAGTAAACCATGGAGCTTTCAGGAATTTTAAAGGCCTCAAAGAAGGCCCATACCAGCCTCAAAGAAGACCCTGGATTTCTTAAGTGTAAATGGACAACATTTTACCTCACAGGACTGCTGGGACTATTGAACAAAATAACATTAATTCATTTGAAATATATGCTGAGTGTCTACTCTGTGCCAGGTACTGTACTAGGGTTTGCAAATTCCTGATACATACTAATCTTCAGGATTCTGGAAGAAGAAATTGGAATTCCCAGGAATTCTTGGGAATCAAAATCATAAATTATTCTGTATTTTTCCATAATACCTTCTTTACATGTTTTTAAATAATGAATGACTCTATAGTAAACAGTGAACCATTTTTCTGTGAAAGGGTTATACTGAAAGTTTCTGAAGTTTTCTGCAAAAAAGAAAAAGGTAATAATAAATGCATGGTTTATTATTATGGACATATATATTGATGCAAGATTATACTACATTTTGTAGAAAAAATTAATAAACAGAAACCTCAATTAAAATAGAGTCAGGGGGCTTTCCTGGTGGCGCAGTGGTTGAGGGTCTGCCTGCCGATGCAGGGGACACGGGTTCGTGCCCCGGTCCGGGAAGATCCCACATGCCGCGGAGCGGCTGGGCCCGTGAGCCATGGCTGCTGAGCCTGCGTGTCCGGAGTCTGTGCTCCGCAACGGGAGAGGCCACAACAGTGAGAGGCCCGTGGACCACAAAACAAACAAACAAACAAAAACAAAACAAAAAAAAATAGAGTCAGGAGACCAGAAGGGAGAGCTGTCATGCCATAGATGATAGCTGAGCCCAACAAGAGGAAGAAAGACTCCTCTCTTTTTCCTGGCAAGAGCTCAGCCAGTGAGAGACTGTCACAACTCAGCCAATGAAAAGCCACTAGACTTCAAACTCTCAATTCCTCCAATGAACTCTTTGTTTACTATCACCCCTCCCCCCTTCCCACCAGCTTCCTTTTCCCTCTTTAAAACAGTTCTCCACTCCACTTTTGCTGGGGACCAGTATGTGCACCGTGGTTGCAGACCCCAAATTACAATTCTTTGCTGACTTCAAATAAACCTATTTTTGTTGGAGGTATAACTGCAGTCTATTTGTTTTAAGTCAACAATTTTAGTGACATGTAAAAATGATCTCTATCTGATATAGACATTTGATAATAGAAAACATTAAAAGAAGGGAATATCACCACAAAACAAATGCCAAATAAAGTGATTTTCGAATTTGAAAAATAATACCACAAACATTTAAATTTTAAGAATTATCATTCTTCTTTTAATTTTTAAAAAAATTATATTTATTTATTTATTTTTGGCTGTGTTGGGTCATCATTGCTGCCCATGTACTTTCTCTAGTTGTGGCGAGTGGGGGCTACTCTTCCTTGCGGTGCATAGGCTTCTCATTGCGGTGGCTCCTCTTGTTGCAGAGCACGGGCTCTAGGCGCACAGGCTCGGTAGTTGTGGCTTGCAGGCTCTAGAGCGCAGGCTCAGTAGTTGTGGCGCATGGGCTTAGTTGCTCCGCGGCATGTGGGATCTTCCCGGACCAGGGCTTGAACCCGTGTCCCCTGCATTGGCAGAAGGATTCTTAACAACTGGACCACCAGGGAAGTCCCATCCTTCTTTTAAATTGAAGTATAGTTGATTTACAATGTTGTGTTAGTTTGTGGTGTACAGCAAAGTGATTCAGTTATACATGTATATATATTCTTTTTCATATTCTTTTCCATTATGGTTTATGAAAGATATTGAGTATACTTCCCTGTGCTATACAGTAGGACCTTGTTGTTTATCTATTTTATATATAGTAGTATGTATCCCCCATCCCCTTTGGTAACCATAAGTTTGTTTTCTATGTCTGTGAGACTGTTGCTGTTAAAAATTATCATTCTTAAAATGAAATTTTAAAAACACATAAAGCATGAATTGCCCTGATTGTCTTGGTCTTTGTTTTATGACAAATATTCCAGATATTGAATGTTCTTTCATTTTGTGTTGACAGTTGAATTGCTGAGAGTATGTCTAGAAGCGTCTTCAAGTTGGTTGTTAAGGTACATGTTGTTTGTTTATTATAAATTCATTCCCTTTTTTAAATGATTAAAATATTCTTTCTCTGATTTTGATTTTTGCCCTTGAAGTTCATATTATTCTTGCTAATTCAGATTTTAGACCAGTTTCAGACTTCATGATGGTTAGTCCACAAAAATATATACTCTTCTTTGCATTTCTTCTGATAAGGCATATTCTCCTTCACAAAAGTCTTTCCAGTAATGATTTTGCTAATTGAGCGATTTTGTTCTTGTTTGCCAAAGCAAAAATCTGTCCACTTAATATAAACTACTAACATTGCTTAAATGTTTAATGAGGGGTATTAGATCTCTTTTTCTGAATTAAGCAATTTGATTCTAATTTTTTTTTAAGCAGAATTCTGTTTTTGCTTAGAAGAGTTGCACCATGGTTACTTAATGCTTCAACTGCTAATCAAGCCAGTTTCAAGCAATTTAATATCTCTCTCACAATTTCATAATATTTCTCTTTGCAAATAAGTATTCTAACTTCAGTGGGCCTAAAATCATTTTTCTAATTTAGGGCTTTTAAAAATCTCTTGATTATTATTTTTGTGTGTGTGTCTTCCAGAGTGTTTTGCAGTCCAAAATGACCTGTAAGTTGTTTTTTTTTTTTTCCCCACTCTTGTTGCAAAAGAGAATTTCTCACTGGAGAAAATGTAAACAGTATTATAATTTTTCTTATTCTAAAAACTATCAGAAGGACATCAGCTTGCAGATCATACTGATTAGCTCCAGCTACATCATCTGGATCTGTGCTAATTGCTTTCATCTTTCTCATGTTCAGAATCTGCATTGTGTATGCTTCCTCTGCTAGTTGTTTTTGATGCTTTCACCTTTCAAGGCTTTAACTAAAACACTTTTGTTACAGCCAAGTGAAGTAGCACAATTGCTGGAAACTTTCCAGATTTTTCCATTACTGCCACGGCATCACTAGTTTTTGATATTGGTGGATTCCTTCAAACCAGTAACATCTCCATGCACATTATTAAACTTTATTTCTTGTAGGAAGAATTATAATATTTTCCCCTCATTTCTCAATGGATTTTTCTCAGGATTCAGAAAAATATCAATGCTCCAAGAATTTCTGGAAAAGAATGGAAACACTACACTGCTCCAGGTGCTGGGGTTACTGCAGTGAACAAGACTGACCAGGTCCCTGCTCTCACGTAAACACAAACGAATGAGCTATTTCAGGTAGTAAAAGGGCACTGAAGACAATAGGGTGGTGTGTCTGGGGGTGGGTGTGGTATGTTAGTATTGAGGTGTGGCTCTATGTAATCGTAAAGCTACAAGGAGCAGTGGTGCAAATAAGTTTATTTCTCTCTCATATAAAAGATACCTAGGGGACTTCCCTGGTGGTGCAGTGGTTGAAAGTCTGCCTGCCAATGCGGGGGACACAGGTTCGGGCCCTGGTCCAGGAGGGTCCC
Source organism: Aethalodelphis obliquidens (assembly GCF_003676395.1). Taxonomy (NCBI): domain Eukaryota; kingdom Metazoa; phylum Chordata; class Mammalia; order Artiodactyla; family Delphinidae; genus Aethalodelphis; species Aethalodelphis obliquidens. Next base: position 27,951,012 of record NW_020837946.1, on the reverse strand, counting down.
ACATGCTGCGGAGCGGTTAGGCCCATGTGCCACAACTGCTGGGCCTGCGCTCTGGATCCCGTGAACCACGATTGCTGAGCCAGAAGTGCCACAACTGCTCAGGCCTGCGTCCCTAGAGCCCACGAGAGGCCCCCCTCTCACTGCAACTGGAGAGGGCCCGCGCGCAGCAGTGGGGACCCAGCGCAGGCAGGCAGGCAGGAAGGAAGGAAGGAAGAAAGAAAGAAAGAAAGAAAGAAAGAAAGAAAGAACATCTTAAAAAAAAAAAAGATACCTAGAGGCTGGTACTGCACACCCCTTTCCCACCCCACAGCACCGTTAGCTTTCCAGGCCCCTATCTGCCCTGCTTCCCATCCTCACTGCCATCTCAACATCCAAGATGTTTCCAGAAGCTGCAGTTATTACATCTGCATTCCAGACAGTAGGAGAGGAGAAAATAAGAAGGGCTTCTTTGCTTCCCCTTAAGGAGGCTTCCAGGAAGTCTCACTCAACATTTCCACTTACAACCCATTAACAAGACACATCCAGCTGCCAGCACTGGCTAGGAAATATGGACCAGTATACTGGGCATCAAAGGGCCCAGCTAAAGATTGGGGTTCTGTGGGGAAGGGCAGCCAGGAGCGCAAGGTTCAGGAAGTCTTCTCCTAGGAAGTGCCAATTCATCTGGAACTTGAAGGATAAAAAGCCTCTTGTTAGAGGATGGAGCAGGACATCTCAGGCAAGGGAAACAGCAAGTGAAAAAATGAAGTTATGGGAAATGCAGAATGTTTGGTGACTTCATGGAAACAAGTGGAGTGAGACTGGAGAACAGTAAGGAAAGGAGGAGAGGAGAGGAGTCCCAGAGACAGACAACGGCTGGACCATACAGGCCTTCACCTGTTGCCAGGAGAGATTTGCTTTCATTTAAAAAAAAATTAAAAAGATTTTAATTGTCCTGGAAATTAGTTTTAAAGGAAAGGAGTGCCATGCCTTAAATGCTTACTGGAATGCTTGGGTGCTAAAGAAATCTCACTCATTAATACACTGGAAATGTCTTGGTTCTGATTTCATCACTGATCATTTAATAGGATGTGACAAATTATTGCTTATTCTGCCTTTGTGTGTTGGGAGGCAACAGGTAAACTTCTTTTTGCTTATTAGCTGCCTCAGTGAGAAACAGGCAATATCATGTAGCAGGTCCTCAGTGGAGTACTTTCTGTAGGGGCCTGAGGTACAGCAGATGTGAGGGACTTGGGTGTGGAAGGTACTAATGAATAAGCAATAGTAATAGCATATCTGTGACTTGTGGGCAGCTCTTTCAGGATATGTAAAAGCTGAGAAAGATTCTTTTAACCATTGCTTTTCGACTTTTTATCTTTTTTCTTTTTAAGGTCATTAGACATTTGGTAGGAATCTGCTTATACTGTTAGGCAAGACTACACAGCAACATTTACATATGTAAACTGACACTTGATTGTTAGCTTCTGTTAGATATTTTGTGTTCCCCTAACACTGTAGAGTTAAAGTTGAGCAAAAGCTATGAGAACTTTTCAGCCTCGGTTCTGGAATTGCCGCAGATGCCTGTCTGTGGTCGCCCTCTAGTGGCCCAGTTAAGCCTAACATTTAAACGCCACCTGACAATCTTTTCTAATATCCTCATCTACCAACAGCTACTCATCCCTCCGGTCTCAGAGAGGCCTTTGCCAGCGTTACCCCTCCCTCCTCACCGTCTCTTATAAATTGATTTGTGTGATTATTTGATTGACATCCATCTCCTCCCCCCTCTAACTAGACTTTAGTGCCTGACCCCATTCTTCAATAAACATGTGTAAATTGAACGAATAACTGAGCAGGGCTTGAACGTCAAAAGCCTTTCATACGTCTTCACTCCAGCCGGCTGCAGTCATTACGAGAAAATAGAAGTTCAAGGTTTCTGTGCTGGACATTTACCTAAAGCACCTGATGTTATTTAAATGTTTTTAAAAATTAAAGTATAACATATATACCAAACAGTGCACAAATTGTAAGAATACAGTTCAATGATTTTTCACAAACTGATCATACCCATGTAACCAGTCCCCGGATCAAGAAACAGAACATTACCAGAAACCCAGAGACACACCTGTGCCTCTTCTCATCACTACCCTACCCAACGTATAGGGTAACATCATCGAATCATTTTGCCTGTTTTCCTAGTTTATAAAAATGGAATCATACACTATAGACATTTTGTATCTGGCTTCTTTTGCACCATATTACATTTGTGAGTTTCATCCATGTTACTTTTTGAAAATACACTCCAAAGATCAAAAATGACACTTCTGAAAAAATTCCAAAAGACTGCTTAAATGACCCTAAGTGACACAGCCATGTCTCTTAAGCTGAGCACAGTCCCCCCCAAACACTTGGGCAGCCAAAGAAACAAGCGATAAAAATGAGATCCAGGTTTTTAAAGCAATGACTCAGAACCCTCTGTTCCTCCCCTCAATCCATTTTATTCCAACTTTTAAGGCAATTTTTCTCCTAGTTCAAATGCTTGGACTAATGTCCACACCCTTCTCTGAGTCCCCTGAATTTTTTTCCTTTCTTCCTGTGTTTTGACCTGTATGCTTCTTCTTGTGTGTGTGTGTGTGTGTGTGTGTGTGTCCCATTTCCTGCTTGATGGTGGATGGAGGATTGAAGTGGGAACTGTGAACCTTAGTGTTGGACATAAAGAAGTGAAAAGGGATCCAGGATGGAAAACATGGAAGCCAGAAATGACATACAGATGAAACAAAGTATTTCTTGTCTCAAGAAATACTTCCATAATCTGAAGATGAAGCAAATATTGTCTCAAGAAATACTTCCATAATCTGAAGGAAAAATAGATTAATTACAAAGGAATAAAAATCCACGAAATAAGCCATAACTATTAAAGGAAAAAATAATATTTCGTTTCTCTCAAAGGAAGGCAGCCTAAGCCTTCAATGAATGAACTTCTATCCACATTTATGAAAATATTCAAATACGAATAGCTGCCACTTGGGGGAGAGTCTAGGAATGTGTTTGAAGTTGAGTGGCTCTGTAAGCAGCAGTGTTATTATAGAATAACTCCATGTGTCTACCTTACAATAAAGTAGAACACTTGATAGTTTAAATATTGGCTTCCTGAACATGCTCATATTTGCTTCTCACAAAAGTCTGGTGAGGTAGATAGGGCAGGAATTCTTATAGGTATTTGAGAGAAAAGGAAACAGGTTCACAGAGCATAAAGCCATGCAACTAACAAGAAGCACATTGGATGGGGAGGTAATGGACAGCACGGTGACTACAGATAATAACACCATATTGTGTATTTGAAAGGTGCTAAGAGAGTAGACCTTAAGAGTTCTCACCACAATAAAAAAACAAACAACGTTGTAACTGTGTGTGGTGATGGACTAGATTTGTGGTGATCATTTCACAATATATACAAATATCAAATAATTACGTTGTGCACCTGAAACTGACATAATGGTCTATGTCAATTATATCTCAATAAAAACTAAAATAAAGCACATATGAGACCAAAAAAAAAAGGACACTGGAAGTTTGAATTCAAAGATTTTGACCCCAAATCTAAACCTTTTCTTGCTGCACAATCCTACTGTTACAAGCAGGAGCTTTACAAAGCTTTGGTTTAAGAAATTTACAGAAGTCCAAAGTCTGGTTTTCAAAATGACGTAATAGACTAAAGGACCATATTAGGTGTTATGGTTATAGGGAGACCTGGCCAGTCAAAGGAATGCGATTATTTGGCAGCTCACTCTAAGACTTGCCCTTAGGAGATCAGCAAGTTCATTGCCCCTATTTTTTAGACAATTCGTGGTACAACAATCTTAACTTTACCCAATAATTCCATTCCAGGGTCTACTCACTTTTATCAACAGGATAGTTTGTACCTAATCCTAAATCCTCCCAATAGCAAGTTCAAAAAAAAAAAAAAAAAGCATTCTAAATTCCAAGGAAGAAAAAAAATCACATTTTGCTTCATAAAGTCAAAGTGGACAATGCTGACCTGAGAAAGCAAAGGTGCCAGCAATAGACTCCACTCTCAGCTTGTCTTCCTAGTAACGATGGAGCTGGTAGCTAGTTTGCGCATTTGTTAGCAGGGCTGTTTGCTACATGCTGTGCCACAGATTAAGTTACCAGTTTTCTCTGAATTTTATAGTGGGTGGCACGGGCACCTGGGGGGCAGGCATCTGTGTTTTTTTTCCTGCTTGGAATCCATTCCACTTTCCAGTATTCCTCTTTCCTTAGGTGAGCACTTCCTCATTCTCAAACCTTGTAGTCTTGCTCATTCTATCCCTAACTCCAGGGATACGCTCGGGCTTCATTTCAGCCACTTAGAATATTCTATTCTACGGGCCACAGTGACCAGGTCAGGAAGAGGAAAATTAAATCAAACCTGGCCAGTGAGACTCAAAGCAAAGACTTTGTAAGAACTCCCCTTCGGGATTCTGAGCTACAGTATGCTGTGTGCCTGGAGCTGTGCAGGTCCACCACGTGGAAAGAGCCTGTTGAGAGCAAAGCCAACACAGAGGAAAACAGAGCTGGGGAAGACAGAAGGCTACAAAGAATGACTTCTGATGATCTCACTTGAACCCCTGCATGCAGTCATGCCCAAGGCTTGTCGATCATGTGCACCCACACATCCTTTCTGTTAAAGCTTGTGTGGGTGAGTTTGCAGTCACTTGCAATTGGAAGAGTCCTGCCCAGTACAATATAAGTGATCTCAGTTCAGAGTTATCTGCATTCTGACCCCATGTAGGCTGATCTTTCCTTTCCTATTTTGCAAGAAGACAGAAATATAACCCAAGTATCAGTCAGACATAACAGCTGCTGCTAATCTTTTTTTTTTTTTTTTTAAAGAATTTATGTATTTAGAGCCTACCTGGCTCTTTGGTGGGGCTGGTGGCGGACTCTGGGAGGACTCACACCAAGGAGTACTTCCCGGAACTTCTGCTGCCGGTATCCTTGTCCCCACGGTGAGTCATAGCCGCCCCCCGCCTCTGCAGGAGACCCTCCAACGTTAGCAGGTTCTACTTTGTCTTTGGATGTGGGGTATCTTTTTTGGTATTTTCTTGGATGGGAGGGGAAATGAAAAATCTGATAGAGAGAATGGTTCTTCTTCTTGGCTACTGTTGGAAGCTGTTGGTCCTTGAGCTTCTGCAGACTTTGGAAGAGGGAATCCTTAGCTGAAACTTTCAAGAACCAGGGGGCGTCCCAGAGAGCCCACAGAACGATTAGAAGAATCTTTGCCGACCCACCAGAGATCCCTGGATTCCACATGGAGAACCATCGATCTAAAAAGCGACATCTTGATTTCAGAATCCTTCTTTTTTAAAAATAAATAAATAAATAAATAAATAAATAAATAACTTATTTTTGGCTGCGTTGGGTCTTCGTTGTGGTGCACGGGCTTCTCATTGCAGTGGCTTCTCTTGCTGTGTGGAGCACGGACTCTAGGCGCGCAGACTTCAGTATTTGTGGCACGTGGGCTCAATAGTTGTGGCTCGCAGGCTCTAGAGTGCAGGCTCAGTAGCTGTGGCGCACGGGCTTAGTTGCTCCGTGGTATGTGGGGTCTTCCCGGACCAGGACTCGAACCTGTGTCTCCTGCGTTGGGGGGCGGATTCTTAACTGCTATGCCACCAGGGAAGCCCTGCTGCTAATCTTCTACTGAAGGCTCTCTGAGCAAAGTTGGATCCAGGATATTTGGGAGATTAAGTGTAAATCATTAAACACTTATCTTTAGCAAGTGAGATATTTGTTCATACAGGCTTCTTTAAACGGTCAGCTTTATCTCTAATTTTAAGTTTAGGTTAGGTTTTTTAAATGTCTACAAATCTCCATTGTTGAAAATGTAGGCTTGAAAACGTCTGCTAAGTTAAAAACTTATTTGCAAGACTTTAAAGGAAGGGAGAGAAATGCAGCTCATTAAAAAACTGAGCCTTCTATTCTTGAGGAAAAGGTTCGATGAATTTCAGGTCCATATTTTCTGGTTTGAGGATAAATAATGACAGTTAATGTTTTTCTTTTCTTACTACTATGGGTATCAAAACTAGAGAAATATGAGTTAATTTTTTTAATTTAAAAATAATTTTTAATTAAAAATTTTTAACTAAAAATAATTTTTTAATTAACGGAAAAATGTTTAATTAAAAATAATTTTTTAAATTAACAATAAAAAATTTTTTAAATTTGGCAGCACTGCACGGCATGCAGGATCTTAGTTCCCCAACCAGGGATCGAACATGGGCCCCGACAGTGAAAGCTCTGAGTCCTAACCACTGGATTGCCAGGGAATTCCCAAGTTAATCTTTTTATTTTACTTATTTATTTATTTATTTATATTTTTTGCGGTACGCGGGCCTCTCACTGTTGTGGCCTCTCCCTTTGCGGAGCACAGGCTCCTGACGCGCAGGCTCAGCGGCCATGGCTCACGGGCCCAGCCGCTCCGCGGCATGTGGGATCCTCCCGGACCGGGGTACAAACCCGTGTTCCCTGCATCGGCAGGCGGACTCTCAACCACTGCGCCACCAGGGAAGCCCCCAAGTTAACCTTTTTAAAGATTATAGTGGTTATTTGTGGTGCTTTGAATCTTAAAGAAACTCAACTTATGAAAATGCGAGTAACGCATTAACCACACAATAACACAATATACAATAATGATAATACAATAGATAGAACAGCAATAGAAGCTTACATATGTTGAGCATTTATTATATGCCCCGTTCTGTGCTAAAGGCTCAACATGCATTATTTAATTTATGCCTCACAACAACCCCATCAACCATCTTGTGTAATGAGGCAGAGTGGCTAAATATTCAATAACTTAGCCCTGGCCTCCTGGTTGCTTCTTGGGAAAACCTGAGTTCAAACCCAGGGCTGTCTGACTGCAGGGCTTAATTACCAAACTATACTACCTGGATTTCCAATCCTTTCTTGGTTCCTAAATGTGCATAAATTTAACTGAGGGTGTTTTGCTTGCCTGATTGTCATGATTTATAAAATTTTAGATCAGTATTACAGATTGGTGTGGTGGGTGCATTGTTAACATCAGAATGTACAGTTCTAGATTTTCATGAAAACTTGGAAGTTCTGGCCACCCGGCCCCTCCTTTTCCCAAGGAGGGAGGCAGGGATTATGTCCAGCTGCCCCCTGTTAATGGGGCAGTTCCACTCCGAGCTGGTCCAGTTCTCTGTAAATGCTCTTGCAGCTCCCCGGCTTTCCTGCTTCCATCCCTCCTCCCAATTGCCTGTCCTTTGTCTTTAAGGAAATGCAGGTCCAATTGCATGAAGCCTGCTGAATGCCTTCCAGGGTCTCCAATTACCTGAAAGCACTTCATACCCTGCTCCACCCCACCGTTTTTGTTTTGTTTTGTTTTTTAACATCTTTATTGGGGTATAATTGCTTTACAATGGTGTGTTAGTGTCTGCTTTATAACAAAGTGAATCAGTTATACATATACATATGTTCCCATATCTCTTCCCTCTTGCATCTCCCTCCCTCCCACCCTCCCTATCACACCCCTCCAGAAGACCAAAAGACAACCCTCAGAATGGGAGAAAATATTTGCGAATGAAGCAACTGACAAAGGATTAATTTCCAAAATTTACAAGCAGCTCATGCAGCTCAATAACAAAAAGACAAACAACCCAATCCAAAAATGGGCAGAAGACCTAAATAGACATTTCTCCAAAGAAGATATACAGATTGCCAACAAGCACATGAAAGAATGCTCAACATCATTAATCATTAGGGAAATGCAAATCAAAACTACAATGAGATATCATCTCACACCAGTCAGAATGGCCATCATCAAAAAATCTAGAAACAATAAATGCTGGAGAAGGTGTGGAGAAAAGGGAACACTCCTGCACTGCTGGTGGGAATGTGAATTGGTACAGCCACTATGGAGAACAGTATGGAGGTTCCTTAAAAAACTACAAATAGAACTACCATATGACCCACAATCCCACTCCACCATTTTAGTGTCTTCTCTGGCTTTTGTCTCCACCCACTCCTTATATTCTGTCCTCTGGCCATGCTGGGTTTCTCACTGTCCACCCAACGCACCGTGCCCTGTCACGCCTCTGTGTGTTCACGCCTTTCTCGTGCTGTTCTGCTGCTATCATGTCCGTCTGCTCTTTCTCAATGGTTAAATTCTTACTTATAATTTAAAACCCATCTCCAATGTTATCTCCTCAGGAGACAGAGAATCCTCCTCGGGAATTCTCCTTACTTACCCAGGAAGAACTCACATATTTCTTCTTCTGTGCCTCTGTAGCCCTTCACATCCTCAGCTCCTACCCAGTTAACCACATTTTACTGCATCAAATTAATTGTGGGTCTGGCTTTCCTACTAGACTCTGAGCTCCTGAAGCGGAAAGGCCCCGTCTTGGTCCTCTGTATTCCCAGAACCTGATACAGCGATTGGCACAGAGTGGGGACTCCAGCAATCTTAGCTCCTTCCCGCCATCTCCTTGACGGCAGTGGCTGTCTTACCATCTCCAAAATTAACTCAGTGGCTGTCTTACCATCTCCAAAATTAACTCAGCAGCACTGGGACCCGGGACATAAAAAGCGCTCAATTAACCTGTTTTGAACTATCCATTAACTCTGTGGCTGGCACGGCAGGTCTCAACCTGTGTCTGACCCCATATTGACCTTAGCCTTCTCAGTATCCCTCTTAGTAAATTTCCCCAGCTGCCAGCAATACCTGTGACGTGCAGGCTCTGCCCTTCTAATCATTAAGCCAATGAGGAGGTCGGCAAGCTAAGACGTTAGGAAGCTTGACTACTCAGGAGCCAACATGTGTTGTGGCCAGTAGTTTCAGAAGCAATAGTGGTGAACAAAATCCCAGCTTTCCACCCGACCTCAGGCTACTTCTGCCCACCAGTCTGTCTGTCCCTCTAGTGGGAAGTAGGGCTTGACTGGCCTCACTTCTTGTCTGAGTTTCCTACCGGGACAGAAACCCGGATCGAAGCAGCATCCTCGGGGCTGTGGGTTCCTGGCACCTAGCCGAATTCTCAGCGTCCATCTTCTTGGCTCCCATCATCCCTTTTATTGACGCAGCATCAGGCACTGCTCCGAAAGTTCTGCCTCCATGTTCTTGTCTGGTTTCCGGGAACACAGATGAGAACCCACTAGCATTTGTTCTTCCCTCTGGAACCTGGTGGCACATGCAGTAAACCTTCCCTTGGAGTAGGGCACCCTTCCCTGCTCCTGTCCTCGTGACTGCGGCCAGCTCCAGGCTACTTGCTCCAGCCTGAGCTCAGCCGGCCCTCCAGAGTGGTGTCAGCTCTGCCCCTGCATCTTCTCAGCCTCTACTTCCAAGTCGATCTTTTTCCTTTTGTTTTCTGTCTGCTAAAGATTGATCTTGGATTTCCTAGTCCTTCCTGCACCTATCTAGGTACACTTGCCCTTCTATTAAAAAGCAAAAAAAAAGCCCTTCTTATTTTCAACTCAAGGGAATGAATAATAATCATATGCTAACTGTACGGGTTTTCAGTCCTGGGTTGATAAGATACCTTTTCTTTTCCTTTTTTTTTTTTTTTTAAAGTTTCACAGGGAAACCACCCCCATCTCTAAATCTCCGTATTGCAGAAGAGTTCTATGGCCACTTTCACAGATATGAGCTAGTCCCGTTGCTTCTAAAGCGGTAAAGTGACTCAAGTCCCTTGTTACTAACAGGATGCTTGACCGAAGCGCCATCCTGCATTCGTTTTCCTTTTCTGATCAGCAGCCCAGGGAGACAGGTTTCCTCCTCTGCTCCCTAATAGGAACACTGGGAAGCACCCTTAGGTGCTACGTGAGAATTATTCCACACGTAGATTTTTTTTTTTTTTTTTTTTTGCGGTACATGGGCCTCTCACTGTTGCGGCCCCTCCCGTTGCGGAGCACAGGCTCCGGACGCGCAGGCTCAGCGGCCATGGCTCACGGGCCCAGCCGCTCCGAGGCGTGTGGGATCCTCCCAGATCGGGGCACGAACCCGCGTCCCCTGCAGGCGGACTCTCAACCACTGCGCCACCAGGGAAGCCCGTAGATGTATTTTTGATCCTTTTGTGGGAGGAGGTAAGTTTCACATTCTTCTATTCTGCCATCTTGATCTCCCTCCTGGAGAGCATCCTTCATGTTTCCTGATGGAGAGCCACTTACCGGCATGTTGCAGCACTTTCCATGCTTTCATTCTCTTCCTTGTTTAACTTGTACAAATAGTCTTTTTTGAGAAGAGCCTGCCAGTGACTTATGATATCGTGCCCTAGATCTGTGGTGGTTTATCAAACCCCTTCCTCCCCAAATGAAGGCAGGATTGTCATGGAGGACAAACCACTATTGTAACTGGAAGTGGGGGTCTGGCAGCTCGCTGCTCAAAAGCCAATAAAGAGGCAAGATTGGTGGAAAGGAAAGTTTGCTTTGTTTTGGATGCCGGCAACCGCGGGGGAGGGCGGACTCTTGTCCAAAGGCCGACTCCCCACCGCGTCCCCCCAGACAAGCAGGGGGCAAGAGCCTTTATAGACGGAGGGAGGAGGCTACATGTAGAAACAGCACAATCAGCTCTGACCGTCATGTCGAAGTTGGAAATGCAGTGGTCTGACCAGCATCATCTTGATTGTTTTAAGTACAGTTAATCCCCAGTTCCAGGGTTGGTTTGTTCCCATTTTCTTGAGGTTAATTCTCAGAATTGTGGCAGTTTATGTCATGACTACAATCTGGTCATCACGTAGTTAACTTCTTCCACCTGGTGGGGCTTTTAGTATCTATAAGAGCTCATAAGCTCACAGGATATGGCTCAGAATATTCTCTATAGCCCTTGAGGAGGAGCTGAAGGTCCTTGGCTGTGTTTGCTGACTGAACTATGATTATTCAGTCTTGTTGGACTGTTTTCCTTTGTTTCTGTACTTTCTCATTTCTCTGATTAAACTCATTCATTGGCTGAAGTTTTTCCACAGGCAAAAGGCAGGCTGAGGACACGGGGGGCTAGACCACAGGGTCCTGCTCCGTTTCACTATGAGGCCTGCAAACTCCCTTTCACTGTGGGACCTGTTGGCAGCAGGGAGCCCCCCAGTCACACCCTCCTTTATGGTCTTGCTGGCGACCTTGTCTAAAATGACGGAAGCTACTATAGCCAGTCTGGTTTCATGAGTGTTGCTTTTGAGTTTCAAAGATCCCTTTTTCCTGTTTCCAGCCCTCTAGGTGGGACCCTTTTCCCGCCTCTCCCTCTGCCTCTTTTCTCCTCATTTAGGATGAGATTACAACCTTTAAGTAAATTATTGCTACAAATGGCACGTCCAGGCAATAGTATACAGTTGCCCCTTGACCGACACAGTTTTGAACTGCTTGAGTCCACTTCTACATCGATGTTTTTCCATAAACATACAGTTGGCCATCTACATCCACAGGTTCTGCATCCAGGGTATCCAATTTCAACCAGCAGCTGGTTGAATCTTCAGATGCCAAACCCGCGGATGAGGTCGGTCGACCGTGCCAGCCTTTTTATAGGAGGGACTTGGGCATCTTGGTATCCCCAGGGACTCCTGCAACCCATCCCCTGCAGATACTGAGGATCAACTGTACATGTTTCTGACCCTTCCAACCACCCCCCCACCCAAGTCTTCCTTTGTCAAAGCGTGTCCTTATCCTGCCAGAGGCAGAGCCGTATAACCTAATGGTGAACCGCGAGGATTCCGGAGTCAGAGAAATCTGGCTTCAAATCCTGGCTCTGCTCCTTCCATTTGTATGTGGCGCTGGATTAATCATTTAACTGTTATGAACTGGTATCCTTGTTAAATGCAGATACTGCCAGTACCTAACTCATATGGCTGTTGTGAAAAGATTGGAAGAAGCAAATGGATGTGAAGTGATTGGCACTGTGCCTGCCACACTGGAAACGCTGTAAATGTTGTCAATTATTATTGGCTACATGGCAGAGAGAAACATTGTCAAAGTAGCAGGACAGCCTTCCAACGCTGTTGTCCTTTCAGCAGCTGCTTGATCCCTGGTCACTGATGCGGGAGTTATATTACACAGTGCCACCAAGTCAGCTTTCCATGTCTGGATGTATATTCCAGATGTTTAAAGAATTTCAATATCTTCCTGTCATAAAGCATCAGCAGAGACTCGTCTGAACAGTGCCAATTAAGTCTTATCTCTAAAATTATAATAATGTGTATTAGACCTCATGGGGAATTTTTTTGTTTGCTTCTGAGCTAATGGAGATATTAAAACTGATAGGTCCAAGGAGGAAGTGGGTAGAGAAGAGGCTGCTTCCCACCATGTCGCCATGTTAAAAAGCTCCCTGTAGGGCAGCAGTTACAATGAATCCTCACTAGCCCAGGACAAGCTGAGACATAACGGTTTAAATGGTTCCAGCTTCTGTCATTAGGATCACCATTGGGTTGGCACCTGTGTCTCTCCCTTTGATTTTTTTAGTATTTTCTTATTTTCTCGTACCACAAAATGTTCCATACTCACATTTATTTTCCCTGCTCCTGTCTTGGAATTAACCACTTGTCCTAGGAGCCCTGGTTCCCTTTATTGGAGAAGGGTGCTTAGATATAAAGAAAAAACATGCTATTGTTTTCCCTACACCACACACAATACTCCAAAAGCTCTGTACTCTGGTCCCCAAATGTGTGGAGGTTCCCCCCCATCCTCTGCATCAAGCAATTCTGCAGCACCAACTGGGTTTCATACAATATAACTCAATTTTGACACTATCTACCCAGAGATAGCATCAGATCCCGTGGGTTAAGGGCTCAGTCTTTTAAGACTGCCTGCATCCTCTTCAGATGCCAATCGCACCCAGGTTATCAACTGTGCTTCTGACCTACTGGCTATAAATTGGAGGTTCCCACAACCTCCTCCCTGAATTTCGTTAATTTGCTAGACTGGCTCAGAGAACTCAGAGAAACAGTTTATTTACTAGATTACAGGTTTATTAGGAAAGGATATTTTTTAATAAAAGGACTTTTAAGAGGTTTTAGTCTTAATTTGTTTAAGGAGTATAAGTAGTGGTTTAAAGAAAAGACTTTTGCTAAAAATAGCTGGTGATAAGATCATGGCTATTAAACTCGTTTCTTTCACAGGAAGTGGCTACTCTTTTGTTTCTGAAAATTTGTTAGGACAGATTTAGTATTCTAAAGAGTCTAAAGTTATATATATGTCATTGTTGTCACTTAAAAATCTTGGGCAGAACAGCCAGATGGAAGAGCTGCATAGGGCAAGGTGTGGGGAAAGGGGCTCAGAGTATCCATGCCCTTGCCTGGTGCATAACCCTCCCAGCACCTCCACATGTTCACCAACCTGGAAGCTCTCCAAACCTCATCCTTTTGGGTGTTAAGTAGGCTTCATTACATAGACATGGTTGGTGAAATTACTGACCACCTTTCTCTTCCCCACAGGTGGCTGGTGGCAGTGGGGCTGGATGTTTCAAACTTCTAATTACAGGTTGGTCCCCCTGGCTATCAGTCCCCATCATTATGGACTTTCCAAAAGTCACCAAAGTTCCCAGGACACAAAATGAGACAAACAGGAAAGCAATAGTTGTTCCTGGGAAGGAAAGAATCAGTAACCAATGGGTAGCCCCAAACCAAATTCACGACAGTCACAATTCAAAGAACTAATTCTTACAAATGGTTTTCTCCACTAATCTGAATTTGTAAAGAAAGGTCAGATTAAGCCTATGTAAACTCATATTTCCATCTGTGGTTCATTTGCACCAAACTGAACCCAACTGACTCCTACTTTCCACTAGTTATTCCTAGAAAGAATTTCTAGATTACTTTGGTAATTATAGTCATCTATTCTTGTAAACCTCTTAGAGAAGAAAAATATGGACCTATAAAGAAAAACGTTTACAAAAGGGAAAATAAGGTTTTGTCCATACTTTACCTCTGTGAATAATGGATAATACCTTACAGAAGAAGAGGATTTCTTGGGGTCATCCAGGGACTTTGGAGGCATAAATGTTCACATCTACGTATTCAAGCCTCCCGTTGTAGCAGATATCTGTTATTTTTGTCAGCCCTACCTCTCTTCTCTTTGAGAACTGCTCCTCCACAGGTAGAGCTAGTAATCCCAAGGTCCTATCTCTCCAACACATGGTGGTCATGTGACCAAGGCTGGCTAATTAGAATATGCCACCCTCTAGGAAGCACTCATGGTTCAGGGCTGGCAACTCACCCCTGCAGGACTAACAGGAATCCTTTTAAGAGACCTGATCTAAATGTTCAGGGAGAGAGATGGGGATTTTGAACACTAGCGATCTGGTAATCCTGGATTCCTGTGGACTATCTCATGGGAAAGCCTGTTTAAGGATGAAGCCCACACGAAGGAAAGGATATCATTGCTTGAACCCTTGAATACATTTCAGCATGAAACAGCTGTGACTTCCTCGTTCTAATCCTGTTTCAGTTTAAACTCTTTTTTTTTTTTTTTGCGGTACGCGGGCCTCTCACTGTTGTGACCTCTCCTGCTGCGGAGCACAGGCTCCGGACGCGCAGGCTCAGCGGCCATGGCTCACGGGCCCAGCCGCTCCGCGGCATGTGGGATCTTCCCGGACCGGGGCACGAACCCGTGTCCCCTGCATCGGCAGGCGGACTCTCAACCACTGCGCCACCAAAGCCCAGTTTAAGCTCTTTTGAGTTGACGATCTGTCACTTGCAACAGAAGGCATCTACTCCACCTCCCTAGAACTGGATAAATAAACTCCCATGAGTAAGAAGGGATGCTCAGAGTTAAGTTCAATTCCCACCTGCACAGAAACACTATTATTCGGTGGATGCCTGAGCCCCTCAAAGAGCAGGATGGTCACTACCCTGTGCCTATTACATTGCCGCTATTTCTACCTACTTTAAAGTCTTTTTTGTGTTGAGCTGATAGCAGTCTCCCCATAAATTATACCCATTGGTGTTGCTTCTGTACTGGACTCAGAACATTAGTCTGGGCTCTTTTTCACATGGGATCCTTTTAAATATCTGAAAATACTTTTTCTCTACAGTTTCAGTAGTCCCAGTTTCTTTACTCTTAGGAGATGGTTTTTAGACTCTTCACAATTCTGGTATCCTCTTTAGAAAATGTGACGTTAGTAATGATACCTTTACAATGTATTGCCTAGAAATGAGAAATTTATTTGACTAGTTTGGAGAACAGTAGATCTATTATTTCCTGTATTCTAGGTACTACAGCTCCCTTACATACTCTTATAATTACATTATTTTTAGCCAAGCTTTGGGCTTCTTGATAATTTTTAAAAGTCCACAACAAGTACAAAATACAATACTTAGGACAATAAAAAGATAAATAAAATGTAACAACAATAGTTAACATTTAATGAGTTACTATATGTCAGGCATTTTATAGCATTATGTTATTATTTACATCTTACAAATGCCCCATGATCTGGCTTCTATGATTAGCCCCATTACAGTTGAGAGGTTAAGTGCTTGCCTGATGTCTCACAACTAGTGGATGGTAATGTTAGTATCTAAGTCTGATTCCCAAAATTAGCTCTTGAGAATTCAGGAGCAATGCTTCTAACAGAAAACCAGCTAGAGGGTTATGGTAAACTGTTAACTGTGAAACCTGAAGCATTTTAAAAGTTGTAATGATTATTAGTTAATTTAAATTTGTTGAGTTGAAATCTGTCGCTGCTGCCGCTTTTTTTTTTTTCTACTGCTGATGCTTCTTCAAGGCAAAATTGAGTACTGTGAATCCTTGAATGGAAGATTATAATGGAGGATGAAGGGGGAAAAGAAACATTTTAAATAAAGCCTGATTAAGTAAGTATTAAAGAGGAAGAGTTTTCAAGAACAAAAGAGGTGCAAAAAGTGAGCTGTAGGACCTGGAAACCATGGTGAAGAATCTGGTGAGACTTAGTTTAGAATGGACTAGTCTGATTTCAAGGAAAGAAAAGATGATGAGGTACAACAGGGTTTATCTTATTTTCCAAGCCAGGACCCTGAGAGGGTGAGGCAGGTGGCCACAAAGTCTGAGTCAGTGGGAACAGGGAAGTTTCCAAGTGGGAGTGTGGTAGACCCTGGTGGGTCTCTGGGATCTGGGCTGATTTGCAGCGGTCCCCTTTCATGTGGTACGTGTGGTGAAAGTTTTCTGGAACTCTTAACAAAGCCCAAAGGCTATGAGAACAGGAGCTATATTTATGCACTCTATCAACAGTTCCCAATTCCCACCTTTGAGACCAGCATAAGCTGGCAGTGGGATGATTCAGGCAGAAAGACAAACATCGTTTGGAGGATACTGCTCAAAGCAGCCTCAAGATGCGAGCTTGGGTGTTATTCTAAAGAGCCAAGGTCGTGGCTTTCAAATGCAAGGATGCGCAGAGGAGCTGCCCTACACACTGTTCATCATCTCTGAATACACCTAGATTGATCTGAGACATTTTAAACCAGTGGGTTATGAACAACCATATATGTCTGTAGACACTGAGAGAGGGATAGAGACACAGAGGAAGTCAGCCAATGACATGTGGCATAGCTGTCCCTGTTTTCTAAAAGAGATGAATCAATATTCTGGTAAAAGAACTACTCATATACAATGGTAAGAAAAAATGTAAAAAAGAGTTGGTTGAGAAATCATAAGTAAATAGGTGTTGAGCTTGAAGGTGAAAGTGAAGGAAGTATCTGAACAAGGGTATGGGATCTATCTTACCCATGAACTCAAAGTTTCATAAATTAGAAATGGATCTGTCAGATGTTGGGAGATGGAGGAGAAGACATAGGCTCTGTGAAAAGGCACAAACAAATGCTGGATTCCCTTCTCTGAAGGGCCACAGCCGCTCCGGTGAACACAGACCAACCAACATGCCTTTCTTCACCTTCTCTTAGGAAATACCTAGGCTGTGTCACAAAGCTCTCAAACACTGCTATTTGAGTACAATTTACACTTACTTAATAAGCTCTTTGGCTAAGTTATAAGTTTATCTTGCCTACACGGCATAACAGTATATTTAAAAGGTGCAAAATAATCTCTTAGTAATTGTGATGTTGGGACAAACTTTTAAATCATAACTGCCTTCCTTCTGGTGAGCACTGGGTGGTGCTCTTATCTAAGAGGAAGTAAATCCAGGCAGTTGTGCACCAGGCCTCTGTCGCTCTGCCTACCACAGCTTCGAAGTCCTTAATCTCTCTCTCTTAGTAATTCTAAATGTGGGTGCATAGGCACCCTGGTATTTTTTGTTTGTTTGTTTATAACAGCTTTATTCATAATCACATTTATGTTCAAACTGAAGGAGATTTATAGATGTATACAGGGCATCCTGGTATTTTTAAGTATTCATTACAATTTTCCAAATTTCCTTGAAGAATCTGTATGTAGTGCTTTTTAATATAATGGGCAAAAAATTAAAAGTGATATAAAACAATTAGATTCCACTTCTCTAATTATATTGGCATTGTTCCTGCTGACTTCAATGTTTCTGGATGTATCTGGTCTGAAGAACTAGCTAAAGAGTCATTATGTTAAAAACAAAACCAAAAAACCTCTGTTTATTGTTTAACATTTTATTTTATTATTTTTTTAAATGAAAGATAAAACTTTTATTGTGTAAGTCACTGAACTGTTGGTGCTCTTTGTTACAGCATTTAGCTTTCCCTGACCCGTACATTCTTCTTTGTCTTGTGCTCTTAAAGCTGGAGTGCACCCCAGGCTTCTCCACCTACACACACTCCCTTGGGCATCCTGTTCAGGCTTATAACTTTCAATACCATCTACCCACCAATGACTTACAAAAGTAGATCTCCAGCCCAGCCTCTCTCCTGAACTCCAGGTTAGTATAACCAGTTGCCTGGTTAACAATTCCACTTAGATGTTCGCGGACACCTCAAACTCATCTTGTCCAAAATGGGACCTCCTGGTTTTCCTCCACAAACCTGCTCCTCAGCAGTTCTCCCTGTTTGGGTTGACAGCAACTCCTTCCTTCCAGTTGCTCAGACCAAACCTCTCTCTCACCTCCACATTGAATCCAGCAAGAGTTTTTGTTGGCTCCGCCTTCAGAATATGTTCAGAATCTCACCATTTTTCACCTCCATAAATGCCACACCCTGTCCTGAGACACCATTCTCTCATCGCTAGTATCTCTCTGTTTTCTTCCTCTCCCCTTCCTCTTTCTTTTTATTTTCAAGTTTCTTCAAATAACCTTAGCAATTAATCCTAACAGAAGCAATGCATATGCCCAAACAATGTATTCAATATTCTAGTTTTGTTCTTAGAGAAAAAAAGTTGTTTTTTAACGAGAGCTGGAAGGGCCGAGGAGAAAGTAACTAAGTTAAGCAGTTATTGGAATAGTTTTGATGAAAGGTAATGTGAGAAGGAGTGGCAGTGAAAATGTAAAGGTTTTAAATAGCTTGTGTTGATTATTACACAACCACCTTTTCTTTTTTAAAAAAAAGTTATTTTATTTATTTTTGGCTGCGTTGGGTCTTCGTTGCTTGTGTGCAGACTTTCTCTAGTTGTGGCGAGTGGAGGCTACCCTTCGTTGTGCGGTGCGGGCTTCTCATTGCGGTGGCTTCTCTTGTTGCGGAGCATGGGCTCTAGGCGTGTGGGCTTCAGTAGTTGTAGTACACGGGCTCGGTAGTTGTGGCTCATGGGCTCTAGAGCGCAGGCTCAGTAGTTGTGGCGCACGGGCTTAGTTGCTCTGCGGCATGTGGGATCTTCTCGGACCAGGGCTCAAACACGTGCTCCCTGTGCCACCAGGGAAGCCCCTACACAATCACATTTTCCAGTTCACAGGTCTGAGTAGGCAGCTAGCTTCGGCCTCTTGGAGGAGAATGGGGTCACGTTGCTTGTGGAGGAAGAAGCAGTGTTAGTGTTCTGTACTAATGCTTCTCCTTTACTGGTTTTTGCTTATGTGGATTTGAAAAAATTTTGCTTGTTCCATTGCTCTCCTTTTATTTTATAAAATGCTTTTGACTTCAGAGCTCAGGTTCTAGATGCTGGTTCTGAGCCTACTGACAATATCACTTCTGTCTCAGCCAAGGTCTGATGACTAATGCTGTTTCCCTCCCAGATCTGGCCTTAATTATCAGACCACCTTCTCTCTTACTTCTCTGGGCTCTTCATACTTTGGTCAACTCAAATTACTCATTGTTTCCCTCGTATGTGCCATGCTTTCTTCCCTGTGGGACAAGATTAGTTCATGGTTTCCACAACATTTGTATCCATTTCTCCCAAATCCATAGAACTTAATAATAATGATGATGATGATAATAATAATTGTAGACAGTTGGTGAGCACCTACCATGTTCCAGGCACTGTACTTAGTGTTTACAGGCTTTATATCATTTTAACCTCACACCATGCAAGGGAGGGACTTTTACTATCCCTATTATACTGACGAGGTACACTCTGCCCAGATCCTTTCAGGCCTTCTTTCCAGCTCTGAGTGCCCAGCTTCAGCAGGCTTTGCTGCTAACGCTTGCCCTGCAACCTTCTGACGATTGCCCCTCACCAGCCAGTGAGGAGAGTCCAAAGGCTCTGGGAGTTTTGTGTCTCCCTTGCCCTGTGATCAATGGCAAAGGGGACTGTTGTCAGATAACCAGCCCCCAGATCCTTTGCCTCCAGGTGGGAGAAACTCGGAGGTATGGTCCGTGCTTTGAGGCTCTCCAAGGGATCCGGCTAAGTTGGCATTTTCTTCCCCATCTTGCTTCTTCAACTCCCTCACCTTTCCTTGTGGGAGCACTTCCCCATAAGTCACTTTTCCTGAACCCTTGGTTCATGATCTGTGTCTGGGGGAACCCGATCTGAGACTCTTGCCTGGCTCGTACAAGATAGAGTTGAGATTCAAACTAATGCAGTCTAAGTGCAGTCATATTTTAGAGTTCTAATCCCTTTGTTATATTGCTTGTCATGTCGGTATGATCATCTGTTTCAATCTCCTTTTCCTAGCATTCTGTTAGGAATTTTACCAGAAGAATTTTGGAGCCGGGTCTTTGATAGTTCTCAGTGTGGTGGTGGGAATTCAAAGTCCTTCCTAGGGATGGATGAAGTTGCAGTAGGAGCGTCTCAGATACTCTGACAAGTATCTTGGGCTTCTTCCTCAATGCTCCCACAGTCGTGTAGACATACATGCAACAACCATGCTGCTGGGATGATTATTTTAAAAATTCTGTTGGATATTCTGCTCCCTCACTAGACTGTAAGCTCTTGGGGACAAGGACCCACTTCTGCTCATTGTTGTTTCCTGGTACAGAGCCCAGTGTCTAAAAATGGAGGTGTTCAATCTTTTCAGATGTAATTCTGTAGTACAGGAAACTAGATTTAGAACTGCAGTTCTTAAATTTCATTTGCATGTGAATCACCTGTGGGGTGGGGTTTAGGATTCTGTCTTTTAACTGGTGTCGCAGGTGATCCTCAACCCATTACTGATACTTTGAAAACACTAATGTACAAGGTCCAGATACTCAGTAATAACTAAGGAACGCTTACGTTGTAAGTTCTGATTATATATCAGTTGCTTTGTGCCTGGCATCGTTGTAAGAGAATTATGGCTCTTAACTTAATTAAGCCACATTTAACTTCTATGAAGAGAAAAGTATTATTACCCCCTTTTTTACAAATTAGAAAACTGAGACACAAAAATGTTAAAAGTGCTAACTTGCTCCATTGCCTATAGCTAGTAAGTGGATGTGGACCCAGGCATTCTGGCTCCAGAGCCTGTCCTCTTAACTGCTTCCCCACACCACCCTTTCCGCTGATACATGTAAGAAAATCCACGTTATCCCCAGCTTTAGTTTTGCTGAGCCTTTCTTTCCAAGGAATCTGAAAGGAAAAGAAAGCTACGTAACTGCAGGAGACACACAGGAAATATTTTATTAGCTTCCAGATGGAGAAAACAGTAGAGTAAAAGTATTTCAGTAGAAATCCACGGCCCTCCTCAGGGAGCCCACTCTGGCATCCAGGGCCCCCCAGTCGTGGTAGTGCCTGTAGTCCCCCGGCCGCACTAGGTACTGCCGCCCGCGGTAGTTGGGCATCTCATAGAGGACCCACCAGCCCTCCAGCACGTGAAGGGAGCGGATCTCATTGAAGTGGAAGCGGTCGCGGAGCGAGGAGCAGTCTTCCGTGAGCTCCGCCACCTGGCCTCGGTAGTCCTCTCGCTCGTACATCCTCAGCCGGTGGGAGCTGGTCTGGGTTCAGCAATCAGCAGATGGGAAGGGTCAGAAAACCTAGCCTTTAGCAACCAATCACTCACACCGCTGGGGGAATGGGCATTTTTTTAATCTTTTCTATATCAAAGATGACAAATTAAAAAGACAACCAACACCAGGGCCACTGGGTATAGTTGGGTAGATTGCACACTGCAAAACTGAAGAGGGGGCCATTCACACAGATCAAGACATTCATGGTGCTCCATAGTTTTCTAGGGCCACAACCTACATGAATCATATTTAGTACCTACTTAGTACCATTCTTAAGTGACAATTTTTATATATAATTTTTGCTCTCTCCTTTATAGACTTAAACGGTGGTCTGGAACTCTCCTTGGTGGTTATAAAAATAATTAGATATTAAAATAAAAAGGCAAATCTATCCCTGGCAAAAGGCATTATTTTGGAACTCCATAGCATTAGAAGAGGCTGGGAAGAGAGGAAGTCGAATTGCTTTCCCCGAAGTGAAGCACAGGAGGTGGCAGTCCAGCCCAGGCAACTCCTTAATCCCTTCCTTTCTGCTTTGAGTCCTGCTATTCTAAAATCCCGAGAAGCAAGAGCCATCGTAACGATTAGGTTTCAGTTCTCACCTCTAATATATGGTCTGGCAAAACACTTTTAGGTAATTAATAAAAATAGAAGCTCAAGATCATGAAGGAGGCCTGTCTAGATCAATAGATTATAAAACCTTTAGAAAAATGTAAGGGCAGGCTGTCAGTCCTGGGCAAATCCTGTCTGTCTCTTCCTGAGCACTTGTTCTTTTATCTGCTTGTTCCTTCGCAGCAGGTACCCACTCAATTCCTTCTTCCTTCTTCCACCATTAAATCCTCGTTAGGAAATGTTCTCATAAGCAATTCATTCTGAGGTATAAAAAACTGCTAATAAGGTATCTTCCATGGTTTGCAAAAGACTCACGTGTGTGTTAATTTGATCTTCACAACAGCCTGACACACGTGGAGCAACCATTCTAAGTCTTTTCTTCTTTTAAGAGAAACTAATGACTAGAGCTTTCAGGCTGTAATCAAAGAGTCAGGGAAAGTAAAGGTCCAGATTTCCAGGCTCCTAATGCCAGTCTGGGTCCTATCAAGGCTTTCAACCCTCTGAGGGGGTTTCAAATTTCCCCAGAATGGTACATTTTCCATAGGACTCTGTCATAGGCAAATAAAAGCCTCCCTAACTGTAGAATTCCAGGCTGCTCAGGCTTTACTTGGGTAGCAGTGGGCTTTGCAGGTGCTACTAGAATCACATTGTTGGTTATTTGTTTTGCCTAATCAAAAAGCAGAACTTGAGGGACACTTGATACTCATAATGGTTAATATTTGGAGGAGGGGGTAGTTTGCCATGTGCTGGGCAATCTCCTTTTGACCTCATCACAGCTCGATGAACCAACTGCCCTTATTAACCCCGCTTTACAGATGAGGAAGGAGAGAAGTAGCCCAGTAACTAGCCTAAGGGCACCTGGGTGTGAGGAGTTCACCTGTTGCTTATTCCTCAGCGGTGGCACAGACGCTCTAAACTAATGCCGTGCACCACTTTTGCCCAGTAGAGGTGAGCTTAATTTTAGCAAAGGAGAATACAATTTCAATTAAGAGCATTGCATCACTCAATTTTTCGGTGGAAAGAAACCTTAAAGACATTAATAAAGGGAAAGAGAACCCGGTTAGAGCCAGCAAAAGAAGGCCACCGTCCTGCAGCCTGACCACTGTGTCTGGAGCACTGGTGTGACCCGAGGGCACGGCAGGCCCAGGGGAACCGGACTCACGTGGGGGATGAGGCGGCAGGAGCGGACGGAGTCGTTGAGGCCCATCCACTGCTGGTAGTCGGGGTAGTCGCCGCGCCGCAGGAAGTACTGGTGGCCCTGGTAGTCGGGCTGCTCGTAGAGCATCCAGCAGCCGCTGTCCACCCGGATGGAGTTGCAGCGGCCGAAGCAGGGCTGCAAGTTGGCGTGGTCGCTGCTGCACTCGTAGTGGCGGCCCTGGAAGCCCCGGTCCTCGTAGAAGGTGATCTGCAGGGAAGGGAAGGACAGGGCTCAGAGGCCTGGGCTCCAGCCCGGCTGCGGGCCCCTCCCGCCGGCGCGGGGCTCACCTTCCCCATGGCTGCTGGATGCGGGGATGCGAGTTCAGTGCGGTGGGGCGGGCGCGCGGGTCTATATAGCAGGAGGGCTGCTGCGTTGGCAGGAACGACACAAAAGGGGCCCCCGCGTGAGGAGGATTTCCTCTCTCTCTTCTATATAATGACGGCGGGGGTGGGCGGGGGACTTATTGTATGTTTTCTCTTAGACTCTCCAGAGCTTTCGAACTGATGACCCGCGTAAAACTGTCACTTGGTGCCTCTGGGGCCTTTAAATGAAGCCTAGTCAGGAGATTGGAAGCGAGCAAAAGTGCCTAACGGGGTTAATGCTCGTAATGAAACATTTTTTAACCTTTTTGAATTTCGAAATGATCTCTTTTTGAGGAACAACACCGGGTAGTGACCGGGTCAGAGGTCAGGATGGGCTCCAGCGGGAGGCGTTTAGATGAGAGAGCGTTTCCTTGGTGTGAGGATGTGGGACGTTGGATGCACCTGCCTTCTTCGCAGGACGTCTGAAGGAGGATGGGATTCTTCTCTAAGAGAACCTCCTACCAGCCTCCCCGCTGATGAGCGGGTGCAGCAGACAACACACCGGAGGAAAGGTGATGGGGGTTGGACCCCGAGGAAGCCCTCTTTAAGCACCTGGTTCGGCTCTGCTCCCTGGAGACGGACCAGGGCCGACTCCAGACTCAGCTGCTGCCTCCGGCCCACCAGCAGGAAGCCTGCAACTTTGGAGTTCATGAGGGGACTAACGGGTGGTTATTACTCACACCGTAACTTTTTATTTAAGCAATAATTTTGCAAACCAAGTGATAAGGTTAATTAGTTCTAGCTGCTGAAAATTCAAGTTAACATGCAAATGTAACAGATTTAAAATCCTACAATCTTGGGAAGATTCTGCTTTCTGTACCTTCCCCAGCCCTGGACAAGCCTGGTTGCTCCCTAGTTAATGCTCTGGTTCCAGGCGCTAGAGTCTTCCTTCCTTACCACCCACCCCCCATCCCCCCAGCAGCTTCTGGGGCTCCACTCTTTAGAACAGGATTTCACAACCTCATACTATTTGCATTACTCTCAAGGTTGTGACAACCAAAAAATATTTCCGGACATTGCCAAATGTCCTCTGGGGGAGTGAAATCAACCCTGGCTGCAAACCACTGCTTTAGAAGGAGCTGGTCCTCAAACAGATGTAACCGTGATACACCTGTCTCGTTCCTTAGTGTGGATTCTTGCTATTTAAGTCTAATGCTAATAAATTGTTTGCCCTGAACAATTTTATTTGAAACACATAAATTTAATAAGCCTGATTCACATTTTTTCTTTTAAAAATTCTAATTTTATAGAAAATTGGAAACTACAGAGAAGTAGAAAGGAGGAAAAAATTCAAACCATAGTACCGAATTTTAAAGATCACTGTGGATGAATATTTTAAAACCTCCTTTCAGTTCTGCAAGATGAAAAAGTTCTAGAGATCTTTGCACAAGGACATCCATGTAGTTAACACTACTGTACTGTGGTTAAAAAAAATGGTTAAGATGGTAAATTTAATGTTATGTGGTTTTTTTGTTTGTTTTGTTTTGTTTTGCTTTGTGGTACGTGGGCCTCTCACTGCTGTGGCCTCTCCCGCTGCGGAGCACAGGCCCCGGATGCGCAGGCCCAGCGGCCACGGCCCACGGGCCCAGCTGCTCCGCAGCATGCGGGATCTTCCCGGACCGGGGCACGAACCCGCGTCCCCCGCATCGGCAGGCGGATTCTCAGCCACTGCGCCATCAGGGAAGCCCTGTTATGTGTTTTTTGTCACAATAAAAAAGACACCTCGTTCCTCCCCTGCAAAAAAAACCTTCTTAATTTTCATTGCTTTGATCTAATACTTTCATTTCTAAGAATTTGTCCAAAGGAAATAGCTAAAGGTACCTGAAAATATTATGCACAGTGGCATTTTATCAGACCACTGTTTATAATATAAAAAATTAGATACAAATAAAATGTCCACATAAGGCATTAATTAGGTAAGTTATAGAACATCTCTTTGATGAGATGCTACACAGCTACCAAAAATCATGTTCTCAAAGAATTTATTTAATGATATGGAAAATGCTCACCATATGTTAAAATTTTAACATGAGTATATTATACACTGAAAACTACAAAACATTGCTGAAGAAAAGAAGATATAGGGGCTTCCCTTGTGGCGCAGTGGTTGAGAGTCCGCCTGCCGATGCGGGGGACACGGGTTCGTGCCCCGGTCCGGGAAGATCCCACATGCCGCGGAGCGGCTGGGCCCGTGAGCCGTGGCCGCTGAGCCTGCGCGTCTGGAGCCTGTGCTCTGCAACGGGAGAGGCCACAACAGTGAGAGGCCCACGTACCGCCAAAAAACAAAAAAAAAGAAAAGAAGATATAAATAAATGGAAAAACATCTTGTGTTCATGGATTGGAAGATTTAATATTGTTCAGATATGAATACTTCCCAAAGTGGTCTACAGATATAATGCAATCCCCATAAAATTCTAATGTTATTTTCTGAGGCAGTAGAAAAACCCACTCTAAAATTTATATAGAATCTCAAAGGATCCCAAATACCTCAAACAATCTATTTTTGTGTGTGTGAAGCCATTTTTAATTTTTATTTATTTATTTAATTTTGGCCTCACCGAGAGGTTTGCAGGATCTCATTTCCTGGACCAGGGATTGAACCCGGACCACCACAGTGAAAGCGCTGAAGCCTAACCACTAGACCACCAGTGGACTCCCCCAAAACAATCTTGAAAAAGAAGAACAAAGCCGGAGAACTCACACTTTCTCATTTCAAAACTTACTACAAAATTTACAGTAATCAAAACAGTGTGGTACTGGCATAAAAATAGACATACAGACAAATGGAATAGAATAGAGAACACAGACACAAACCCTTACACATATGGTCAAATGATTTTTGAGAAGGTTGTCAAGACCGTTCAATGGAGAAAAGAC
The DNA here is from genome assembly GCF_003676395.1 of Aethalodelphis obliquidens. Classification (NCBI taxonomy): domain Eukaryota; kingdom Metazoa; phylum Chordata; class Mammalia; order Artiodactyla; family Delphinidae; genus Aethalodelphis; species Aethalodelphis obliquidens. The sequence continues at coordinate 27,924,817 of NW_020837946.1, read as the reverse complement.
AGTCTTTTCAACAATGGTACTGGGAAAACTGGATATCCACATGCAGAAGAATGATGTTGGACCCTTACCTTACACCACATACAAAAACTGACTCAAAATGGGTTAAAGAACTAAAACTATAAAACTCTTAGAAGAAAACGTAGAGGAAAATCTTCATGAGATTAGAATTGGCAGTGATTTCTTGGATATAACACCAAAGCATAGGCAATAGATAAATTGGAGTTCATCAAAATAAAAACTTTTGTGCATCAAAGGAGACTATCAACAGAGTGAAGAGGACACCAATAGGATGTGAGAAAGTATTTGCAAATCATATATGATAAAGGATTGATATTCAAAATGTATAAAGAACTGCTGTAACTCAACAACAATAAAACACCCACCTCCAAAAAAAAAAACCCAATTGAAAAACAAGGCTTGAATAGACACTTCTCCAAAGAAAATAATACAATGGCCAATAAGCACATGGAAAGATGCTCAGCATCACTAATCATTAGGGATATGCAATCAAAACTACAACGAGATACTACTCCACACCCATTAGGATGGCTAGTATAAAAAGCAAAATCAAAACAGAAAACAACAAGTCTTAGAGAGGATGTGGAGAAATTGGAAAGCTTGTGCATTGCTGATGGGCATGTAAATTGGTACAGCCACTGTGGAAGACTGTATGGTAGTTCCTTAAAGATTAAACATCAAATTACCATATGATTTAGCAATTCCACTTCTAGGCGTATACCCGAAAGAATTGGTAGCAGGGACTTGAACAGCTCTTTGTACCCCAATGATCATAGCAGCATTCTTTATTACACCCAAAAGGAAGAAACAATTCAAATGCCCATTTAAGAACGGATGGGTACACAAAATGTGGTATATGCATAGAATGGAATATTAATCAGCATTAAAAAGGAATGAAATTTTGATAAATGCCACAACGTGAACAAACCTTGAAAACACTATGCTAAGTGAAATGAGCCAGACACAGGACAAATATTATATGATTCAATGCATTTGAGATACCTAGAATAGTCAGATTTATAAAGAAAGAAAGTAGAAGGGTGGTTACCAGGGGTTGGGGGAAGGTGGGAATGGGGAGTTATTGTTTAATGAGTACAGAGTTTCAGTTTGGGATGATGAAAAATTTCTGAAGATGAATAGTGCTGGTGGTTGCACAATGATGTGCTTTATGCCACTGAATTGTACACTTAAAATGGTTATAATGGTAAATTTTATGTTATGTATATTTTACTACAATTTAAAGCATCTTCCATGAGCAACAAGAAAAGAAGGGAATCAATATGAATTTTTTCAATATTAATTTCTTGATTTCAATAATGCTACTGTGGGTTAGGACTCCACGCTCTCACTGCCAAGAGCCCAGGTTCAATCCCTGGTTGGGGAAGTAAATCTCACAAGCCGCACAGTGCAGCACACACGCACACACAAAATCTACTGTGGTTGTAAGAAAACATTAAAATCGGGTAACTCCTAGTGGTTGAAAGGGAATTAAAAAGCATTTAAAACAGAGTTTATTTTAACTGACTTATAGTCCTCTTACTTTATAAGAAGGGAATAATTAATATAATTAATGTCTTAAAATTTTTTTTACATTTCCCTCTTGGGCTTTCTTCCTCTTTCTCCCTTTATTCATTCCATTCTGACTATCTTACACCACCAAAGCTTACATTCAAGAACTGATAATATTTCAAGGTCCTCTTTAATCTTGGGAATTAGTGCTCTGGGCACAGTTGTGCTGTAGGCAAAGCTTCTTCGTTGATTTCCTTCACCCAACCTTCCTTGTGTATTGCCCTGCTTGCAGCTAGCAGCTATGGTTTCCAGGGACACCAGCGTCAGGTTGATGATATGGTGGGAGATGGACAAAACTTGGGGCCCTGACGATATTGTTGAGCGCTGAACTAACCATTCCTAAATTCCGTGCTACCCTAGGACTTCCCATCATGTGAGCTAATAGATTTCCACATTGTTTATCCATTGCTATGGTGTTTTGGCTACTTTCGGTCTAATGTATGCTAACTGATTCAGATCCATTTTTGGCCAAGGGATTGGGGTGAATTCTGATCAAGCTTTGGAGATGAGTAGCTTACTGGGTAGAAGGTGGGGAAAAGCAATCCGGGTGAGGAAAAGATGTGAGCAAACTCAGAGATTGGATGTGATTGGATGACTTGGATGAGGTTGGATGTGATTGGGTGACTTAACGTGATTGGATGACTTGGATGCGATGGAGTAAAGGACAACTGGGGTCAGGTAATAAGAGAGAAAGTAGGTAGGCTGGGGCCAGTTTCTTGAAAAAGGTAGAATTTTTCCCTGTGGTCAGTGGAGCAATATCAAAGGTTTTTAATCAGGGAAATGACTTGATCAGATCAGTCTTTGAGTACAAACGTAGTCGCCACTCCTTCCTAAGATTCTAGCAATGAGGGTGCAAGTAAGAAAACAAGCAGTAGAAGAACTAATGTAAGTGAATATAGTGTTATACTTCCCTGTAACCTTACACAGGCAATATACTAACACACACAGATATACACACATATGGCGAGTATATGTATACAGTTATATAAATATATATAACTGTGTGTGTATCATGTGTGCATTTATATAGACAGAGAATGCAGCTTTGGATTATCCTATATATTAATTCAGTTCCTGGTTGGTTGGTTGCTTACCTCACGGTAAGAATCTGTAAGCTGGTGCTGTCGTTATTTTGACAAGCATCTTCCTGTTTCCACAATGGAAAAGCACTGATTTTCTGAGCTGTGAGTTCTGAATTCTGATGCCACTTCTATTATTAACTGTTTGAAATTAGAATTGAACCTTAGTTTACCTTACATAAAATGAGTGATCTAGGTTAGATGACCTTCAGGTCTGAAATATGTTAAACACCACATTACTTCGTTGTGCTGTAGTGACTTGCTTTCCTCCCTCCCTCTCTCCCTTCTTGGCGGGGGGGGGGGGGGGATTTTCCATTAGGAATTTCTTTGAGACTCTGAATAAAGTTCTAAACAGTCACCTCGGAAAAAGTCACATATGCTCTGTGTCAGCTAGAAATGTGTATTGAACTACAAATGAAAGAACACCCAATGGTGGTGCCGTAATCAAATGTGGGTTTATTTTACTCCCATTACAAGAAGTCTCAAGGTAAAGGGTTGCTGGCATTGTGTGATGGTTAATTTTATGTCAGCTTGACTGGGCTAAGGGATGCCCAGATAGCTGGTAAAACATTATTTCTAGGTGTGTCTGTGAGGGTATTTCCGGGAGAGATTAGGATTTGGGTCAGTATACTAAGTAGAGAAGAGCATCCAATCTGCTGAGGGCCTGAATAGAACAAAAAGGAGAAGGAAGGATGAACTCCCTCTTCCTTCTGTCCTCAGACATCAGCATTCCTGGCTCTCAGGCCTCTGAACTCAGACTGAATTATTCCACTAGCTTTCCTGATTCTCTAGCTTGCAGATAATGGGACTTCTCAATTTCTATAATCACATGAGCCAATTCCTATAATAAATCTCCTCATCTATATCTATATAGATCCTATGGGTTCTGTTTCTCTGGAGAGCCCTGACTAATAAACATTGATTCAGGGGCTTGACCACATCAAGGCCAGCATTTCTGAAACTGACATTTCCCTCGTACTTGTCAGCTCTTGAGTGTAACATGTCTGAAATAAGAGGGAATTGTGGCACCAGGGCAGCTGCTCCCTTTCATTAGGAAGGCAAAAATTTTTCCAGAACCATCTCCTCTCTCCCCATCAGCATTCTTCCACTGAATGTTTCAATGTCCAGAGAGTGTCATGAGACCAGTTCAGCATCAAAATCAAACGGGAAAGAAAAAACAAAAAAAAAAGGCAAAATAATGAAAGGAGAAAAAAAAAGAGTCCGCCTGCCAGAGAGTTGTGAACTCAATTTTGCATACAATTTAGGGAATTAAAAAATCTTCTGAAGCCCATTGTAGCCAGCTTCAGAATCCCTGATTTAAGAAGTGGGTCACACTATCTCTGAACCTCAGCTTTCAGATCCTCACTCCTCAAAGAAAAACTGAAGAGATATCTCACTATCTGGTTTGAAGAAGCAATATGTTTAAACGCCAGAGAATCAAATAAGATAATGTATTATGAAGTGTTTTGTAAACTGTAAAGCTCTGCTTCATTTGAAAGCATAGTTCTATTGTGAGAATTTTCTTTGTTACCCGTAGATCACACACCTTGATTTCCACCTGCATCTCGTGTGTATGTGCGTGTGTGTGTGTGTGTGAGTGTATAAATAAAATAATAAATGTAGGAAAAAAGGAAAAATACAAGCAAACCATTGCCAGGAAAACAGAAAATATTTTATTACTTTCCAGATTGAGAAATGATGCACTTATTTCAGTAGAAATCTATGACTCTCCTCAAGGAGCCCACTTTAGCATTCACAGCCCCCCAGTCATGGTAGCGCCTGTGGTCCCCCGGCCTCAGCAGATACTGCCTTCCCCGGTAGCTGGGCAACTCATAGAGGACCCAGGAGCCCTCCAGCACATTGAGAGAGTAAATCTCATTGAAGTGGAAGCGGTCCTGAAGAGAGGAGCAGTCCTCAGTGATCTCTATCATCTGGCCTCTGTAATCTTCCCTCTCATAAAGTCTGATCCTGTGAGAGCCAGCCTGGCCCATCCAGAGGTGGAAAGAGGAGAAAAGCAAACCATGAAATGATTCCAACACATTCATGCCATTCAGTTTGGTGAGGACCAGCTCAAGCCATTTTCAAATATATGGTAAAAATGAATTATTTCTGAATCTTTGTATACTCTTCATTTTCAAAGGTGGAGATTCAGTACCTTTCCAAGATCATAAAGTGTGACTAAAAATTAAGAAGGAAATCTCACTCTTTAATATATTCAAATATTTCCCAGGATGAACTGTTAATCACGCTCAGGACACTGTACCATAGAGAAACCCAAATCCTTAACAGCTTATGACTATTTTTGCCATTTTGAAGAATTATTTTAAATTTTCAAGCATGTGTCTTTGAACAGTAAAGTCCGTTTATGAAATGAATTACTCTACATTGAGTTTAAAATAAATCTTGGAAAAATCACCAAGGGCTTAGATGCTTTTGTTTCTGTGGAAAGCAAAGTGAAACATCTGAAATCTCTCAGTTACATACTTGATTTTCATTTAGTAATTTATGAATAGAATGAGGAAAAATGGGAAAGAAAAATGAGTAAGCCCAAGGTTTTTTTAAAAAAACCTTAGTGTTTTAAGACACGTATGAATTATTTGTAGCCTGTGTATAAAATCTCTGCATTGCTCTCTACTGAGAAAAAGTACTTTTATTTGTACAGGTGGGGAAAACCAAAACATGCAATTGGGAGGCAAAAAGGGGAAAGAGTCTTACAAGAATGAACCCTTGTAAAATTTTCCTTTTCAACTCCTGTCAGCTCAGAAACTCACTAGCACCTAATTATTTTTCTGTTGGATATTAGTGTTTTTTCTACAACTCCATTGTAAATGATTCCAGGTCAGGACCTCTATTTTATACATGCCCGGGGCAGCGGATACATTCTTAATAAATATTTGTTGATTAACTGGTACCTGGGCAACAATTTACTTCTGTTCAAGGCAAATTATATTGAACTAATATACCATAGCTTACCTTTTCCCCAAACTCTCAATTATTCTAAATGATCACTACTTCAAATATTTAACCTTTGCTTGAAACTATCCATTCTGGGTCCAAAGTGAACCAGAATGATATGGAACTGGACTCACGTGGGGGATGAGGCGGCAGGAGCGAACGGAGTCGTTGAGGCCCATCCACTGCTGGTAGTCGGGGTAGTCGCCGCGCCGCAGGAAGTACTGGCAGCCCAGGTAGTTGGGCTGCTCATAGATCATCCAGCTGCCGCTGTCCACACGCACTGAGTTGCAGCGGCCCAAGTAAGGCTGCAGGTTGGCGTGGTCGCTGCTGCACTCGTAGTGGCGGCCCTGGAAGCCCCGGTCCTCGTAGAAGGTGATCTGCAGGGAAGGGAAGGACAGGGCTCAGAGGCCTGGGCTCCAGCCCGGCTGCGGGCCCCTCCCGCCGGCGTGGGGCTCACCTTCCCCATGGCTGCTGGATGCGGGGATGCGAGTTCAGTGCGGTGGGGCGGGCGCGCGGGTCTATATAGCAGGAGGGCTGCTGCGTTGGCAGGAACGACACAAAAGGGGCCCCCGGGTGAGGAGGGGATTTTCGTGTACTCTTTTTTCTCTTTGCTGTCAGAGTCCATGGGGCTCATTGTGGGTTTTGGTCCCATTCTCTCTGGAGTTTCTATCACTAGCTGATGCTATTGAGACAGTTTGGAAAAAAAAAAAAAGTAATTTGGGACATTGTCTATTTAATAATAGAACTAGAACTTCAGCCATTTCATATATAGTCCACTCTTTTATTTGTATGGGTTGGGGAAAAACAAAACAAAACAAAAAGCGGTGGAGCAAAAAAGTCAGAGTCTTAATACGGCAAATATAAACTGATCTGTACGAAGTATGTGCCATAATATTGAATACGAAGGTTAATAAGAAGGAAATGACCTGCACTGAATACTGAAAATTTCAAATTAGTCTTTTAAGAGAGCTTCCTCATTAAAGGGTGCAAGAAATTGGAATGTTTTACCAAGAAGGTTCACAAAATTTCAATCTTTCAGTGTGGTAAAAAAAAAAACAGCAAATGCAGATCTTTAGTATTTGGTCTGATTTTGTTGCAGTCATACGTGGAAGTAGACTGAAGATTGGAGGTTTTATCTTGGTTACTTGTAATTCAAAAGGGAGAATAGTTTTAAGATGATTAATCTCAGAAAGAAGAACGAAAAGGGAAATTTCTAAAAGCTTAAGGAAATAAGAAAAAGTAATACTTTTAAAATACAAAATCAGATTACCTCTTAGGTTATTTATAAAAGAAAACCAAATTCCTAAGAAACCCATTTCTGGTAGGATCTAGATACACGTTTGTTCTATGGGGAACAAGAGTACACAAAGCTTTTGACTTAGAGGAAATTAATTGCACGAACACAAAGAGGAGCTATAGCTGGAATGGTGTAGCGAGAGGGAGGAATAAACATCTAGAAGCTTGGACTCTAGGAAGACTTTAGAAAGTATTTATCAGCCTGGAAGAGGATAGTCTGATGGACTGGAAAGAGCGCTGGAGGGGAAGATGACCTATGCCTTTAGCCTCTTTGATGTTCAAAGAATTAGTCACAGTCCTATGTTGACTCATTGAAATACTTTGTCTTTCCTTTGGGTCATAAATCTTTGTAAGTTGATATTTATCAATTAGACACCAACTATGTATAATATGGTGTTTCAGTTCTTGTTATCCAGTATGTAAAGGCATGTATTTGCAGAGTTACTTATGTTAGCCTAGTGGAATATATGCAGCCAGAATCTAAAGAATAAAAATCATTTTAATTAAAAATGAAAAAAATAAGAATGAAAAATAATAATAAATTTTAAAAAACCCATCATTTTACTCAGAGCTGTTTCTGTGGGGAGTGTGTTCATGGGTGAAAACAGTAGAACATGAGAACCCTAATGCAGAGTCCCAGAGAGCGTCTAGAGGAGCAGCATGGGGGTGTCAGTGGGGACCACCACTTCAGCTGACATGCAGCTACAGCCGAAATTTAGGATCCAACTGGAGGACCAAAACAAGGGCACTTTGGGCTTGGCTTTTTCATTAACCGGGAAGACAGAAGGCTTTATTTCAGCCTGGAGAAAGAAATTGGGAAAACCCCCTACTCTTCTCATAGAATTGAAATGTGAATGCTGTGGGCCAAAATGTGGCTTAATTTCAGTGCTCTACAGAAAATTCTGGGAGTGACAGATATGTATAAAACCTAAGTCCCAAATTGTACTTAGTGTGCTAAGTGAACATAGGTTGAGACCTGACACTCCTTGCACCTGTGGCACAGAAGCAGCGCTCTACACCAGTTGCCTGGAATGAATGATGGCAACTGTCTTTGCAGGGAGAACAAGAGAGAAGAAACACCCTGTTGTCCTGAGCTCTGGTCCAGGAAGTAACCCTTTGTCACTCTATAAATATTCACATGGTTTCAAACAAAAGTGAAGAAAAAAGAGACTAGTTCAGGTTCAGATTTTGCTGCATGCAGGGTTAATGATTTGTGTAGCTAGTGTAAATAGTCTACAAAATGAAGTGTATAAGAAATACCACTTTCCTTATTTTCTGTAACTCAGAATATTTTATGAATCTAAGTCTCATTCCACTGGGATGGAGAGAAAATTTAACTTTACTCATTGTTGGGATTTCCTCTCCTCACTTACCCAGGCTCTATGGTTGGGTTTCGAGGGCTTACATGGTACCAAGGCGTTTCATGGTGGGGGAGGATTCACTGGAAACTACTGTGATGTCCATTGTTGGTGGATCTTCCCAGTTTTCACACCAATGTGGAAATAAGAACAGCCTTGAGGGCTGTGGACTTGGAGATGTATTTCGCTTGGCTGACACAGTGTTTAGATGTTTTTGGTAATGCTTTGGGTTGGTTCATTCTTTCCACAGTTCACCATACTACCCATTACTCCTTGTCATCTTTTTTTTTACATCTTTATTGGAGTATAATTGCTTTACAATGGTGTGTTAGTTTCTGCTTTATAACAAAGTGAATCAGCTATACATATACATATGTTCCCATATCTCTTCCCTCTTGCATCTCCCTCCCTCCCACCCTCCCTATCCCACCCCTCCAGGCGGTCACAAAGAACCAAGCTGATCTCCCTGTGCTATGTGGCTGCTTCCCACTAGCTATCTACCTTACGTTTGGTAGTGTATATATGTCCATGCCTCTCTCTCGCTTTGTCACAGCTTACCCTTCCCCCTCCCCATATCCTCAAGTCTCTAGTAGGTCTGTCTTCCCCCTAGGTTCTTCATGACATTTTTTTTTCTTAACTTCCATATATATGTGTTAGCATACGCTATTTGTCTTGCTCTTTCTGACATACTTCACTCTGTATGACAGACTCTAGGTCTATCCACCTCATTACAAATAGCTCAATTTCATTTCTTTTTATGGCTGAGTAATATTCCATTGTATATATGTGCCACATCTTCTTTATCCATTCATCCGATGATGGACACTTAGGCTGTTTCCATCTCCGGGCTATTATAAATAGAGCTGCAATGAACATTTTGGTACATGACTCTTTTTGAATTATGGTTTTCTCAGGGTATATGCCCAGTAGTGGGATTGCTGGGTCATATGGTAGTTCTATTTGTAGCTTTTTAAGGAACCTCCATACTGTTCTCCACAGTGGCTGTATCAATTTACATTCCCACCAACAGTGCAAGAGGGCTCCCTTTTCTCCACACCCTCTCCAGCATTTACTGTTTGTAGATTTTTTAATGATGGCCATGTGACTGGTGTGAGATGATATCTCATTGTAGTTTTGATTTCCATTTCTCTAATGATTAATGATGTTGAGTATTCTTTCATATGTTTGTTGGCAGTCTGTATATCTTCTTTGGAGAAATGTCTATTTAGGTCTTCTGTCCATTTTTGGATTGGGTTGTTTGTTTTTTTGTTATTGAGCTGCATGAGCTGCTTATAAATTTTGGAGATTAATCCTTTGTCAGTTGCTTCATTTGCAAATATTTTCTCCCATTCTGAGGGTTGTCTTTTGGTCTTGTTTATGGTTTCCTTTGCTGTACGAAAGCTTTGAAGTTTCATTAGGTCCCATTTGTTTATTTTTGTTTTTATTTCCATTTCTCTAGGAGGTGGCTCAAAAAGGATCTTGCTGTGATTTATGTCATAGAGTGTTCTGCCTATGTTTTCCTCTAAGAGTTTGATAGTTTCTGGCCTTACATTTAGGTCTTTAATCCATTTTGAGCTTATTTTTGTGTATGGTGTTAGGGAGTGATCTAATCTCATACTTTTACATGTACCTGTCCAGTTTTCCCAGCACCACTTATTGAAGAGGCTATCCTTTCTCCACTGTGCATTCCTGCCTCCTTTATAAAAGATAAGGTGACCATATGTGCGTGGGTTTATCTCTGAGCTTTCTATCCTGTTCCATTGATCTATCTTTCTGTTTTTGTGCCAGTACCATACTGTCTTGATTACTGTAGCTTTCTAGTATAGTCTGAAGTCAGGGAGCCTGATTCCTCCAGCTCCGTTTTTCTTTCTCAAGATTGCTTTGGCTATTTGGGGTCTTTTGTGTTTCCATACAAATTGTGAAATTTTTTGTTCTAGTTCTGTGAAAAATGCCAGTGGTAGTTTGATAGGGATTGCATTGAATCTGTAGATTGCTTTGGGTAGTAGAGTCATTTTCACAATGTTGATTCTTCCAATCCAAGAACATGGTATATCTCTCCATCTATTTGTATCATCTTTAATTTCTTTCATCAGTGTCTTATAATTTTCTGCATACAGGTCTTTTGTCTCCTTAGGTAGGTTTATTCCTAGATATTTTATTCTTTTTGTTGTAGTGGTAAATGGAGTGTTTTCTTGATTTCACTTTCAGATATTTCATCATTAGTGTATAGGAATGCCAGAGATTTCTGTGCATTAATTTTGAATCCTGCTACTTTACCAAATTCATTGATTAGCTCTAGTAGTTTTCTGGTAGCATCTTTAGGATTCTCTATGTATAGTATCATGTCATCTGCAAAGTGACAGCTTTACTTCTTCTTTTCCGATTTGGATTCCTTTTATTTCCTTTTCTTCTCTGATTGCTGTGGCTAAAACTTCCAAAACTATGTTGAATAAGAGTGGTGAGAGTGGGCAACCTCGTCTTGTTCCTGATCTTAGTGGAAATGTTTTCAGTTTTTCACCATTGAGAACGATGTTGGCTGTGGGTTTGTCATATATGGCCTTTATTATGTTGAGGAAAGTTCCCTCTATGCCTAGTTTCTGGAGGGTTTTTATCATAAATCGGTGTTGAATTTTGTCGAAAGATTTCTCTGCATCTATTGAGATGATCATATGGTTTTTCTCCTTCAATTGTTAATATGGTGTATCACATTCATTGATTTGTGTATATTGAAGAATCCTTGCATTCCTGAAATAAACCCCACTTGATCATGGTGTATGATCTGTTTAACGTGCTGTTGGATTCTGTTTGCTAGTATTTTGTTGAGGATTTTTGCATCTATGTTCATCAGTGATATTGGCCTGTAGTTTTCTTTCTTTGTGACATCCTTGTCTGGTTTTGGTATCAGGGTAATGGTGGCCTCGTAGAATGAGTTTGGGAGTGTTCCTCCCTCTGCTATATTTTGGAAGAGTTTGAGAAGGATAGGTGTTAGCTCTTCTCTAAATATTTGATAGAATTCGCCTGTGAAGCCATCTGGTCCTGGGCTTTTGTTTACTGGAAGATTTTTAATCACAGTTTCAATTTCAGTACTTGTGATTGGTCTGTTCATATTTTCTATTTCTTCCTGATTCAGTCTTGGCAGCTTGTGCATTTCTAAGAATTTGTCCATTTCTTCCAGGTTGTCCATTTTATTGGCATAGAGTTGCTTGTAGTAATCTCTCATGATCTTTTGTATTTCTGCAGTGTCAGTTGTTACTTCTCCTTTTTCATTTCTAATTCTATTGATTTGAGTCTTCTCCCTTTTTTTCTTGATAAGGCTGGCTAATGGTTTATCAATTTTGTTTATCTTCTCAAAGAACCAACTTTTATTGATCTTTGCTATCGTTTCCTTCATTTCTTTTTCATTTATTTCTGATCTGATTTTTATGATTTCTTTCCTTCTGCTAACTTAGGGGTTTTTTTGTTCTTCTTTCTCTAATTGCTTTAGGTGCAAGGTTTTGTTTTTTATTCGAGATATTTCCTGTTTCTTAAGGTAGGATTGTATTGCTATAAAATTCCCTCTTAGAACTGCTTTTGCTGCATTCCATAGATTTTGGGTAGTTGTGCCTCCATTGTCATTTGTTTCTAGGTATTTTTTAATTTCCTCTTTGATTTCTTCAGTGATTACTTCGTTATTAAGTATTATATTGTTTAGCCTCTATGGGTTTGTATTTTTTACAGATCTTTTCCTGTAATTGATATCTAGTCTCATAGCATTGTGGTCGGAAAAGATACTTGATACAATTTCAATTTTCTTAAATTTACCAAGGCTTGATTTGTCACCCAAGATATGATCTATCCTGGAGAATGTTCCATGAGCACTTGAGAAAAATGTGTATTCTGTTGTTTTTGGATGGAGTGTCCTATAATTTTCAATTAAGTCCATCTTGTTTAATGTATCATTTAGAGCTTGTGTTTCCTTATTTATTTTCATTTTGGATGATCTGTCCATTGGTGAAAGTGGGGTGTTAAAGTTCCCTACTATGAATGTGTTACTGTCGATTTCCCTTTTTATGGCTGTTAGTATTTGCCTTATGTATTGAGGTGCTCCTATGTTGGGTGCAAAAATATTTACAATTGTTATATCATCTTCTTCTTGAATCGATCCCTTGATCATTATGTAGTGTCCTTCTTTGTCTCTTCTAATAGTCTTTATTTTAAAGTCTATTTTGTCTGATATGAGAATTGCTACTCCAGCTTTCTTTTGGTTTCCATTTCTATGAAATACCTTTTTCCATCCCCTTACTTTCAGTCTGTATGTGTCTCTAGGTCTGAAGTGGGTCTCTTTTAGACAGCAAATATATGGGTCTTGTTTTTGTATCCATTCAGCCAATCTGTGTCTTTTGGTGGGAGCATTTAGTCCATTTACATTTAAGGTAATTATCGATATGTATGTTCCTATTCCCATTTTCTTCATTGTTTTGGGTTTGTTATTGTAGGTCTTTTCCTTCTCTAGTGTTTCTTGCCTAGAGAAGTTCCTTTAGCAGTTGTAAAGCTGGTTTGGTGGTGCTGAACTCTCTCAGCTTTTGCTTGTCTGTAAAGGTTTTAATTTCTCCATCAAATCTGAATGAGATCCTTGCTGGGTAGAGTAATCTTGGTTGCAGGTTTTTCTCCTTCATCACTTTAAATATGTCCTGCCAGTCCCTTCTGGCTTGCAGAGTTTCTGCTGAAAGATCAGCTGTTAACCTTATGGGGATTCCCTTGTGTTTTATTTGTTGTTTTTCCCTTGCTGCTTTTAATATGTTTTCTTTGTATTTAATTTTTGACAGTTTGATTAATATGTGTCTTGGCGTATTTCTCCTTGCATTTATCCTGTATGGGACTCTCTGTGCTTTCTGGACTTGATTAACTGTTTCCTTTCCCACATTAGGGAAGTTTTCAACTATAATTTCTTCAAATATTTTCTCAGTCCCTTTCTTTTTCTCTTCTTCTTCTGGAACCCCTATAATTCGAATGTTGGTGCGTGTAATATTGTCCCAGAGGTCTCTGAGACTGTCCTCAGTTCTTTTCATTCTTTTTTCTTTATTATGCTCTGCAGTAGTTATTTCCACTATTTTATCTTCCAGGTCACTTATCCGTTCTTCTGCCTCAGTTATTCTGCTATTGATCCCATCTAGAGTATTTTTAATTTCATTTATTGTGTTGTTCATCGTTGCTTGTTTCATCTTTAGTTCTTCTAGCTCCTTGTTAAATGTTTCTTGCATTTTGTCCATTCTATTTCCAAGATTTTGGATCATCTTTACTATCATTATTCTGAATTCTTTTTCAGGTAGACTGCCTATTTCCTCTTCATTTGTTAGGTCTGGTGGGTTTTTATCTTGCTCCTTCATCTGCTGTGTGTTTTTCTGTCTTCTCATTTTGCTTATCTTACTGTGTTTGGGATCTCCTTTTTGCAGGCTGCAGGTTCGTAGTTCCCATTGTTTTTGGTGTCTGTCCCCAGTGGCTAAGGTTAGTTCAGTGGGTTGTGTAGGCTTCCTGGTGGAGGGGCTAGTGCCTGTGTTCTGGTGGATGAGGCTGGATCTTGTGTTTCTGGTGGGCAGGTCCACGTCTGGTGGTGTGTTTTGGGGTGTCTGTGGACTTATTATGATTTTAGGCAGCCTCTCTGCTAATGGGTGGGGTTGTGTTCCTGTCTTGCTAGTTGTTTGGCATAGGATGTCCAGCACTGTAGCTTGAGTGAAGCTGGGTGTTGGTGTTGAGATGGAGATCTCTGGGAGATTTTTGCCGTTTGATATTATGTGGAGCTGGGAGGTCCCTTGTGGACCAGTGTCCTGAAGTTGGCTCTCCCACCTCAGAGGCACAGCACTGACTCCTGACTGCAGCACCAAGAGCCTTTCATCCACACGGCTCAGAATAAAAGGGAGAAAAAGTAGACAGAATTAGTAGAAGTAGAAAGAAAGAAAGAAAGAAAGGAGGGAGGGAGGGAGGGAGGAAGGAAGGAAGGAGGGAAGGAAGGATAAAAAGAAAGAAAGAAGATAAAGTAAAATAAAATAAGATAAAATATAATAAAGTTATTAAAATAAACAAATAATTATTAAGAAAGAAAAAAAAATAAAACGGACGGATAGAACCCTAGGACAAATGGTGGAAGCAAAGCTATACAGACATAATCTCACACAGAAGCATACTCTTACACACTCACAAAAAGAGGAAAAGGGGAAAAAATCATAAATCTTGCTCTCAAAGTCCACCTCAATTTGGGATGATTCATTGTCTATTCATGTATTCCACAGATGCAGGGTACATCAAGTTGATTGTGGAGATTTAATCCGCTGCTCCTGAGGCTGCTGGGAGAGATTTCCCTTTCTCTTCTTTGTTCTCACAGCTCCCAGGGGCTCAGCTTTGGATTTGGCCCCACCTCTGCGTGTAGGTCGCCTGAGGGCGTCTGTTCTTCGCTCAGACCGGACGGAGTTAAAGGAGCCGCTGATTCGGAGGCTCTGGCGCACTCAGGCTGGGGGGAGGGAGGGGCACGGAGTGCAGGGCGGAGCCTGAGGTGGCAGAGGCCGGCGTGACGTTGCACCAGCCTGAGGCGCGCCGTGCGTTCTCCCCGGGGAGTTGTCCGTGGATCATGGGACCCTGGCAGTGGCGGGCTGCACAGGCTCCCCGGAAGCGGGGTGTGGATAGTGACTTGTGCTCACACACAGTCTTCTCGGTGGCGGCAGCAGCAGCCTTAGCGTCTCATGCCCGTCTCTGGGGCCCGCGCTTTTAGCCGCGGCTTGCGCCCGTCTCTGGAGCTCCTTTAAGCAGCGCTCTTAATCCCCTCCCCTCGCGCACCAGGAAACAAAGAGGGAAGAAAAAGTCTCTTGCCTCTTCGGTAGGTCCAGACTTTTCCCCGGAATCCCTCCCGGCCAGCTGTGGCGCACTAGCCCCTTCAGGCTGTGTTCACGCCGCCAATCCCAGTCCTCTCCCTGCGCTCCGACCGAAGCCCGAGCCTCAGCTCGCAGCCTTGCCCGCCCCGGCGGGTGAGCAGACAAGCCTCTCGCGCTGGTGAGTGCCGGTCGGCCCTGATCCTCTGTGCGGGAATCTCTCTGCTTTGCCCCCCGCACCCCTGTTGCTGTGCTCTCCCCCGCGGCTCTTAAGCTTTCCGCCTCCACCACACGCAGTCTCCGCCCGCGAAGGGGCTTCCTAGTGTGTGGAAACATTTCCTCCTTCACAGCTCCCTCCCACTGGTGCAGGTCCCGTCCCTATCCTTTTGTCTCTGTTTATTCTTTTTTCTTTTGCCCTACCCAGGTACGTGGGGGGTTTCTTGCCTTTTGGGAGGTCTGAGGTCTTCTGCCAGCGTTCAGTAGGTGTTCTGTAGGAGTTGTTCCACGTGTAGATGTATTTCTAGTATATCAGTGGGGAGGAAGGTGATCTCCGCGTCTTACTCTTCCGCCATCTTCCAGGAAGCCTTACTCCTTGTCATCTTAAAGAAGGTTGTTTCGCTTACAGGCATACCTCATTTTTTTGTGCTTTGCTTTAATGAGTTATGCAGATACTGTGTTTTTTTACAAATTGAACATTTGTGGCAGCCCTGCATTGAGCAAGTCTAGCAGGGTCATTTTTCCAACGGCATTTGCTCATTTAGAGTCTCTGTATCACATTTTGGTAATTCTCACAATATTTCAAACTTTTTCATCATTATTATATTTGTTATGGTGAACTGTGATCAGTGATCTTTCATGTTATTATTGTAATTGGGGGCACCATGAACTGCACCTATATAAGACAGAGAACCTAATCCATAAATGTTGTGTGTCCTGACTGCTCCACCGACAGACTATTCCCCATCTCTCTCCCCGCCTTGGGCTTCCTTATTCCCTAAGACACAGTAGTATTGAAATTAGGTCAGTTAATAACCCTACAGTAGTCTCTAAGTGCTCAAGTGAAAGGAAGAGTCACGTGTATCTCACTTTTAATCAAAAGCTAGAAATGATTATGCTTAGTGAGGCAGGCATACGCTGGTTGAAAGGTAAGACAGGCTGAAAGCTAGGCCTCTTGCCCCAAACAGTTAGCCAAGTTGTGAATGCAGTGGGAAAATTACTGAAGGAAATTAAAAGTGCTACTCCAGTGAACACACTAATGAAGAAACTGAAACAGCCTCATTGCCTATATGGATAAAGTTTGAGTGGTCTGGATAGAAGATCAGACCAACCACTACATTCCCTTAAGCCAAAGCCTAAACCGGAGCAAGGAGAGCCTAACTCTCTTCAATGCTATGAAGATTGAGAGAGGTGAGGAAACTGCAGAAGAAAAGTTTGAAGTTAGCAGAGGTGGTTCATGAGGCTTAAGGAAAGAAGCTGTCTCCATAACATAAAAGTACAAGGTGAAGCAGCAAGTGCTGTTGTAAAAATTGCAGCAAGTTATCCAGAAGATCTAGCTCAGATAATTAATGAAGGTGGCTACACTAACCAACAGATTTTCAGTGTGGATGAAACAGCCTTATATTGGAAGAAGATGCCATCTAGCACTTTTACAGCTAGAGAAGAGAAGTCAATGTCTGGCTTCAAAGCTTCAAAGGACAGGATGAGTTTCTTTATAGGAGCTAATGCAACTGGTGACTTTAAATTGAAGCCAGTTCTCCTTTACCGTTTTGAAAATCCTAGTCTTCTATAATTATGCTAAATTTACTCTGCCTGTGCTCTATAAATGGAACAACAAAGCCTGGGTGACAGAACATCTTTTTACAACATGGTTTACTGAATACTTTAAGCTCACAGTTGAGACCTACTGCTCCATGAAAAGATTCTTTTCAAAATATTACTGTCAATAACAATGCACCTGGTCACCCTGGAGCTCTGATAGAGATGTACAATGAAATTAATGTTATTCTCATGCCTGCTCATACAACATCCATTCTGCAGCCCATGGATCAAGGAGTAATTTCGACTTTAAAGTCGTATTATTTAGGAAATATATTTCATAAGGCTATAGGTACCATAAATACTGATTCCACTGATGGATCTGGGCAAAGTCAATTAAAAACCTTCTGGAAAGAATTTACCATTCTAGATGCCATGAAGAGCATTCACGATCCGTGGGAAAAAATCAAAATATCAACAATAACAGGAGTTTGGAAGAAGTTGATTCCAACCCTCCTGGATGACTTTGAGAGATTCAAGACTTCAGTGGAGGAAGTAACCACAGGTATGGTGGAAATAGCAAAAGAACTAGAATTAGAAGTGGGCCTGAGGATGGGACTGAATTGCTGCAATCTCATGATAAAACTTTTAATGGATGAGGAGTTGTTTCTTATGGATGAGCAAAGAAAGTGATTTCTTGAGATGGAATCTATTCCTGGTGAAAATGCTGTGAAGATTGTTGAAATGACAACAAAGGATTTAGAATATTACATGAACTTGGTAACATGAACTTAATAAAGCAGTGGTAGGGGTTGAGAGGATTGACTCCAATTTTGAAAGAAGCTCTACTGTAGGTAAAATGCTATCAAAGAGCATTGCATGCTACAGAGAAATTGTTTGTGAAAGGAGGAGCCGTCAATCAATATGACAAACTTCATTGTTGTCTTATTTTAAGAAACTGCCACAGCCAGCCCAGCCTTTAGCAACCATCACCCTGATCAGTCAGCAGCCATCAGCACGAGGCAAGACCCTCCACAGGCAAAAAGATTATGGCTTGCTAAAGGCTCAGATGATGGTTAGCCTCTTTTAGCAATAAAGTATTTTTTATTTTATTTATTTATTTATTTATTTGCGGTACGCGGGCCTCTCACTGTTGTGGCCTCTCCCGTTGCGGAGCACAGGCTCTGGACGCGCAGGCTCAGCGGCCATGGCTCACGGGCCTAGCCGCTCCGCGGCATGTGGGATCTTCCCGGACGGGGGCACAAACCCGTGTCCCCTGTATCGGAAGGCAGACTCTCAACCACTGCGCCACCAGGGAAGCCCAGCAATAAAGTATTTTTAATTAAGATATGTACATTGGTTTTTTTTTAGACACAATGCTGTTGTACTCTTAATGGATTATAGTATAGTGTAAACATAACTTTTTTTTTTATTTTCGGTACGCGGGCCTCCCACTGTTGTGGCCTCTCCCGTTGCGGAGCACAGGCTCCGGACGCGCAGGCTCAGCGACCATGGCTCCCGGGCCCAGCTGCTCCGCGGCATGTGGGATCTTCCCAGACCGGGGCACGAATCCGTGTCCCCTGCATCGGCAGGCGGACTCTCAACCATTGCGCCACCAGGGAAGCCCTAAACATAACTTTTATATGCACTGGGAAACCAAAATTTCATGTAACCCATTTTATTGCGATATTTGCATTATTGTCATGGTCTGGAACTGAACCCACAGTGTTTGTGAGGTATGCCTGTATTTACATCATCTCCCTGACCCTTGAAGGTATTGAGTTGCAACCTCAGACAAGAGTCTTCAAACTCTGCTCAGTTTCTACTAGTTTTTGCCAAATAAAAAAGCCTATGAATCAAAGCAATATTCTCAAGCATTCTTTCTTGCTCTGAACCACACTTTATTAGAAACTTGTGTATTTGAGAGGATTGAAATATTCTTTTTTAAATGTATTTTTTTTTTTTTTTTTTTTTTTTTTTTTTGCGGTATGCGGGCCTCTCACTGTTGTGGCCTCTCCCGCCGCGGAGCACAGGCTCCGGACGCGCAGGCTCAGCGGCCATGGCTCACGGGCCCAGCCGCTCCGCGGCATGTGGGATCTTCCCAAACTGGGGCACGAACCCACATCCCCTGCATTGGCAGGCGGACTCTCAACCACTGCGCCACCAGGGAAGCCCTTTAAATGTATTTTTTAAAAATATAAAATGATGTAATAATGGATAGTGCTTAGTTTTGAATTTTTGTTTTGTTTTTAATTTCAAATGTCCTTGCTTGGCAAAATAAAAATCGGCAGTCCTATTTAAAGAAAATTGGTCTGGGAAATCTAAATTATTAAGAACCCCTCGATTTTAAAAATGTGAAAATATAATGAGCAAGTTTTGGGGGGGGTCTTGTTTTTTTAAGATATTGATACTTCAAAATCTTGTCCTAGAGTTATTCCAGAAATTATCCCTCCAAGGGAGGAGGGACAAATTAGGGGTATGGGATTAAAAGATACAAACTACTATGTATAAAATAGATAAGAAACAAGGATATATTGTACGACACAGGGAATTATAGACATTATCTTGTAATAAGTTTTCAAGGACTATAATCTGTAAAAATACTGAATCACTATGTCGTACACCTAAAACTAATATGGTAAATCAACAATTCTTCAGTAAAATAGATCTAACAAAAAAAGAAAGAAAGGAAGGAAGAAAGAAAGAAAGATAGAAGGAAAGTTATCCCTGCGTAGAACTCCCCACATTAGGATAAGCATAGCAGTAAAGGACATGCTATAGTCCCATCCTTGCTTCTTACTGTGGGACACTGGATGTGGGCTTTTTTAAAATAAATTTTTATTGGAGTATAGTTGCTTTACAAGGTTGTGTTAGTTTCTACCATACAGCAAAGTGAATCAGCTATATGTACACATATGTGCCTCTTTTTTTGGATTTCCTTCCCATTTAGGTCACCACAGAGCATTGAGTAGAGCTCCCTGAGCTATACAGTAGGTTCTCATTGGTTATCTATTTTATACATAGTATCAAATATATATGTCAATCCCAATCTCCCAATTCATCCCACCCCCCTGGATGTGTTACTAAGTTTAATTTAGCCCCCATTTTTTCATAAATGTTGTAAATAAAAGGCTTAATTTGTCCAATATATAAGCTTTTTATGTGATTGAGCTAATTTTTTTTCAACTTCAAGATAATGTCCATCAAATGGAGCTTATACTAGAAAACTATCATACTCTTCTTGTGTCACATGACATTTTCATTTTAAATAAAGTAGAATTACTCAAGCATTTTCATCCCTGTCTGCTACCACTATCATTAACTATAATGAATCTTTATTCTTCTCAGAATCCTTTACTAAAGATGTATGATTCACCAGTAAAGGCACAAAACCGACTGTAAAAGTGATTGGAACCTGGTTCCTCAATATTTCTCTTTTGGAATTCTGAAGAAGAAAAAGTCCACTTCTTTTTGGGTTGCAAGCTCCCTGTGATTTTGTGTGAGAGAAAAAAAGAGAGAGAAAATAAGACATTTATAAAATGTTTGGATTGTTATTAGAATTGCTATATGTGCGTCTTAAGCGTGTTTAGCATAAGACAAAGGCAGATTTTGTAGTTCTGGATTGTTAAAATTTCTCCTGCGGGATAGGAGAGACGTTGGAGGATTCCAATGGAGGCTTGTACCTCAAGACCAGTGGGCTCGAGAAAGGAATAAAGGGGCAGAAATTTAGGGGGTGGAGGTGGGGGTGAGGTGGGAGGAGGGGCGAGAAAAAAGGAGGTCAGCTGGAGAAGGTCATGGTAGAGAAACAGTGACCTGTGCCTTCCTGGTCTCCCGTTCCCCAGCCAAAAGGCCAAAGGCTGGAACTGGCTACTCCTGCGATGCAACATTTTGTCTGCTGTGTCAAAAACAGTTTTTTTCCTATTCACAGGAAACTGTTTTCGTTGGCGGTGTTGTTCCAAAACAGGAAAAAAAAAAGTGCCACAGAAAGGTAAGGTATGTAATTAAGTTCTAAATGTGTATGTCATGCCAAGAAAACACTTTCCCTCCCCAAATGTTATGGAATAAAAACACATCTCACGAGAAATATATAAATAAATATTGCTCCATTTTTCCCCCTAGAAATGCGTCATGGGATGCCTTAAAACTTCTTAGCAACAGTACTGGATAAGCAAGTGATTACATATGTATTATTTAGCACTTGGGAAGTACTTGACCAAAAAAAGTGATTATGTATTTATTGTTTAGTGTCAGTATTTAGTATTATTTCTGTGTATAGTTCTGTGGCAGTAGGGACAATGCCTTCTGTTTGTTTGTTTTGTTTGTTTTTTCATCCCCAGTGCTGTACACGGCAAGCCTATGGTAGGTGCTCAGTAAATGGTGATGCCCCTAACTCAAAGAAGGTAGGCTCCTTGGTGGCTAATAATTGGACAGTCCATTAAAAGAAAAAATAACTTGCACTATGAGTGGGCAGTCTCACTTCTAGGTCTCTATCCTCCAGAAACTATGGCGTGTGTCGATAAAGGTATATGTATGACGATATTCGTTGCAGCCTTGTTTGGAAAAGCAAAATTGGAAAAGCCCAATCACCAGTGAATAAGTGGTTAAATAATCTAGGGAACCTCCAACAATGGAACACAATGCAGCCATTAACAGAATAAGGTACTGACCTAGATAGATGTCCATACCACATTACATTTTATTGATAAAAGCAAGTTGCAGACTAATATGTACAGCATGATTTCATTTTTGTAAAGAAATAAAAATATGTGTTTCATGAGATATGTATATAAATGAGGGAAAATTCAAGAAGGGTACCCACCAAATGTGCAGAAGGGCTAGCGATGAAGTGTGGGATCAGAGGGACCCCTCCACTTCTTTCTTGATAGGATGTGTAAAGTAGTAAGATTATGGGCGACTATCACTTTGGAGGGAACACTTCAAGTTAAAAATAAACTAATTTTCTACTGATGAAAGAATTTTCTTTTTTTTTTTAATATGCAGGGCTTCCCTTGTGAGCAAGCAGATTTTACTTCAATCAGAGGGCTTTAGAAATTATGTCTTTCTTCAATGTGCCTTTAAATTTGAGCCTGCTTTTTTGTAGCAAAGAACTTTTTATTGTTTGTGGTACACTATATCAGGCAAATCTATTTAAAATATTAATGTGTATCTCATTAATTTATTTGCATTAGCTGAGCACTGTGAACAGCTGTGCAGTTTCTAAAATTCACTCAGTGTTTGGTCCAGCAGCTGTACTGGCCAAGAGGTGCACCCTGGTCGGGAGCTGTTTTAGAATAAGAAGGAGGGTCTTCAGCTGAGTCCAAAAGTATGGCAGTGGCTGATGGCAGCCCTGGCATTAGTTATATATTACCGTGCTTGAAAGAAAACACAAGTATAATTCCTTATAGAGTCTAATCAGGCTTTTTCCAAATGAGCTGCCCTCACCACTCATCTGTGACTCTGTGGCTTACAGCTACTTCTTGGGTCCGATGGAAACTCCTGGAATGCTCTTCCTTAGGCCCTCAGCTGAATGCCTCCCTTCTCACCAGTCACCCTCTCCCATTTCTCTCGCTTTGATCTGCCTTTATTTCTCAGACAGGCTCTCTCCTTTCTCCACCCCCACTTCTGAGCCTTGTTCAAAACTCATTCTACCTTGATGCTCTTCTAGAACAGACCCCACCTCCTCTTATCCACTCCTCAACCTTTAAGAGGGAGTATTTACAGGTGAATTAATTGGCACACAATGAAAGAAAAACAGAAGCCAGCGATTGCCAACAATACAGACTAAATACTTTATTAGGTTCCAAATGAGAAAATGGTAGTGTGAAACTATTTTAGTATAAATCCACCACCCTCCGCAAAGAGCCGGCCTTAGCATCCATGGCCCCCCAGTCGTGGTAGCGCCTGTACTCTTGGGGTCGCAGTAGGTACTGCCGGCCGCAGTAGTTCGGCATCTCATAGAGGACCCAGCAGCCCTCCAGCACGTGGAGGGAGCGGACCTCATTCAGGTGGAAGCGGTCCTGGATACAGGAGCAGTCCTCGCTCAGCTCCACCATGAGGCCTTTGTGATCCTCTCTCTCATACAGCCGCAGCCTGTGGGAGCTTGTCTGCTTGGTCCACAAAGAGAAAGAGCAGAAAAAGCAACCAAACAAGAGATGAACTTGGCAGGTTGGGGCATGAGGTTGTCAGTGTCAAAACTGAGACTCTGAAATTGCTGTGAACGCTTCATGTGGATCTGTGTTCTACTAGCATTTAACAAATGCTCATTTTCTACTTGTGTGAGAGATGGAATTTTTAAGAAGTTCAAGGTCTGGGTTAGAATCCATCGCAAGCTCAAATATCTTGATTCCTAATTCTAAATTCCATAATTTCTTGATTCCTAGGTGATAAACCTACATTTTGGGGGGAAATGATAAGTATTTTGCCTGTATTTTAATATGACTGTTATCTCCAAAAGTTATATACATATACACATAAATTTACCACTAAAACAGGATTTTAAAAAATCACATCCTTTGGTGGAAAATTTGTGTAAATAGTCTGAAACGAGAATTCAACTGATTTTCCAAATTAAGAAAAATTACCTTTTCCAAAATTGGAAGATAGCTTTGAATAGCCTATATTAACAACCGACTTTTCCATTTTTACCGGTCTGCACTGGAAACTATCTAATTTGTTCATTATCAATTCCTTTACTATAGGTAAAAGTTAATTTGTTAGAAATACTGCCTTCTTATGCCTAAACACCTTCCCACTTGCAAGTTTGTTTTATATCCCATTGTGATATTACATTTGTCACAGACAAGCTTTGACTGACCTAATGGCAGCAAAGATTAAAAATAAAATTCTTTCCCTAAGTGAATTCTTCCTTATATTCTCTGCTATTTTTGTGCCGGGATCTACCTGGGCTTTGGCAGATACCCAAAGCCCACTTAACCTTAAGGTGTATTTAAAGGAAAACTTCCCTCGCCCTAACACCCATCACTAACAGAGTGAGGACACTCAGGTGGCATGATTGAAATCAAGCTGAACTCACTTGGGGGATGAGACAGCAGGAACGGATGGAGTCGTTGAAGCCCATCCACTGCTGGTAGTCAGGGTAGTCGCCGCGCCGCAGGAAGTACTGGTGGCCCTGGTAGTTGGGGCGCTCATAGAG